>NC_083718.1:21423560-21726590 GCF_028564815.1 Eubalaena glacialis
TAATTGCATTACACAGTTGAATCAGTTAGATTGTGAATCTGAATCTGAGGGTCAAAATAAAGGAGGAAATGAATCAGATGAATTAGCAAATGGAGAAGTGGGAGGTAAGATTGGTTTCAGGGAGGTTGGACCTCTTTTTGCCTTCTAGTCTCTAAGTACACTGATGCTTTTTTCAGCGGTCTGAATTTCCTCTTTCGGGTTAAAGCTGTAGACGCCTGTCACTGAATTTGTACAGTTGACCTTCCAAATCTGTGGGTTCACATCCGTGGATTCACCCAACTGCAGGTTGAAAATATTTCGAGAAAAAAAATTCCAGATAGTTCAAAAAAAGCAAAACTTCAGTTTGCTGCACGCCAGCAGCTGTTTACGTAACATTTACATTGTATAAGGTATTATAAGAAACTTAGAGATGAAGTATGTGGGAAGATGTGTGTAGGTTATATGCAAATGCTGTGCCATTTTATATAAGGGACTTGAGCATCCACAGATTTTGGTTTCCTGTGGGGGGCGGGGGAGGGGTTCCTGGAGCCAGTCTCTCGTGGATACCAAGGGACGACGATACAGGTCTGTATGCGTTGGGCAGAGGTGGGTTGCTGGCTTGTGGTACAGCAGTAGGCATGCACTGGAGCCAGAGCAGCATCAGTCCTGTCTCCCAGCTCTGTGTACTGAACACTCCTCAGTAGGAGAAACTTCTTTCTGAACTTCATGCTTATCATTTCTGTAGCTCTGTGGTGTTAGGGCCACAACCAATTTCAAAAGTACCGAGTGGTTGGAGCCGTAAACCTAACTAAGCAGTTAGAGTGGAGGCTAAAGGGAAAGAGTGTTTACTGATGAGAGAAATGTTTGAAGACACTCTATCCCAAGTTGGATATTGGTCACATTGTGGGTGTTTTAAACTACACCTGGTAGCAGATTCAAGGGGAGAGCAGAGGAATGAGTCTTTCTAAATAAGATATTTGACTGGGGGCTGGTAGATCTGAGAGAGAAGAAAGAGCTTTACTTCACATATCCCTTCTTGCTCAAGTACAGCATGGATAATATTTTTATTGTACAAACTGGGAATTCGTTTTTTCAACCTAAGTTTGCACATCTCTTAAAAGTCAAATAGCTGAATCAGTTCTTTTGGTTCGTTTGTTCTTTCATTGACTGTTTGAACATGATAATTGTTTGGGGGAAATCAAGAAAATATAGTTAAACAGCAAGGAAGGAAAGAGCACTGAAATCCTTTTGTTTTTTAGGTGACCGGAGTGAGAAGGTGAAAAAGCAGATTAAGCAGATGATGGACATTTCTCGGGTATAATCCTTTTTATAGAGTACTGTAAGTGCCTGGGAATTCTTACTATGCCTCACTTTTAAGACTGTTTCTCTCTTCTGCAAATTTTAGACACAGACTGCAATATCAGTAGTTGAAGAGGATCTAAAACTTTTACAATTTAAACTTAGAGCCTCCATGTCCACTAAATGTAACCTGGAAGGTAGGTTGCTTCTTGAAAAGAAATTGCCACTGGAAAAATAAAGAGTGGCTTCCTGTTTGCATGTTCTCACCCCCCTTGACGCTGGCCTCCTCAGCAAGTTCTCCGGTTCTTGTGCACACAAAGCGCAAATGTTTTATCCCTTACAGACCAAATAAAGAAATTAGAGGAGGATCGCAATTCCCTGCAGTCTGCCAAAGCTGTACTGGAAGATGAATGCAAAACACTGAGGCAGAAAGTGGAGATTCTGAATGAGCTCTATCAGCAGAAGGAGATGGCTCTGCAAAAGTAAGGTTTTCGTGGTTCATTGTTAACAATATTGTCATCTAACTAAATGTCTGTACTACTATAGATAATCTTGTCTATTTTAAAGACTGTTTATAGTTTTTTCTGTCTATAATTAGTGTAGATTTGTCTTTCTTCCTTTCTACCTTGTTTCCCATAACTTGCAACTTTTTTTTTTTCCATTTTAACTAATTGTCAGCAATTATTGCCTGTAATTTACTTGAAGCATAGTAGTTATTGGTGCTAACAGCTGCTGTTCTGGAAGTGCTTCTTTTGACGATTCATACACTTTCTGAGGCTCCACCACTTACTCCACTTTTCTTTTGCTGTTGTTAGTTACGTCATTCTGATTTGTCTTGCATTTGTTCTACTGGTTTTTAATATAGCCTTTAAAAATCCTGAGTGATTTGTATGACATGATTTTAAATAGAATAAATACTTCAAAAGGAGTATTTAGTTACTGACAGTATTGTAAGTTTTGGACTTAATATAGTCAATATTCAGACTATACATATATAATATGTAATTGTGGCAAGGTTGTTGGGAGTTTTGAATATAGAAATGCTTGTTTCATCCTCGGAGCAACTTATGAGATAGGTACAATTATTATTTGTATATTAAGTATAGGAGGCTGAGGCTCAGAGAGACTAAGTAACTTACCCAATATCACATCGTAGTGAAGCAGGGCCTTGTACTAGGTTTTTCTGACTCTATAGCACATGCCCCTAACTTTTTAACTGCATGTGTTCTAAATGACAACCATATGGAAACCATAAAAAAAAAAACAAACCTGTTTCATGTGTACGTTTAGGTATTAATCTTTTGAAATATACATCTCAAATTTGGAGTTAGATATCTTTTGAAAGATATACTTTCATAGTTCAAGTTCTCTCCACCAAAAGTACCTGAATCCTCTAAAATAGTTTATTGGTGGCAGTTGCTATTTGTGTTTGCTCCTATACTTCACTCTTTGGCATTTATAGCAGTCTATGAGCAGGCTTATTTTGCTAAGCAAATTTAATCTTTTTCATATGCTTAGGTTGCTATTGCCAGATGCCATTAAACATTGGAACCATACCACTAACTTTTTCTCTAATTCTTTGCTCACCAAGAAATTAGTTTAGATTTTCCAAGTTTTATTCAGGCCAGCTCTAAATACCTGACTTGCTTCAGATAAATATTTCCCATTTCATTATTTATTATTATTTTTTAAAAAGCACTTCTCTGGGGACTTTCCTGGTGGCTCAGTGGATAAGACTCCGCACTCCCAGTGCAGGGGGCCTGGGTTCGATCCCTGGTCAGGGAACTAGATCCCACATGCGTGCTGCAACTAAGAGTTCGCATGCCACAACTGAGGAGCCCGTGAGCCACAACTAAGGAGCCCGCCTGCCACAACTAAGACCCCACACAGCCAAATAAATAAATAAATAAATATTGGGGGGAAAAAGGCACTTCTCTGCCACCAGTAGTCATCTGAATCACCTAAATGGCAATTGTCTTTCTTTATGATATAGTTAGTTTGGCACTATTTTATTCAACTCCTCCAGCATCCATTCAGTCACCATGTCAGGGCACAAATTGCACGCACTTCATTCCCCAAAGCCACTGTGTGTGCTCAGGCCCAAGTCATCTTTTCTGCCAGCCCTTAACTAATCACCTGTCTCCAGTTTCTCTTTCTTATACCTCTTCTTCCAGGTCTACAGCTGCTAGAAGGAACTTTCTAAAATACAAGTCCTTGTATATCATCATGTGGTTTAAAATCTGTCGAGGAGGCCCCCCCATTCCCTTCAGGGTCAATTTCCGACTGTTTGGCAGGCACACGGGGCCCCTCAGCTGTCCTGAGCTGCCTCTCCAGGCGCATTTCCTGCAGCTCCTGATGCAGCCTGACCTGCAGCCTGACCTGCAGACCACAGTTCCTTCCTGCCCCTCTGAGCGTCTGGGTAGTCACGCATGCTGCTTTTTCTGTAGTAAAAATGTCCTTCTACATTATTTCCACCTGGCAGTCTCCTGCCTACTCAAATGTTTATGTTCCTTAAAATCTTTTCTAGAGTGAGTTGTGGCATAAATAAATAAATAGGTGAGGACTTATTTGTTCCTTATAATGTAATTCCTAAATGTATATTTAGGTTTAAATCTACATATTGGTATTTGCTTTCTATTTGATGGCCTGTTCTATGTTCCTTTTTCTCTTTTTTCTGTCTTTTGGATTATTTGAATATTTTTAATAATTCTGTTTTTCCCGTGTGTAAGCTTGGTAGTTATTGGTTGCTTTACTTGTCTTCATATACTTACCCTAAAGACCACAGCATTTATCCTGGACTTACTCAGTCAATAGATTTACCTCTTTCTGGGCTTTAACTCCCTCCTGAGTTAAGATGCTCCTGCATTTTAATTCTTTGTATACTTAAACTCCACAAGATATTTTTATTGTCTATTACAGTGCTTCCCGGCCGGTATTCACTTGATTTACACACGTATTTATACAAGCATACCTGGTTTTATTGCGCTTTGCTTTATTGCACTTTGCAGATACTGCATTTCTTACACATTGAAGGTTCGTGGCAACCCCGTGTCAAGCAAGTCTTTCGGCACCATTTTTCCAACAGCATTTGCTCATTTTGTGTCTCTGTCACATTTTGGTAATTCTCGCAGTATTTCAGACTTTTTCATTATTATATTTGTTATGGTGATCTGTGATCAGTGATCTTTAATGTTACTTTAAAGATTATGAAGGCTCAGATGATGGTTAGCATATTTCAGCAGTAAAGTATTTGATAGTTAAGGCTTGTATGTTGTTTTTCAGACATAATGCTATTGCACACTTTATAATAGACTACAGTATAGTGTAAACATAACTTTTACATGCACTGGGAAACCAGAAAATTCCGAAACTCGCTTTCTTTCCCTGCTTTATTGTGGTGGTCTGGAACTGAACCTGCAGTATCTCTGAGGTCTGCCTGTAGTTCCTGTAGTTCTTTATCCTCTCCTACGCCTTTGGTCTTCCATTTGGGATCACTTTCATTCTACTTGAAGAATGTCCTTTAGTGACAGATTTCATCAACTTTGTGTGAAAATGTCTTTAGTTTGACTTCACTTTTTAAGGATATTCTGCTGGCTCTGAGATTTTTGCAGTTATTTAATTCCAGCACTTTAAAGATAACCAGTTAGTTTCTGGTTTTGAAGTTTCTTTAAGGAATCCAGTATCACTCTTATTTTCCCTGTTCAGATGTCTCACCCCTGCCGTTGCTGCCTTTAAAAGTTCTCTTTTGGTGTTTCAGCAGTTTTATTGGGAAGTGCCTAGGTGTGGATGTTTTTGGTTTGTGTTTCTCTTCTCCTTCCCCTCCCCTTCCCTAACTGTTTTGCATTTATGCTGTTTGAGGTCATCAGCACCTCCTGAACTTTTGGGTCTCCCTCCATATGTTGATTCTGCCTCATTCTCTCTTCTTCTGAGATTCCATCTAAACCTTTTTTAAAATAATTTCCCCTGTGTCTGCTACATTCTTATCTATATTTGCTTCATTCTGGATTTTTTTTCTGACCTGTCTTCCAGTGTGCTAACATCTCACTTCAGTTATCAAATCTGCTACTAAAATCATTCATTGAGTTCTTAATTCCAGTTACTTTGTTTCAGTTTTGTAGTTTCTAATCCTTTGCTGAAATTTGTAATCTTGACACTTTTGCTTCCATGAATATATAAGGCACAGTTATTTTAAAGTCTGTGTGATAATTCCATTATGTGGATCCTCGATGGGTCATTCCTCTTGTCTTTTAGATTTTAATCACAGTGTCTTGTGGGGTGCCTAGACAGTTTTGATTGAGTGGCAAACATTGTAGAGGGAATTGGAGGCCTTAGAATGGTGTTGTTTTCCTAGAGAAAAGATTTGAGTTTATTTCTAGCAGGTGGTCATTATTTTAATCCAGTCAGCAATAGAGGTCATTCAAAAATGGCTCAGTTCCGGACTTCCCTGGTGGCACAGTGGTTAAGAATCCGCCTGTCAATGCAGGGGACACGGGTTCGAGCCCTGGTCCGGGAAGATCCCACATGCCGCAGAGCAACTAAGCCCGTGCACCACAACTACTGAGCCCGCATGCCTAGAGCCTGTGCTCCGCAACAAGAGAAGCCACTGCAATGAGAAGCCTGTGCACCTCAACAAAGAGCGGCCCCCGCTCGCCACAACTAGAGAAAGCCTGCATGCAGCAACAAAGACCCAACGCAGCCAAAAAAAAAAGGTCTTAGTTCCTTCAAAGGACACTGCATTGCTCATTTGGTACTCCAAGTGCACAGCTCTTTCTAGCCTCAACCTAAAGCCCAGGGCTTTTACTAGGGTGCCTCGCACTGGTAGCCCTGAGCTCCACTTCATTTTCTATGCAGCAAGGAATCTTTTGAAAACTCTATTCAGTAACCTCCTTATATCTCTACATTGTCTTAAGTGCATGGGTGAACCTAGGGGAAAAGTGGCTTCAGATGCCAGGCTTATTTGTAATTCTGAGATTCCTTTTTCTTTTTACTAGATCTTGGCCTCATATATTAGCTTACTAGCTAATATATTATCTCTCTGATGCCTTCAAGCATGTTCTTTATATTTTTGTCGAATGTTCTATTTGTTTTCAGTGTTCTCAGACTAACTCATTCATTCCTGGAAGCAGAATTCTCTCTGATCTTTTTTCAAGACCCAGTTTTCTCACATCTCTTCCTGAGTTAGGGATTGTTCTGTTGTTAGGTACGTCGTTTACACGTTAAACTGCGAACTCAGTGTAGGGATAGTACTTTGCCCATATTTTTATCTTTAGCATCTTACTAGGTAAAGTATATTATAGCTATTCATAAGACATATGCTGAGTATTGAATGGACAATTACAATAGAATATACAACGCTTTTTCTCTTTGATTACTGTTTTTACTATAGCTCTTCTGATTATGCTTCTGTTTCATAGAAGTTGTTTCAAGTTTCTTTTGAATCAGAACTATGGTCAAAGAAGTACAAGGGTAACAAGAAAATAGCATTTTAAAACCATGTTGCTACCATTGCAATCTCTGTTATAGTAGATTGATATCTTGAGCTCCAAGGTTAGTAGGTTAAAACCAGTTTCCAGTAGATGATACTCTGATTATGGGACAGCTTAGATTCTTTTTCTATACAGTAGACGTGGCCAATTCTAAGATTTTTTTCTTTCCTTTAACCATAATTCTATTGAAATAGGCAGTAGGAGTCCCACATCTGAAGTGTGGAATTAATCTGTGGTTAATTGCACAATTAGAAGACGTTCTAAAAGGCTTTTTGGGGGCTAATTATCATGGTACCAGCCTTGGATTGAGAAATAGTCCTTCCAAGATTGAAGTAAGAGAAGTAATTACAGGTCTTTCCATGGTAGAAATAAGAGCAATAATTATCCCCTGCTCTATCCTAATAAGTTTAATTGTGTTAGGTTGATCAGCCCTGGCTTTCCACATTGAAGTAAAATGAGCTTTCATTGTCTCAAACACAGGAAACTTGCCCATGGGGCACAGAGTGTTTTTTCCATTTGTTTGTTTCATTTACTAGTGAGTAGAGAATTATGAGGAGAAGTTTAAAAATGCAGGTGATTTGCCAACAGGCCAGAGTTTGATTTTTATCCCTAAGTGGCAGGTTTGAATTCCTTCCTATGACTTGTTTGTATGTGTGTTTTAGAGAGGATGGGAAGTAACAAGGAGGCGTTCAGACAGACGGCTGGGAAAGCAAGAGAAACACTTTCATTTGACAACTGATTTTATCTTAGGAAATTGAGTCAAGAAGAGTATGAGCGGCAAGAAAGAGAGCAGCGGCTGTCAGCTGCAGATGAACAGGCGGTTTTGGCGGCAGAGGAAGTGAAAACCTACAAGTGAGTTCAGCTTCTGAGGAGGGTGTCAGTGGCTGATGAAACTACTGTTGGCTTTTTTAAAAAAAAACTGTTTTACACTGTGTAGAACAAAATGGCACAGAAGCAGAAATAAGTGGTCAAAACATTTAATTAACATGAGAAAAAATAAATTTTAAGCTAACAAAGGAAAAAATGTTAAATTAACAAAAATTTCCTTACACCCAATACTGCCAAGACTGTAAGGGAAATTGGTTCATGCCAACAGTTCTGAGTGGTTTTATATATCGGAGAAATTCTTTTTGGAAGGCAGTTTGCTGTATGATGTATTTAAAAACCATTAAAATGATCATGCCGGGGCTTCCCTGGTGGCGCAGTGGTTAAGAATCCACCTGCTAATGCAGGGGACATAGGTTCGAGCCCTGGTCTGGGAAGATCCCACGTGCCACAGAGCAGCTAAGCCCGTGTGCCACAACTACTGAGCCTGCGCTCTAGAACCCGTGTGCAGCAACTACTGAGCCCACATGCCACAACTACTGAAGCCCACACGCCTAGAGCCTGTGCTCTGCAACAAGAGAAGCCACTGCAATGAGAAGCCCTTGCACCGCAACAAAGAGTAGCCCCCACTCGCTGCAACTAGAGAAAGCCTGCACGCAGCAAAGACCCAATGCAGCCAAAAATAAAATTAATTAATTAATTAATTTTTAAAAATGATCATGCCATTTAATAGACCCAGTAATCATAGCTCTGGGAAATTTTCTGTGGATATAATTAAAGGAAGAAAAAGCTTTTTGGAGAAAAATATTTATAGCAGGATTGTTTGAGAATATATTGAACAGTTAAGGAAATTATAAGGTATCAGTTCAGAATCTCCAACTATTAAATAATAAGGAAGGAAATTATGCAGTATTAGTTTTGATCACAGTGTACTCTTATTACAGCCACGTAGAATGTGTTTTTATACATACGGATGAAGTCTGAAAGGGTACAGCTGTAGCTGTTAGAGTAAAGGGAATATGGCGAGATTGTTTAAAATATTGTTCAGTTGTGCTCTAAATGATCAAAGCAAGTTTAATTCTTAGGCGGAGAATTGAAGAAATGGAGGAAGAATTACAGAAGACAGAGCGCTCATTTAAAAACCAGGTAATAATTATACTGCCCTACAGCAGCAGACTTCTTTGCTTTCTAATACATATTATTATAATGAATCTCTGAACATATTTTTTGATGTGTTATCTTTTTCAGATCGCTACTCATGAGAAGAAAGCTCACGATAACTGGGTAAGATTTTTTTTTTTCTTTTCTTTATTTTGTGTGTTGTCTACCACAGCTTATTTTGGATATTTTTTTTCTCCAATAGCTCAAAGCTCGTGCTGCAGAAAGAGCTATAGCTGAAGAGAAAAGAGAAGCTGCCAACTTGAGACACAAGTATGTGATTTTAAAACATATTTTCAGTGTGTTTTAGAGTCTCTAAAGGCTGTGCTGTGTGGTATCCAATAAGGAATTAATTTTCTATTTCATATTTAAATCCATTCTTTCTCTATATTCAAGATTACTGGAACTAACCCAAAAGATGGCAATGCTGCAAGAAGAACCTGTGATTATAAAACCAATGCCAGGAAGACCCAACACACAAAACCTTCCACGGAGAGGTAGGGAGCACTTTTAAAGGGCTGCAATCTACTTTTTGGTGAAAAATGTGTTTAAATTACTTTTTATTTCTGAATATGTGTGTAATATTTATGATGCCCTAGAAATAATCCCAAGAACTTAGGAAAAAAAGGTTCACTTAAAGTGGTAATAATTGCCCGTTGTCTTCAGGTCCCCTGAGCCAGAATGGCTCTTTTGGCCCATCTCCTGTGAGTGGTGGAGAATGCTCCCCGCCGCTGACAGCAGACCCACCCGCAAGACCTCTGTCTGCTACGCTTAACCGAAGAGAGGTGCCTCGGAGTGAATTTGGTGAGCATTGACGTGTTACCTTGCAGTAAACTGTTCCAAGAGTTTTTTCCTTCTTTGAAAATTCTAATGCAAGCAGCGGTTGAGAATTTGGGTCTGTCCAATATAAAGAAGGAAATTTCTTAATTTTGTCTTGGTGGATAAATAGTCTACTTTAGATTTGCTTTAGAACAAAAAGCATTTATTTATTATTATAACAATACTATTTGTCATGTATAAGTATATATGTAAAACAAATATGTAAATATCATTTATTCTTATTGTTGTTTGTTTCTTTTCAGATTTTTGCTGTGAAGTATAGGCCTTTATCTTTAAACTTCTGTTGAGTTCCTCTCTTGAATAATATAAAAGTAGCCTTAAAACTATATAATTTATGCAGTGTACATCTATTTCTCATTAATGTGAAATGGTATAAGTCTGTTTCTAATCATAAATATGTCTATAATACTTGGTAAGATGTCAGATTACATATAGACTGAAAAAACAGCGTATACAATTGCCTGTAGCTTGAAGTACCTGACCGGTGCTATTAACGTGCAGGTCTTTCAATCCAAGATAGTTCTTACTTTAATTCTTTAAGTTTGTGCATAAATTGTTAGTGATTTCTCCTCATACGTATTGGGAGACCCATTTTAAATTTTGCTTTCTGGGTAGAACTGAAACCTGACCTGTCCACAATTGGTTTATTCTGAAAAATTCATGCAAGGGCTGTTATTTCTCTCTCAAGGGTCAGTGGATGGGCCTCTACCTCGTCCTCGATGGTCATCTGAGGCATCTGGGAAACCCTCTGCCTCTGGTAAGGGACCTAAGTGTGTTCAAAGAGTCTCAAATTGTGGAGGAGGTGGGTAGAGGACTTTGTATGCTTCTTCAGAGAGTACACAAGTCAGAATAAGTCTAAATCAGTTCTCTGGCCTCCCACAGATCCAGAATCTGGT
The DNA here is from genome assembly GCF_028564815.1 of Eubalaena glacialis. Lineage (NCBI taxonomy): Eukaryota > Metazoa > Chordata > Mammalia > Artiodactyla > Balaenidae > Eubalaena > Eubalaena glacialis. Next base: position 21,434,044 of record NC_083718.1, read on the forward strand.
GCAGCTCCCATGATGAACAGTAGCTCAAGAAGCTCTTCCCCCTCTAAGGTGGTGGATGAGGGCAAGGTAAATTCTGCGGTCATTTTGAATTGTAATTAGGTATTTCAGGAAACATCTAACTTTTTCTACAACGCCCTCTCTTTGCCTTGTCCATCTCCCTTTTGTGTGTTCTGTTACGTCTGTACCATCTCATTTACTTTTTGAAAAAGCAAACTGTTCCCCAAGAGCCTGAAGGCCCTTCAGTGTTTTCAGCATTACGTCTCTGGCTGAGCATCCAGTGGCACTAAGTACTTGTAGGTTGAACTGGGCTTTTTACTTGGTGTATTTCTGGAAAGGATCAGAGGAGCATGACACTCATCTGCTTTGCTTTCAATTGCATGGCAATACTGACCTTACTATTGACTTGGAAGTGTTGCTGGGTTGCTGAAGTCTGGTTGGTTGGTTGGTTGGTTGGTTGGTTTTTACTCCTTTTTTCTGTTTTGGTTAGGTGATTAACCTCTTTAGAGCATCTGTTGTAATTAACCTTAAAATGTGAAAAGTCATCACTTCAATTCTGTATTGTGTGCTTCGGTGTTGAGTGCTCTAAGGCAAGTCAGTTCATCGTATATTGTGTAAATTCATCATTATTACGTACTTGTTTGGAAGTGTGCTATTTAAGAATATCTCCAGTGGTATACCAGGCAAGCCCTATTTTGAATAATCTGAAATTACAGATTAGTAACAGAGGATGTTTGCTATAAGTGAAGTACTGAATAGTGGAAATCTTTAATTACCTGTTGTGCCAGTTCCCAGCAGTAGCCTTGAATTATGTTCACATAAGTGTATTCTCTTGTAACTTGTGTAGCTGCGACAGCTGGTAAGTCCTCTGATCATACCTCACAGTGCTTTACTGTGTTGACATCAAGATACATATTTTCATTATTGAGAATTTCCAACCCAGCTTCCGTAGGGAAGGATGGGTCAGCACCTCATAATGTGAAGGACAGTGTTACTGGTGAATGGAGGTAGCTGCTGGAGCTGTGCCTGCTGAACGTGTATATATAACGTTAGCTCTGTTGGGAAATACTTGTGAGTGCCAGTGCAGGACTCCAGGAATACACATCGCTTGAGAGCTCTTTGTGTCCCAGGGCAGCCTGGCTAAGACCCAAGACCCCTTTGAAGTAGCAGACTGACTTCAAAGAGAGTAGAGCCTCCTCTGATAGCGGGGGCAGAGGAGGAAGAGCACTGGCTTGGAGTCAGGCTGATAGTGGATTCCAGCCCAGCCTCTTACGTGCTGTGTGACCTTCGGCAAGCTATCTAATACTCTCTGTGCCTCTGTTCCCTCATGTTTAAAGCAAGGTGAGATCTTATAACACATGAAAGGAAATTGAAGGTACTCTGAATATTAGCTCTTCTTACGTGTGTAGAAAATGGATTTTTCATTCCCTTTTGTTCTTTCCACTCTTAATATGGAAAAATGAGCTATTGTGGTGACGGGAGGGAGGGGCTGCCTAGAAGCAGTTTACGGTGTGTATGGTATGATTGTTAGTTCTTAGTTGGGAATCACCTCTGTTAATATCCTTTGACAGTCCTCTTGCATCCTCTTCTGTTTGCCTATACGAGCAATAATATGATTATGGTGAAAGTGTTCACTCTTCTGACATTCTTTGAACCCTCCCGAGCTGTCAGTGGGACAGATAGGAGGGGTAGAGTTTTGTTGCCGTAGTTCGCTCTTTGGACAAGTGCCTGACATCTGCTTCATTGGGTTTTAGCTTTTACTGGTGTTGGTGCTTTTATCTGTCATATCCAAGTATTTCAGAACTTTCATTACTTCTCCTTTGCAGGTTAATATGGCTGCAAAAGGGCCCCCTCCTTTTCCAGGGGCACCCCTCATGAGCTCCCCCGTGGGAGGCCCTCTACTACCACCCATTCGATACGGACCACCTCCTCAACTCTGCGGGCCTTTTGGGCCTCGGCCACTTCCTCCGCCCTTTGGTAAGATGATTGAATGGTAGTAATGGACTTGTGAAGTGTATTCATCTTTTTACTCTAATCCTTGATAAAATTTTAACAGTTGCTACGCAGGGCTGTGCAATGAAAGGGTAAAGCTGGCTGAGTACATTTGAACTTTTCTGCCAGTTTCTCAGGACACATGGGTGCTGCATAATCTCCCTGTACTGAGGTGGGCAGTAGGTATCTCTTGTAGACAAGGGGAAATGGGCTGTTCATAGAAAGTCAGAAATATTATTTCTGCCTATGTTTCTTGAACATCTCTGGCTACATACTAGGCTCTGTAATGGATGGAATTAACTCTCCTAACTCCAAGAGCTTAAGGCGTCCTATAGGACACATACATACATTATATACAACATAAAACTTGTAATCACCATAATGGAAGTATAAGCAACGGGTCACAGAGTATAAAAGAAGGAAAGATTAATCCATCACTCCCCACCTTGGGAATAAACAGGAAGGAAATGTTAAAGAGAAGGTAGAATGTAATAGCTACTAGGTAGAATGTTGCTGAATTTAATTAGGTGGAGCTGGAAGGCCTTTCCCAGCAGGGCAGACACCTTGATTTTGATGGCATATGTAGGTCCATGCTGCCTACTGCATGAGTTTTTAATTGATACAGTAACAGTGGAATTTCCCTTATCAAAATTTACTAACAGTGAAGCCCTTATTTCATAATCTATCGTCTTAGTATGATATATAGTACTTCTAAGTACAAATCAAGCTCTTGTGAGATAAAGACAGCAAAATTGTGTTGTTGAAAAAAACCACAAGCTAGGTAGAGCCACGTTTAAATCCAGCCTATGTTGCTTCATGGCTGGCTGGCTACAGGCATGTAACTTAAACTTGCTGAGCCTCAGTGTGCCCCATCTATAAAGTGGGGATGCCACCACCTGACTTCCAGGGGTATGAAGAATTAACGATTAACATACATGGAATCATCTAAATTTAGATATGTTCATATGTAGTTACATGACTGAATTTTAATTTTTCCAGGTCCTGGTTTGCGTCCACCACTTGGCTTAAGAGAATATGCACCAGGCGTTCCACCAGGAAAACGGGACCTGCCTCTTGACCCTCGAGAATTCTTACCAGGACACGCACCTTTTAGACCTTTAGGCTCTCTTGGCCCAAGAGAGTACTTTATCCCTGGTACCCGATTACCACCCCCAACCCATGGCCCCCAGGATTATCCACCTTCCTCTGCTGCAAGAGACTCACCGGCTTCCGGCTCCAGAGGTGAGCCCCCGCCTGCCTCTCAGAGCACTAGCCAGGGCTGTTCGCAGGCTTTCACACAGAGCCCGTAACTGACCTCGGACTTCTAGTCTGAGAGAAAGTGGACTGTGCGCTGTTCATGACGGTAGAGGATTTTCACTGGCTTCAGAATCCAAAAGTTGATTTTAAAAGGTTTGTTTTTAGAACTAAGCTGCCTTGGCAGTGTGCATTTTTGAGCCAAACAGATAAAAAATATCATTTCCCCCTCCCAAAACAAAAATCACCTTGTAAGCTAGAGCCTCCTTACAACTTTGAAATGTGCAATAAAGAATACCTGTGTTTTAGTTAATATAGCATATGTAACTGCTAAATGATTTAGAATGTCGTGAAAAATATGAACATTTCCTGTGGAAATGCTATAAGAACATGTATTTCCATTTATTATCCTATTTTTAGTGTACACCAGTTGAATACAGAGCAACAGTATTTATAAGCTTGATTTTTAAAAAATATCTGGTCGCAAAGACTGTTACGCTAAAAATGTTTACTAAAAGATCACTAAACTTTTATCTCCCCTCTTGCTGAAGTTCTTTGTAGTAATAGTTCATAAAAATTTGGTTATTAATATTTCCCAAGTGTCTGTTGACTCATTGTTTTCTCACGGGACTTGTACCATTTTGGAAACATGTAAACTCAAGCTCCCAGAACTGAAGATGGTGACCTGGCAGCACACTTCCCTGGCTCACCGCTCATGAGTTCAACCTCAAAGTCACTGGGAAGCACCACAACTGATATGTCTTCCTTCTACTTCAAAGAAGTCAGTGGGCCAATTTGGACAGCATTCACGTGCTTTCTTGTGGCTCTGCCTGGTTGAGAATGGTTTTCTGAGTATGAGTTTACATGTAGCAAGAGTTGTTTGATCTGATGTTCTGTTGCTTTTACCGTTCTTGCGTTAAGGGTGCATAACAGAAAAATGAAAATGATGTGTCATGACCATAAAAGTAAGAAAATTTCTTTTAAAAAATGTAGAGAGTCTGTTATTTCTCCTATACCTTGCCACTGACTTTCAAGGAATATGGCAAAAAAGGGCAAAGAGTAGGTAATACTATGAGAAAGAATGATTTAGGATTGTGAGGCTTGTAACATGCCCTAGGTCAGCAACCATGGGCTGAACTCAGTTCTTTTTGTTGACTGATCCTACTCCAAAATTCATATTTGAATACTGGCACTTATATTTAAAAATCAGTAAATCTGAGAATCTAGGATTGCATCATACTTGCTATACCCATTACTGCACTAGGTCTTTTAAACAATGTTTCTAAGAACTAACTAACTCACCAGACACTTTATAGTAACTTTGTAGCACATTTCAAGAAGTTTAAGATTTCAGTTAAATCAGAATTATAAAAGGTTGATATTGTTGTTCACGGCTAGATCATACTCTTGCATTCTCTGAAGTTCTGTGATGTAATGATACTACTGAAATCTGCACCGCGACTTGTCACCTTTAGGATATTTAATCCTCTAAGAAGAATACCTTATAAAATAAAGCAAATGCTTCACTGTGAAACAAAATTTTTTCTTTATACTAAACTAAAAGATGCCACTTTAGAAAGATATGGACCGTTGAAAGAAGACAACTCTTCCAAAATTCATAACGAATACATAAGGAGTTTTTCAGGAAAAGAGAATTCCATCTCTGTGTCCTGTTTATTATCAAGAATAGAAGAAATTTAAGAGGAAAACTCCATAGTTAACAGCATAGGTTATTTTTAACCATGTAAAATAAAAAGATTAAGTCACAAATACAGCTTTTGAGTATATCATCAGTCTCTTCAGGATGTGAAATAATGGTGAAGTTAAGATAATTTCAAAATTTAAATAGTATTTAAATATAGATTACACCAGTTAGGAAGATAATATAGTAGCAAAGGTAAATTAAATCTATTTCAACATCAAATCCTGGAGTCTTTTTTTTAACCTCTAAAGCCTTTTTGGTGTTTATTCTGTGTTTCATATTGAGAAGTCAGTCAGTTGTAGAGAACTTCCACCTGTGGCTTAGCCGAGCGGCCCCAGACTTGCCGTCCCTGCCGCCTCTCAGAGCCCTCTGTTTGCACCCCTTCGGCAGCCCAGCCCAGGCAAGCCGCCAATTTGGAGAGGGTGTGGGGGGCATCACCCTCAGTCCCATCAGCCCCGACTAGCTTGAAAATTACATCTGTTTCAGAAGTCATCTCCAGCTAACTGACTGTCTTTCTGGGCTTGGTTGCTAAACTCATCTGAGTTAGTTACGGAGCAGCAGCGTTTCAGCCTGTAAGTAAGTCTGCTGTAGTTGTGGTTACTGTTCAGTGGCTGAGCTTTTCATCGAAAAGTAAATAATTTGCGGGATGTGGAGTATTCTGTGTCTACTGCTTCAAGACAGTCGCTCGTTTTGTTATTTCATTCAGGTCTGAATTACAAAGCTAAGCTAATCACGCGGTGTTCAATTTAAGCTTCTTTAACACTGATGAAAGGCATTTGGAGTTCATCTAAACCATACTTTTGTGAATGACAGCAGATGTGACAAACTATCACCTTGATATACATGTCTTATGGTCTATGAGAAAAGAGAAAGAACAATGTATCAGTTTTGCTACATTTTAATGGTAGGTTTTTTAAGGGATTATTTTTAGGTCTTGTCAGCAACATCAAACAAAAGGTACTGAGTACTCCACAGGGTACAGAGCGCTGCCAAGCACCTCAGAAAATGTAAGTGACATGGAGAACATGTGGTTCTTGCCCCCTGAGGAGCTTACAGTCTGGGGGCGGGGGGTGGGGCACGGGGCTGACAACTCACAGTCTAAGAGTTGAGTGAACAACAAAGTAATTTATTAAGGCAAATTCCTCATCCCCTCAAGCTACTGTGGATGGAATCATCTGGAATTAAACTAATCAAGAGGGAGGCAAGACTAAATTGGGTTGAGAATTTTTCAGGCTCATATAGTTTTTTAACATCCATCATAGTAAACAGAACTGACCTAACAGACAACTGAAAGTGGAGACTAGCTCTCTTGAAGTGCAAGGGCTAGAACTTAATTGTGGTTACTTATTTTAAAAAGCAAACATACTGAATGGTATTGACTAGGCTTATTACACGAGTTTAAAAATAGGCCAAGTACTGGCACTGTGTTCCCCTCATGCTAGCATTGGTCATTTAAAAGTGAATATTAAATATGTGGGCTCCACATCTAACCCACAGAATGCCCACCCCAAATCTTAAATGTTCTGTGTATCAAATATCCACCTCGTGTGTACTATGAAAGTTTTATTTATGCCCCATTATTAAGTCAAAAGAATGTAAATAGTCAAATTATAAAAAGCTAATGACCTGCATATTTCCATATGGATGAATGTCAGTATATCTACATAGGAAATAAATGGCAATCCTATCTACCTATATAAAAAAAAAAATAGAATATCTCCAGATTTGCATACTCACCACTATAAGAAGAGGTATGCAGGTTTTAAGGTTTCACAATCAGTTGTCAGAAAAACAGCAGTTATTCCTGCGGTATCTTGTTAGCATCTGACTCAAATTATTTTTAGATTACACGATTTAGAAGACATTATAAACCCACCAAGAATTTGTAATTATTCTGAGATGGTTCCATCACTAACCCCAGAATCACTATCAGAAAGAGTAACGATGTGATGTAGAAAAAAGCTAATCAACATGACTAAAAACATGCTCACTTTCAGAAAAACGATCCGGTCATCTGGAAAAATCACAGCTACCACCTGCGAACACACCCATATGGGATACTGACTAGGCCAAGGCACACTGTTTCTAAGCAGGAGAACCATGAGATCAGGGTGAATCAAGGCCGTCTCCGAGAAGCAGCCTATAAATTTCCAGACTGACCTTGGGCAGCATAATTGGTCCAATTCCTCTCAAAGCAGTTTCATACTATCCTACCCACATCAACCCAAAGTTTGACATTAACTCGAAAAACCAAAGAGCATATTGGCGCAGAAGTGGACAGGCGTGTAAACTCTAGCACACTCTTATTGCTGAATTAAGTGTGAAGGTGAGCACATTCCACCCACAACAGTGTCGTTCCAGGAAGCAGGGCAGGAGTAGTGGCAAATTAGAAAAGAGGCTATTCATTGCACAATTAATAGAAAAGTGAAAACGTTTCAAGATCTACAATAAGCCTGTATCCAAAGGAGTCTTTTACATCAGTGACGTGCTGGACTTTGAATTCTGTGCTACAGCTTTGTAATGGACTCACTCTGGCCTGCTGGCCTGGGTACGACTTGCTTCCTGCCTGTTGAAGGGCGAATGTGCTACACAGAGCTAGGATGGTTTCTACTGAGTGGTAAGATTCACAGAAGTTCCAGGGTATTCATGTCAGGATCATTCCTTGTGCAAAGTTTGATGCAGATGAAGATAAAGTGGTTTCTTGGTCAATAATTGCAATTTCTTTCTTTTAAAGTCAGTGGGTTTCTTGTATCTGTAACCACAATAGAAAAACCATTGATAACTGATCTATTCCAAGGTTACATATTAAGAAGAGAGAGCAGTCACCATTAAATTAGTACTAATTCTGCATGTGCATCACTTACAGTTCTATTACAATTGGCCCAGGTTTAATTTCATCCATCTCCATGAAAGCAAAACACTTGGTGCTGGTAAACCTTTTTTTAGGCTTGTAGTGTTTGAATTCAAAGAAAATAGCTGCACCTAAGGAATTAAAGCAAAGCAGATTAGCCACAGACAGCACATTTCTAGTGTCAATAAATTTTCTTTGATCACCAGAAGCCTATGAACAAGCAACAATTGTCATAATTTTACAAAGTAACCTCTGTCAAACAATCTCTCTGATGATACGACTGACTATGGTTGTCACCCCAAAACTCGTGTGTACCTGAATGGAGGGACACGTCTCTGTATCATCCTATTCTACAGAGTAGAGCAAAACTTCTTGAGCCAGAGTGACTCAGGAATGTAAATAAGTTCATCCACAGGTAGAATTATAAAATATTAAGAATAGAAAATACTAAATACTACCAAAAAAAACCCACAGAAGATACTTGTTAAGTATTAACATTACTCATAGAAACGCATTAAGTAGAAAAGGCATGTAAAAGAGTTCATCAAAAAATCCAAACTTAGTTGCTCGAAACAAAAACTCAAAAACTCAAAAATTCAGTTTTTGGGAGTTTGAAGTTTGGAGTCTGAACAACAGCTGGTTCAGTTTTTAAATGTTAACTGCTTCCTAATACCCCTCTCAGTGTCCAAAACCCTGTTTTGTTTTTCCTGGAATGACATGTGCTTGTGTGAAGACAGCGCTAAGCAAGACGAGGGCTTAGAGAGCACGCCCATCCCACCCCTTCCCCAGTGAACAAGTGGTGATGAAACATGTAGATAGTTTTCTCTCCCCAAAGCCCAACAGATAAGCTCTCTCCACCTCCCCACAGAGAAAAGCTAAAAACAGAATAATAAGTCGCCTCATCTGTGTAGCCAAGAACAATTAAGTTCTAAAGAAGGCAAGGAAAGAGACGGAAGGACGTCAGGGTCTCCCTGTTAACTGGCTCCTTATTAACACAGGCTTAACCAGAGCGGTGCTGGATCTTGCTTTGCTTTTAAAGACAATTAACATACATCTAATACTTTCACTGATGACAAAACTCACAAGTGACCAGAAGTTTAACAATGTTCAGAAATGTGTGCGCAGCCCTGGCACCTGGGTCCAGATGGAGCGCTTCACATGTCAAGGAAGGAAAGAAAAGCCAATCACTTAGGAGACAAAGGGATGTGGGTGAGGGAGAGATGGGCGTCTTTATTTATTTATTTGCCGAGCCGCGTGGCTTGTGGGATCTTAGTTCCCCGACCAGGGATTGAATCCGGACCCCAGCAATGAAAGTACCAAGTCTTAACCACTGGACCGCCAGGGAATTCCAGAGATGGGCATATTTAGCATCTGCTACCAACACACACGAAAGGAGTACAATTGTTAGGTTACCGGTGACCTCGGTCCCCAGGTGTATGACCCTGCCATGTCCACAAAAGAGTAGCTTCTCTTCTCCCTTCCACGGCAATAACAGAGGCATTTTATTATTTAAAAACCTCATAGATCTTTAAGATAGCAGATCACATTTCTTAGTCTCTTCAGCTATGGAACCCATCTCCTTGTCATCGTGATTGTGTCTGAGGTCTGAATAAATGTGAAAATAAAGTCACATTTGAAAACAGCATTAAGGTCCAAATATGATACCATCATTTTAAGGAAGTTAAAAACATTTTATTATTCATCTGCATCATCTGTAGATAATATATTTCCTGCATTGCTGGTATGCACAGCTCTGTACTTCATGGCATTTATAAGAAAGGACAAAATGTAAAATGAGAATAGCCTAGGAAGATTAACTGAAATGCTTATAAACATAAAGTATACTCATTAGCATTAGTCTCAGTTAAAATGACAGTCACTGTACATAACAGATTCAAAGCTGGAGAATAAAGAATCAAATTCTGAATATAGTTCTACTTTTAGCATCACAAACCTTTGGTTAATTTTTCAACATGCTTCTGGAGCTCAATGTCCACATTAAAATGAACATACGTATCTTCTTTTCTTGAAGCCACGGGAGTATCCTGCACAGGAGTTAAATCTATGCCATTCAGATCTAGAGAGGAAAAAAAAAGTTTCTGCTTCGAGCCTTCAAATACAAAGACTTAAAAACTGCAAAGGAACTGCAAAGGGCTGTGTTTTCTGAAGAGGCAAAAGCTGAGAGGAGGTTCTGAGGCCAATAAAGACCCATGTCTGGGGTGAGCAGGTACCTGAAGGCGCTTGGTTTCCAAGGCCATGTGGAGGGCACGGCGTAGAGAGGGTGGGAGACCCCCATGGACAGGAGGAGGAAGCCTCCTTACACATCACAAAATTGGATCCTTACTAGTTAAGAGGTGTCTTCTGAGGACACAGGCCAGTATATTTTTGTGAATTACATTTGGGGATGTAATACACCCCAATGGTGCTCCTACCGCTATTTCCCAACCTTGCTCGGGTGCATGACATGGAAAGGCCGATAAATCTAACATTATCAGAACTCCCCTGCTGTATTCAAGTCAGAGGACCAAACAATGGACACGACGGCTGCCAAGGAAACCTTTCCATGAACGAACACTTCTTACATATATTACTTAAATTCTGGTTCTACTTGCTATGACATCAGCTGATTTACAATAACCAGGTGGCACACTGCGTATGGTATACTGCTGTAATTTCTGGAGCCAGGAATCATCCAGTTTAATCTAATTCAACACAGACTCATTTAATGACTACTCAGTGTTCATGTATTATTCAACAGACCCATCTTAGGGACCTTAAAGCAAGAGAGTACGTTTGATTACTTCAGTTCCTAAAGTTATTTAAATAAAACATGTTTCAGTTCAACCATATGCAAAGGTAACATAATATCTACATTTCATTACATTTTTTTGTATTTTACAGTGTTCGTTCCTGAATGAGAATGTAGTTTTGTGAATGGCCTGTCAAACAATGTAGGGTATAAATACCTCCCAGTAGACCATGGATTTGAGAACCAGTAACATCAGAAGTTAAAGTGTCACAGCATTAGCGCTATGGATCATGGTCTCTCCATGTTAAAATTCTTGTCTGGGGCCAAAATCCTTTTTCTTTTATTTGGTACTAATGAACCCATGGGTCTGAATATTTCTATGATCGGTAAAAGTTCCCTCCATTTAATTTCAGTCCATACCTGTTTGATTTGTCTCAAACTGCAGGTTTATTAACTGTAGACTGGATTAACTGTGCAGTTATTTCTGAATAATAGTATGACAACTTCATCGTCAATCACCCAATAATTATTTTTAAAAGACTGTTGAGCACTTTACAAATAAAGTGCTGTATAAAATGCTTGGCAACAACGAAACAATTCAATCACTGTGGCTCCCCTCTTAAACCAATGACCAAAAAAGTTGTTTTCAAGGAAAAAAGTGGTTTGCCATTGGATAGAAAAAAACAAATCCTAAGAGTAATCATGCTTAATAATGACGGTAACATAGTTAAGGATAAGAAATACATCACTCGTCTAATGTCCCACAGGATTATGTTCAGGGCATGGATGTTTATGGATGCATCCTATTTCCCTGTCTCCACTCATGCTTAATTGAAGGCCTGATTCTCATCCACTTCTGCACAGCTGTCCTATGTACAAACCTCTCTTGGACAGGAACGAGAGGACCTGAAGTGGAGGCGTGGGAAAACAGGAGAACACTGGGCTTTGCAAAGAAAACCACACACCTTTGGAAGGTGGGGGACATTTTTTTAACCTGTTTTCTGAAGGATGCATCTGCTGTTAAAGACAGTGTGTCTGTCTAGTCAGCACCCTTGATGGAATTTTAAGAATAAAAAGATATACACAAAGAAAAAGCCAAAAGCAAATAAGAGAGTAAGTTATGGATAGGAAAGGATTTTTAGTAAATCTCTCAGAAATGTTTGGTGAAGGAATGATGACCACCTCTTCCCAGGGATTTTGCCTCACTGTAAAATCAACTAAAATAAGTTGTCACAGATATAAAACATCCCCTCCCTCTCCCCACCAAAAAAGTTCCAAATGAGAAGCAACATTATAAAATTCCCCAGAGGGAAGACAGATATACATAGTTATTTACCTTTTACACTAACTGTGATATAGGGATCAATGCATTGCCCAGCATCTTTCAGGCCAATTTTCTCAATTCTGATAGTGAGTAATGTCATTCCTGGTTCTGATGGCAACCTTGGTAATAAAGTACCTGGCAACGGAGAAATAGCAATAAAAACGAGCTCCACCAATAATTTCAAAGTAAATATTTTAACAACATAGAGAAGATATAACTTTGCTCTTAACTGGCTTAGTAACTAGCCAGGCATTATTTTGGTTTCCAAAACTTCCAGACACTTGATGTTATTCTTCTCAGACAAATGCTTAATTAGACACAAGATACATCTACACTTCCATACTTCATATTCAACAGTAAGGCATAAATTACTAACTCAAGTTTGTTAAAATTCCAATCCAGGAAGCCCAATTACAAATTACCACGTAATTAAGAATGTACATAATATATATGCTTCACATTTACTCCTATATAATATACTCCATATCTCAACATGAAGTGGTAGAACAAGAACACAAAAAGCTTTATAAACATGTTACGTATTTCTAAAGTTTGAAAAATTTAATAACAGAATCAATCAATAAATCTTTCAGCTACTATTAATCTTTCAAGAAATAACGTATAACGTACTATTTATATATTTAATTGAATAACTTTACAGTGTAATTTCCCACTCCTTTCTTCATCCTATTCTGTATGATCTATCCTCTCAGAAATCAGTCCTACTGAGAATGCCACATAAAACCACAAGAGTAATTGTATGTTTGAAATCTTTTCCATAGATCAATTAAATTTTTTAAAACTGAAAAACCACCCAGAACCACACAAGAGCATTCCCCACCAAGAAAATGACGTGAAGAAAGAAATCGACTGTACAGTTTGTTCATTTATTTCAAATAATCGATGAACAGATGCAAACAAAGTTGATTTTAATTTAATATGTATATAGTACCACAAACTACAGAATCGAATATTTATAAAGGACTTTGGTTGACACTCTTCACGTTTCTATCCAACAATGTGTTATTCTACTTTTAATGAGGAAGTATTTGAAGTACATGAATCAATCAACTTACCATGTTCAAAATATATTATTAATACATTTAACTGACTGCAAATGTGCTTGAGGGAATTTTAGGGGGCAATGAAAATGTTCTCAAATTGGATCACACTGATAGATTTATCACAACACTATAGATTTATCAAAAGTTATTGAATTGTACACTTAGAATGAGTGAATTTTATGACATGAAAATTACTATAGAAATCCAAGAGTCTTAACTGGTCATACCTGTTAAAATTTTTTTTTGACTAACGACAAGGTAGAAGTATAAAAAGCAGAAAAACCAAAATGGGATATTCAAAGCAGTATTTAATACTGTTTCAAAATTAACATTACTTTTTCACATGAAATATTTTGCCATATTTCAACACATTTTCAATTTTCACAAGTTTTCTTACATTAAAGATAAAAGGTCTTTACTGCACCCACTGTCTATTCTTTAAAAAAATTTTAAATTGTGAATCTAACACATATTCAGAAAAGCAAATAAAACGAGTGTACAGCTTAATGAAATGTCGGAAAGCAAGCATCCACGTAACCACCAATGAGGTCAAAAAATAAAGCATGACCTCAGGAGTTCCCTTCTATCCCCACCCAATGCTCTTCTGAATTCCTCACTACCCTGGCTTTTAAAATCACTACTAAAAAGCATCCCTGTATAATTATGTTTTGCCTGCTTTTGAACTTTAGATTTATCCAACTGTTGTCAGTTGCTGTAATTTGTTCATTTTTATGATTGTCCAGAATTAGTATAGTATAGAGGTTGTACAAATATACCAGTTTTTGTATCCATTCTTCTGTTGACAGGCATCTGAGTTGCTTCAAGTTTTTGGAAATTGTTAATGCTGCCGTAAACATTCTTGGGTACATGCTCTGCTCCACCTAAGCACACATTTCCAAAGGGAGGACTTACTGAGTCACATGGTGTATCACCTTCATGTTTGCTATGTAATTACAAACTGTTTTCCCAAGTGGTCGTGTCAATTTCTACTCCTAGTACAATCTCCATTGCTCCACATCCTCACTAGCACTTGGGAGTTGTCAGATTCTTCTTTTTGGCCAATTTAGGTGTAGAGAAATGCCAATCTAGTCTTAAGCTCATTTTGCCAATAATTAATGAGTTGAGCACCTTTTCATTTAAAAATAAGCATTTGTATTTCCCTTTTCCTGAAGTATCTATTCAATTATTTTGCCCACTTTACTACTGAAATGCTCACCTTTAAAAAAAAAAATTATTTATTTATTTATTTATTTTGGCTACGCTGGGTCTTACTTGCAGCATGCAGAATTCTTAGTTGCGGCATGCATGCAGGATCTAGTTCCCTGACCAGGGATCAAACCCGGGCCCCCTGAATTGGGAGCGTGGAGTTTTACCCACTGGACCACCAGGGAAGTCCCTGAAATGTTCACCTTTTTCTTACTGATTTGTAGGAGTCCTCTAATATTTTGACATAAGCTTTTTGTTGGATACATGTTTTACAAATAATTTCTCAGTGGCTTTCCTTTTTTAAAAAAAATCTGTATAGTGAAGGGTAACATATTAAAACATGTACAAATTCTAAGCACAGCTTAATGAACTTTCACAAAGTGAACACACCTGAGTGACTAGCACCATATCCAGGAAAGAAAGACACTACCAGCATACTAGGAGCCTGACATGTGCCCCCAACACGAACCCAAATCACTCTCTCTCCTAAGAGATAACAGCTGTTCTTGACTTTTAATATCAAGATCAGTCTTTGCATGTTTAGAATGCCTTTTCTGTTTATGGTGTCTTCTGATTATGGTAAATTCTTAATGTTAATGTATTCAAATTTCTCAATCTCTAAATTCCTTTATAGTCAGTGCTTTCTGTGTCCTATTCAAGAAATCTTTCCCCAGTCCAAGCTCATGCAGGTATTCTTATTATAAGAGCTTTTTTGTTTTGCCATTCACATTTCATTGTATAATCCACATAGAATTAATTTTTGGCTATGGTGTGTGGTAGGAGCCCAATCCCATTCTATTCCACATGGACACTCAATTGTCCCAGCACTACTTACTTAATAGACTGTCATCTCACCCATGTATCTGCAGTGGCATTTTGATCATAAATCAAGTGTGGGTCTGTTTCCAGGCTCCCCATTCTCTCACTGGACTATTTCTTACCCTTGCACCACTACCGTGAGAGTCTTGATTACTATAATTTTACAAAAAGTCTTGACATTTGGTAAAGCA
This sequence comes from Eubalaena glacialis, assembly GCF_028564815.1. Lineage (NCBI taxonomy): Eukaryota > Metazoa > Chordata > Mammalia > Artiodactyla > Balaenidae > Eubalaena > Eubalaena glacialis. The sequence continues at coordinate 21,449,193 of NC_083718.1, forward strand.
AATTCTCCCGCCTTGACATTATTCTTCAAGAGTCTTAACTACTTTTAGCCCTTTGCATTTCCATGTAAATTATAACACAACAGCTGTCAAGTTCTTAAAAAAAAAACACAAAAAACCCTGAAACATCAAATAACAAAAACACTGTTGGGACTGCAGTGAAGTTCAGATCAATTTTAGAAACAGCCACATCTTTACAAATTGCTTCTTCCAACCCATGAACTGGAGTATATCTCTCCATTTATTTAAGACTTCTTAACTTCTCTCAATAAAGTTTTACTGCTTTCTTCACATGGGTCTTACACTTCTCATTGGATTTATTAAACTATATTGATATTTTCTGATATTATTATAAATGTTATTTCATTCTCTAAGCAACTGTTGATTGTTTATAGAGATAAAATCAATTCTTTTTTGGTACATAATTTTTAAAAAATCAAGGTACAATTCACATACATTATATTAGTTTCAAGTATACAACATGATTTGATATTTGTACATTGCAAAATGATCACAATAAGTCTATAGAATCAATTTTTATGTACAGATTTTACATCCAGGAACCATGCTAAACTCTCTATCTTTTTTTTTTTTAATTTTATTTTATTTATTTACTTTTGGCTGCATTGGGTCTTCGTTGCTGTGTGCAGGCTTTCTCTAGTTGTGGCGAGTGGGGGCTACTCTTCGTTGCGGTGCGCAGGCTTCTCATTGCAGTGGCTTCGCTTGTTGCGGAGCACAGGCTCTAGGTGCGCGGGCTTCAGTAGTTGTGGCTCGCGGGCTCTAGAGCGCAGGCTCAGTAGTTGTGGCCCACGGGCTTGGTTGCTCTGCGGCATGTGGGATCTTCCCGGACCAGGGCTCGAACCCGTGTCCCCTGAATTGGCAGGTGGATTCTTAACCACTGGACCACCAGGAAGCCCCTCTCTTACTATTTCTAATTATTTACCTATAGGCGCTTTTGCATGTTCTACACACATATTCATAAAATCTACAAATAATTTTTATCTTTTATTTCTGTTTTCGGTCCTAGTGCACTGATGAAAAGAGGTCATAGTAGGCACTATGTCTTGTTATTGATCTGAAAAGGAATGCTTCAAGTACGATTTTGGCTCAAAGCATCCCTTAGAGAACACCCAGAGAACTGATCTGTTCTCAGTCTGCTAGAATTTTTAAAAATCAGGAAGCGATTTAGAATTTAAACCTTTCTGCATCTATTCAGAGGACTATGAGATTTTCCTCCTTAATCTGCTCATGTGAATTGCCTTGATATATTTTACTTATTGAACAACATGTTCTGAAAAATCATCAGTTCATGGAGATTTTCCTGATTATTATCTATAGTATTCTATAGTATTATTCAGCCAACCTACATATGGCAGTTAGGTTGTTTCTAATACTTTATTACTACAGATTACACCATAATAAACAACCTGGCATATGTGCAAATATTTTCTTCATATTATTAGAGGTGTATCTTGAGAATAAATTCCTAGAAGTGAGATTGCTGGGCCTAAGAGTAAATGTGTACTTGTGCTGTTATTGTTAAGCATTGCTGAATTCCCCTCCAAAGGGACTGTACTATTTTGTACTCCTACCAGTGATGAATGAGCATCTGTCACAGCCTAAGCAACAGCAGTTTTAGTTTGCGTGTCTCTTATTATAAGTTGAGCATCTGTTCATATGTTTAAGGGCTATTTGTACATCTTTGTGTGTCTGTAGGTACGTGTGTACTGTCTGTTCATGTCTTTTGCCCAGTCTTTTAATGTGCTTGTTCGTCTTCGTTGTCGCAACTTAAAATTTGTATTTCTGTATTAAGGATGTTAGCCCCTTGTCTTTTTTACCTTGACTATGGCTTTCTTTCTTTGACAGTCAAAAGGTGATTTCTTATCCAATATTCAAAGTCAATGATATGAGACTATGTTTTTCCCAAGTGAACATTAAAACTGGTTTCTACCTTTGGATGAATCAGTTCATCATCTATAACTGTCTAGCTCTTTTAGTTGAAATGAATGAATGGGATGACATTTCTTTCCTCATTACCAACAAACCTTTTTGCCTCAGACCACACTAAAATCTAATCTAACTACTAAATATATTTCTAACAATTCAATACAAAGGCAGTGATTTCAAGCTGCAAGTTAATTTATTCAGCTTCATTATTCCATAATTCAAGGTAGTATGAAAACATTCCATCATGAAGGTTCAGTTTCACCCTCATTATACCTATTAAAGAGTATCTGCAAGCTGACTATAAAATGAAGACTACAAATGATATAAAAAGGTGAATATTCAAGGTATTTCATGATGGTTTCCAAGGTACTCTCTCCCTGTATGACCAACTCCTACACACTCGGAGTGTCAGTTCAAGCTAGATTACCTGTGCTGAACTCCCTTAGCCTTTTTTTTTTTTTTCTCATCCATAATACACTGTGCACATCTCTAACCATAATTATGTACTGTTGGCTTTGTCTTGTTGACTACATAGTAAGCTTCTTGAAAGACAAGTCTGGGTAACCACTCATTTTTTTATTGTTTGGCATTAGTAATAAACAGATCTTTTTTGAATTAATGTATTGTTGAATAAATAAATGAATTTCACAGCTCTAAAGGTTATATTATGTTCTAGTAAACAAATGGCTAGATAATATATATTATATATGTATCGATGCACTCTTATATGACATGTGCGTGAAAGAAGATAAAACACGAGCATAATACCATACCACCTGCAGCTCCTGGGTTAGATGAGAAAGGTAGCACGTTTGTGTATCAAAGGTAAAACCATATGATAATCAGAAATCAAAGCACTACATTAAAAGAAGATTTCTAAATGAACAATTAAAATATTCAACTATATAAAGTAATAGGAGAACAAGCAACTATACTTGTAAAACTTGAAGACTGTAATCAGGATAAGAAAAGAAATCATCATACATGATCTGGTATAGACTAAGCTTTTCCAGCTAGAACTAAATAATTTGCTATTAAATCTAGAGCAAGGATCAAAAATAACAAATGTTCTTCTATGTGGTAGCACTGCATAAACAACAGATAATCAATGCTTACAGAACACTTAACTACGTGCCAGGCAATGTTCTAATCCTTTATATGTGTCAACTCATTTAATCCTCACAATAATTCTATGATACAGGTGTTAATGTCAGTCCCATTTAGTTAGTAGAAGGTGAAAACTGGGGCACAGAAAAGTTAGGTAACTTGTCCATTATCACACAGTAGTCTGACCCTAGAGTCCATGCTTCTAACTGCCATATCCCATTTGCCCCTTTCGTAATTTAATTGTCCACAAAGCCTAAAAAGGACCTGCAGGATAATCTGCATCTCAAGGTCCTTAAGGTAAGTCCCTTTGCCATGTAACATACATGCTCACAGGCTCCGGGGATTGGAATATGGATGTCTTCGGGGCGCCATACAGCTAACTGCCTAAACCAGGATTTCTCAAGCAGGTCTCCGCAGCATCCTAGGGGTGTGCTGGAGCTGCGGCTAGGAGCTCCGCAGAAGAGAGTGATTAAGAAGGAATAAATGCCACCTGAACTTTGTGCGCTGAGCAACGCGTGTTCACTGTGATGGACAGAGACTGGGCAGTCCCTACGGCAACTCTACTACGGGTCTTTGAGCCTCATATGGCAATGGGCAGTAGGACCACGCTCATCTGGTTGGATCCATTTTCAGTTTTTCATGCGAGAAAGGGGCAGCCAATGGCAGCTGGTAAGCTCTACAGTGCATGGAGGAAGGCAGTCCGGTGCTGTCAGCCTCTTCTGATTTACCTGCCCTACCTCCCCAGTGTACCACCAACTGGAGCAAACGTGTCCTACTGCTGTCAAAGAAAACTGGGGGGAATTATTTGATTCAATGTGGCTTCTGAAGAAGAGGTATGAGCTAGGAGAGGAGGATTCCAAACCTAAGCCTACAGATGCTTCTGATAAGGTAACAACAACAAATCACAAGCTCCAGGGTCATTTTACTGCACTAGGGCAATAGGGGACACACCAAAGTCCACCTTGATGATGAAAACTATTTATCAATACGTTGTATTTGGACCAGTAATCCAAGTTGTCCTATTCCATAGTGCATCAACTGTGGAAGACAATTTATGAACGCAGCTATGGCTCCAGAAACATTAAAAAAATCTCTTAACTACAAATCACAACCATTGACAAGGTGCTAATATTTTGGGGTTCTAATAGCCATTTAAAATAAACAGAGTAAAGGGAACTCTCTTGCACTGTTGGTGGAAATGTAAATTGATACAGCCACTATGGAGAACAGTATGGAGATTCCTTAAAAAACTAAAAATAGAACTACCATATGACCCAGCAATCCCACTACTGGGCATATACCCTGAGAAAACCATAATTCAAAGAGTCATGTACCACAGTGTTCACTGCAGCACTATTTACAATAGCCAGGACACGGAAGCAACCTAGGTGTCCACCGACAGATGAATAAAGATGTGGTATATACAATGGAATATTACTCAGCCATAAAAAGAAACGAAATTGAGTTATCTGTAGTGAGGTGGATGGACCTAGAGTCTGTCATACAGAGTGAAGTAAGTCAGAAAGAGAAAAACAAACACCGTATGCTAACATGTATATATGGAATCTAAAAAAAAAACAAAAAACAAAAAAACAATGGTTCTGAAGAACCCAGGGGCAGAAGCGGAGGAGCAGCTGCAGCCCCTCGTCCTTCACCTACAACTCCTCTGTTCCAAGGGAAGCTGATAACACTGCAGAACCTAACGTAAGGAGGATCTCTTCACATGGACCGGTTGTTTCTCTGTATGGGGCCAAGACACTCTGGAAGAGAGAGATTTCAGAGAACCAGACTAGGAATGGACCGCCAGCCCAGAGACCAGGAGTCTGTGTGTTAAGTCCACAGAAGAAAACAGAGGTTACATGGAAACTGAAGTCAATGAAGTCCTTTAAGACCCTGTCCTCACACGATTTTTCTTTCCGGTCTAAAATGAAAAATGGCATGATGGCCTTTGTTCCAAAACAGTAGTATATCATCACCTAGACAAGACTCCTAAAGAGGCAATGCCTTTTTGGATAATTACTGAGGATTATATCTTTTGAAAACACTGTGATTTGAGTTTGCTTATTAAGTAACTTTATTTGCTTGACGTTTTATGTGATATTGTACAGATGTTCCCACGGGCGTTGGTTCTAAAATAAGAGGTGAGTTGGTCCTTATTTTGCCTTAGTGCTTCGGAAATTAAACATCGTTAACAAGGAGTATATTAATTTTTTATCCACACTTAGAGCAGAGTTCAATCAGGTGTCCAAAATGTAGACTAAGCAATATCATATATATGTGATAATACATATAATCTTGTTAGTTTTCACTGCTTTAAATTTATAATACTTGTAACTAAACTCACATATCTAGTACTATTGACACAGATTCTGTCATCTGAATTTCTTTTTTTTTTAAATTAATTAATTATTTATTTATTTAGGCTGTACCGGGTCTTAGTTGTGGCATGTGGGCTTCTTAGTTGCAGCATGTGGATTCTTAGTTGCGGCATATGGGTTTCCTAGTTGCGGCATGCAAACTCTTAGTTGCAGCATGCATGCGGGATCTAGTTCCCCAACCAGGGATCAAACCCAGGCCCCCTGCATTGGGAGCACGGAGTCTTACCCACTGGACCACCAGGGAAATCCCTGTCATCCAAAATTTTTTAAGTGCACATTTCTTTGTCCTGCTAAAGCATGATAAAAAAAAAGGGACATACATGCTAATACTTTCCATTTAAGTAGCATTATTTTTCTTTCAAGAAAAATACTTTAGTTATTCTGGGATAATTTTAAACACGATTTAAGATAATGATATTGATCAGACCAGCCACAATATTTGGTAGATAGGTAACACATTAAATGTGTCTTCAAATTCTGGCAATAGATAATCTTTGCAACTGACATTGCAGGTAGATAAAAAGTTATGGAGGGACCATTTACTTGTTTTGAAATACTGAATTCAATTTAGAAGTAGAAATTGTGGTAAAACATTAAAATACACATACAAGTTCTTTTAGCAAGTAATTTATTGTCTAGCAGTTGAGGAAAATGGGTTCCTCTGAGCTTTCACGAAAAAGAGTTTGAAAAACTGTAAGACGTTTGTTCGTGTTTAAAATTGCTTTAAAAGTTTGAAAAAAAATCTTAGGGGCCATTATCATTTAAATAATATTGTATCTAGGTCTATGAAATTAAAATTATAACTGATTGAAGTTGTTTGCATACATAAAGAGTATACCAGTGTCACTATCACGTTTTGGGAAAAAAAATAATAAACACACATCCACAAAGTCTAGAAGGAGTCAGTGGGCATGTGCTTCATGTAGAAATGCTAGTTTAAAAAGGGCAATCCATCATTCCCTACAGCAAGCAAGGAAGAGTTCCCCACAGGTGTCTGAGTTGAAAGGTTGAATTGCCAGAGTACTTTCAAAAAAGAGTAGGCCAGATGTTGCTGGGTGCTTTGAAGATGAGGGCTGCAGGATGTAGCATACTTAACAGACATTTCATATGAACCAGTCTCTGCAAAGCTCTGAAGAAAACCCTTTAACTTCAAGTGACAGGATTCTTGGATTTAAAAGAAAAGGAATTAACTTGTAAAAGGAAATCCTGAAATATTTCCACGACTGCTTGGGCTTGAGAGAGAGAAAAAATATAAATAAGTCTTACATCTTATTAAAAACCAGTCTGGAGAACAAGAGAAAAAAATCAAAGAGTATTTTCCTTCCCTTTATTATACTAATAAATGCCTGGGTGAGAAACACTTTCTCTGATTCTTCTGCACCGCCTGAGAATTTGAGACTTTTGGAGAAGAAAAAGAACTTAGCGAGCTGTGGTCTAACCGTACCCTTGAGATGATATTCACCGCTGTGCCCCTAGGCATGCTCTGGATTTCTGTGAAAGAAGGATGCCCTGATAGTCATAGGAAAGCAATGAACATTTTGCTGCAATTTTCAACTTCTTATATGTGTGAGCAAGAAAAAACTTCATTTCAGCTGAAAATGAAATTCATGTTTGCTTATTTCTCAAGTTCAACTCAGAATTGAGTACCTGTGCAGGAAAACCCAAGCACAGGTTTCACGCTGAAGAGGTAAATTTCATTCTTTATTTTTAGTTTCAAAAATAAACATGTTTTATGCATATTTAAGCCTATATAAGGGCTCCAAAAAACAACACATTTGTATAATTTTGAAACTGCTAAGCCTATGTTTGAGTTTAATCACGTCATTCAGTAAAAAAATGTTTTTTAAAATCTTGAAAATTGTGTCTTGGCTATTTTTTATTCATATTTCTTGGGTTTATGATTTTAAGAGCTTTATATTCAGCAATGTCAATACATTTTTAGGCCATAAAAAACAGGTTATAAATTTATATCCTTGATTTAAATGAAATCTACCAAGGCTGCCTTTAGAAGAATTAAATCCTACTTTGGCTTAATCCAATTATTTAACAAAAATTTATGATGTTTGCCATATGAGTTTTTTAAATTTTGAAAAGGAAAAAGATTAATATCAAAAAAGGTAAGATAATATCTACCTCCCCCCCCTCCCCCCATTAAAGGCTGGCTAAAAAGTCACTTTCGGTTTTAAATGGGAAAAAACGATTCTGGGTCCTACCACATCTGCACACCATACCTTATTCCTCATTAGCCTCACAGCGGTGGTGGTTACAGACCTGTAGGCATTTGTCAGCACGCATAAACTTGCACACTAAAAAGGGTGAATGTTGTATATGTAAGTGACACCTCAATAAACCTGACTTTTAAAAAAAGTCACAACAAACTTACAGTTCAGTAACTTATATAAAAACAAAGATAATAAACAAAAAGTCACAACAATTCCCAGAACTATCTTGCCACCAAACGCAGACACAGCCTAGGCATAACTAAAATCTTGGATTCTCGCAGAATAACAAAGAAAATAAAACGTTTCCTGCTTTACAGTTAAGTGAAAGGTTAAACGCCATCTTGTTATTTTGATGATGTCAATGAATATACTTTTATGAGTTATTTTTTAATGACACCTATAGGTCGTGGACAATAATGACCCCAAACTAAAAACAGCTAATTAAACTACATGTACTCGTTCAAAAAAGAAATTGAGAGAATAGAAGGGTTCAGCAAGCCTTCTGTACCTCTGAAATGAAATATCACGATGCTATATCAGTTTACAAAAACCTATTCAGTTTGGGCTTACTCTTACATAGCAAATGGATTTAATTTATGGCAGAAGTTTCTTTTCAACTCAGCAACCTGAACCTCATAAAAACCTTGATCTGTATGTTTCATGGCTTACATCATCTGCTTTAAAGATCTTATTTGATACAGAAGTACAGCAAGCGAGCAAACAACCAAGTCAGATAGAAATTTATAGTACTGGAAGCTACGGCAATGATTAATATGTGGTTTTCAAAGGGAATAACAACTATTCAGTTAGTAAAACAGCGAGATAATTTCTCTTACCATCTCAGCAATTTTGAAATTTCCTACATGTATGACAAAAACAAGAAAAATACATCTCTCTTTTCATAAAGCAAGGTACATTAGGAATAATGCCCTATACCAAAGAAACATTATTAACAACAACAGCTACCATCTACAGTAATTTTCCCAATAATCCTACAGTGTAGGTATTGTTATCTCCATTGAAAGATGATGATGATGAGAATAATCACCTCACTAACATTCAGCATATGACAGGTACTGTGCTAAAAGCTTTATATGCTGTACCTTGTTTAGTCTTCACAGGAACCTTATGAGTTAGGCATGATTATCATCCCATTTTATAAATAAAGAAATTGAGGTTCAAACTGGTTTAAGAATAGGTGCAACTAGTAATGGACAGAGGTTAGACTCAAGCCCAGTGTCTGTTGGTTCAAGTCTATGTTGCTCCAACTCCATAATGCCTCCTCCCCAAGGGGCATTATAAACACTGGAATATCACTATTATTACTGTAGTACTTTATTGCACTTCACAGATATCGCATTTTTTACAAATTGAACATCTGCGGTAACCCTGCGTCAAGCAAGCAAGCCAGTCTATTGGCGCCATTTTTCCGACAGCATTTGTTCACTTCGTGTCTCTGTGTCACATTTTGATAATTCTTGCAATATTTCAAACTTTTTCATTATTATTATATTTGTTACAGTGATCTGTGATCAGTGATCTTTGATGTTACCATTGTAACCGCAGATGTGGTGGAAATAGCAAGAGAACTAGAATTAGAAGTGGAGCCTGAAGATGTGACTGAATTGCTGCCATCTCATAAAACTTTAACAGATGAGGAATTGCTTCGTACAGACGAGCAAAGAAAGTGGTTTCTTGAGATGGAATCTACTCCTGGTGAAGATGCTGTGAAGATTGTTAAAATGGCAACAAAAAATTTAGACCATTACAGAGACTTAGTTGATAGACAGTGGCAAGGTTTGAGAGACTTGACTCCAATTTTGAAAGAAGTTCTACTATGGGTGAAGTGCCATTAAATAGCACTGCATGCTAGAGAGAAACTGTGAAAGGAAGAGTCAACCTAGGTGGCAAACTTCACTGTGCTCTTATTTTAAGAAGGTGCCACAGCTGCCCCAACCTTCTGCGACCAGCACCCTGATCAGTCAGCAGCCGTCAACGTTAGATAAAACTCTCCACCAGCAAGAAGGTTACAACTAGCTGAAGGTTCAGATGAGGGCTAGCATTTTTTTAGCAATACAGTTTTTTTCTTTTTTTAATATTTGTTTATTTATTTATTTTTGGCTGCGTCGGGTCTTCGCTGCGGCACAGGGGCTCCTCTCTAGTTGTGGAGCGCGGTTTCCAGAGCGTGCAGGCTCAGTAGTTGCGGTGCGTGGGCTCCAGAGCGCGTGGGCTATGTAGTCACAGCACGAGCTCTCTAGTTGTGGCGCATGGGCTCAGTAGTTGCGGCGCGTGGGCTTAGCTGTCCCACGGCGTGTGGGATCTTAGTTCCCTGACCAGGGATCGAACCCAAGTCCTCTGCGCTGGAAGGCAGTTTCTTAACCACTGGACCACGAAGGAAGTCCCAGCAATAAAGTATTTTTTTAATTAAAGTATGTACCTTGTTTTTTTAGACATAATGCTATCACACACTTAACAGACTATAGTGTACACGTAAGTTTTATATGTACTGGGAAACCAATAAATCTGTGTGACTCGCTTTCTTGCAATACTCACTTTATTGCGGTGGTCTGGAACCAAACCTGCAGCATCTCCAAGGTCTGCCTGTACTTTTATTACCAAGAAAGTTATCAGGATAACACATAAATTGTATCTAACTGTATTTTAAAGCTTCTGGTGTCTATTTTAAAATACATCACAATATATCAGCATATTACACTAAAGTGAACTATTATAGTTTACCAGAAATGAAAACTGTGTACTGTATAAGAACAGAACAGCGTAAAACAGTAATTGGGAGAGGCAAGAAATTTATCCAGGGTGCCTGCCTAGGTTACTGACAGAGAGGGAAGATCTTCTGTAAACAAAAAAGCCTTGCCATACATTATTTGCTTTCCTAAAACAAGATGGGAAGAAAAGGGCATTTGCTCAGTATTCATTCTCCCTGGGTCTGGTTTTAATGACCACAATTTGATTAATTAAAGAAGTACTTACAGCAGTGTACAGTAAAGAGTTAACATAGCAGGCCTGAGACGGTTACTCTTAGAAAGGCCTGAGTACAAGGTCGACCCCTGACTAGAGTCTGGGAATCTGGATTTTGGGAGGGTTCCTACTATCCCCTGATAAGAATGGTCACTGTGCCTAAGTTATTTTTACAAACAACATGGTTTATGCTGAATTATCTGCTTTCCTTCTGGGAGTCTGGAATTTTGGTCAGTGCTAGGCAGAGGGTGTCTATGTGATCAGCCGCCAGTAACAGCTCTGGGCATGGAGTCTCTAATGTGCATCCCGCTTCCCTAGTGGACACTTCACGTGTGTCATTACAGTCTGTCACTAGAGGAATCAAGCACAAGCTATGTGACTCCACTGGAAAAGTACTCTTGGAAGCTTGTACCTGGTTTCCTCCAGACTTCGCTCGTGTACCTTTTCCCTTTGCTGACTTTGTTTTTGTATTCTTTCTCTGGAATAAAGCACAGCTGTGAGTACAATCACATGCTGAGTCCTGTGAGTCCTCCTAGTGAATCTCCGAACCCGAGGGTGGTCTTTGGGACCCCAAAACAGATAGTAAGATACTTTCAGACTATACTTATAAAACAGCTACTGCCCAAAACATGACCATTTGCTTAAGATTGGCATGAACCCTGGAGAGGTTTTACTCTCTACTAGCAAATACCAAAATAAGTTCCAAACACCTTGACCTTGTATTGAGTTAAGTAATGTATATTTTTAACAAGTGATACTCACCGGGAACTCTAGCAGGAAAGGCATCAGGAGACCCTGCTCCAGCACCACCCTCTTCTTCATCTTCTTCAAATTCCAAATTCTCTTCTTCACCAGGTGCTAAAATTCTTCTACATGTGAAAGGACAGAAAAAAGAGTGAGCTACAAAACTAAATATACTAGAGAAGCCGCATAGCTACTCATTTCCTAGGTAAGATGTTGATATAAAAAATGCTGACATAAAATGTTAATATGTTACTACTAATGATATCAGTAAACCAACATTGATATAAAACATCCAGAAATCTCTGAAAAATAGGTATAAAATAAGATGATAGAATAAGAAGACAAATATTGGTGCTTATTTATTTTACCTTAAGGGGACAGGCTGAACATCAAATGGGAATTCTTTATTATATGTAAGAATATTCTTTAGGACTAGAATAAAAAGAGAAAGACATATGAATTATCTCATGAATCAAAATAAACAATTTTATTGTCAATGACTGACTTTTAGTCAATTTTACTATGCCTGTTAATACTTTTTTTAAAATTCCCAATCTTATCATCATCCAGAGCCACAAACCATTGACTATCTTAGCAAAATGAAAATATTCATACTCCAAGTACCAGTAATTTCAGAGTATTGTTAGACCTCCAAGGAGAGTAACTTCTAGAGTCTCAGAGTCCTTATGGAAAATGAACCCCGAAATAGTTCTATGTACAAAGTCCTAGGTGAGACATGGGGCACCAGAGAAGAGAGTAACTCCTCCCTGGAGTATTTAAATTAAAAGATTGGTGTCAAAGATGACCAATGAGAGGGACATGAGCATATCTTATTCTACGTCCTGATTAGACTTCCCCTCAACTCCATAAAACTGGTAAAGTTTATAGTAGTGAGGTTATAATTCTCATATGCATTTTACCATAGTTTATTACATATGTGTAATATATACATACATATATGTACATTTATTCGTACATACACACACACACACACACACACACATACAAACACAAAGAGGGATTTACCCTCAAGAGAAGTCTTCAAACAACATGGTACTACCTCCTGTATTATGGTTGTGGTCAATGACTATATCCTGGCATGTAAACTTAAAGAGAGGTGCTGTATGTAACTTAGTGCTTCATCTCTGGTCTTATGGATTCCCAGTAACTACCTGCAACTATATGAAGGTGAAGTAATAGCATTAATTGAGCAACCCAAAATATTTCTATGATTTTATACTCAACTTATTCAGTCTCTCTAATTTTGGAGTCCTGCAGTTGAGAGCTAAAATAGGTATGGATGTTGTCATCCCCAAAAAGGAAATCCCTGTGTACAGGTTGCAATTATATGCCTTACTCCAATCGGAGTTGGATGTGTTTATCAGACTTCTTCTAACGTATGCACTCCTACTAAGCCCTTCGGGGAGAGAAGTCTGAGACTTGGGTCTAGATTCTCACTCATTCTTATCCTCTCTCCCTCTCCAACTCTTACCCTCATTCTTCCTCTCTTTTTCTTCTCCTCAACAAACACGCACTGAGTGCTAAAGATATGGCAGTGATAGAGACGGAGGGTTCTTGCCCTCATATATGGATCTTAGATCCTAGTCAGGAAAAGCAGACAATAATAAGCCAACAAATAAACAAGATAATGTTAAGACTGCGATGAGTGTAATGAAGGACACAGAGCATGCTTGTGTACATGGAATAGAGGGATAACTTCAGCTGAGGTGAACAGGGTAGGCCTCTCAAACCTGAATTACTAGAAGACATTTGAGCCATGACCTGGATGAGAGGAAATGTCCACAAGTAGCTCTGGGGCAAGGGCTCTCCAAGAATTAGAGAACAAGCAAGAGCAACAACAAAGGCTCTGGGGCAGGAGCTTGTTCAAGGAATAGAATGGACTGCAGAGCTGAAGTCTGATAAGCAAGGGGGAGTAGCAAAAGATCTGAAATCAGATCTTAGCCCTACAAGGATGTTAATGACTTGAGCATTCACATAACTACTCTGAATCTCCCTTTCCCAAGTTCTAAAATCAGAATACCATTTCCTTCCCAGACTGTTGAGAAAATTAAATTAAATAACACAGTATATGAAATTGCATGGGAACATTTAAAGTACCATAAATGTATAAGTCTACATTATTATATGGTAATTTATTTCTCCACAGTTTTCCCTATCTGGCTGACTAGAATCCTATTATTTCAGATCTCACTAAGAAGGACTATTTTTAAAATTATAAGACTATCCTCTCTAAACTTGGTGCATGAATGCTCCTTGTAAGCTATTCATTCAACTCAAATATCAATTAATTCATCAGTCCTCAACCTTTTTGGCACCAGGGACCGGTTTCATGGAAGACAATTTTTCCACGGACCAGGGGTGAGGGAGGGGGGATGGTTCAGGTGGTGATGCGAGCGACGGGGAGGGACGGGGAGTGAGAGTGACGGGGAGCGACGACGGGGAGCGATGGGGAGCGATGGGGCGCGATGGGGAGCAGCAGGTGAAGCTTCGCTCGCTCACCGCCGGCCACTCACGTCCTGCTGTGCAGCCCAGTTCCTCACAGGACGCAGACCAAAACCAGTCTGCGGCCCAGGGGTTGGGGACCCCTGAATTAATCACTTACACAGTACTACGCTAGATACTGAGAACAGGGAATGGGTGACAAAAAAAAAAAGATCATGTATATCCATATCAGAAATGATCACATTTTAATAATAAAAAGGAAAAATCAAACCTTAAAATATGTACAAAACAACATCAATTAAAAAGCTGAAAATCATATTAGTCATTAAGAATATCTTGAATTTGTATTATAACAGAAGAATTAAACAGTATTTTCTTTCCTTAGGTATCAATGCTTTGAAAAGGAAATGTTTGTTTTGGAATAATAGCCTCTCCTTTATTTTGTATTTATAAGTATAGAGTATATCAGATATTTAATTTGTGTGAATAATTTTGGAAGAAAAATAACAGCTCCTTTCCCCCTTCCTGTAAATGTAGGATAGGTTTCCATTTTCACCAACTATGGAATAACAGGGATTCTAACGCCCTTTTAAAATAGGGTTCTACATAAACTTTACATAGGATTTTTCTTCTGACACTAATATTGATATTTTAGGAGGATTTAGAGAAGAGAGAGGCAAGTTTATAATTCCATGGAAGGTATTATCATGAGCATGGAGTCTACCACCATGGGGGACTAACTGGCTCATCCAGGCCCACCCTCTACTGGTAAGACCTCAGCACTCCCAGCCTGCTGTCACGGAGCAGGCCCTGCAACCCTCTGGAAGCTGACACTCTAAAAATCTCACAGACACACACCGCAGATGTATTCTTCTTTTGTGGCTGACATTTTTCATTTTTGTGGTAGGCAAAAATGAGCAAGTGCTTCCCATCTGAAAGGTTATTTTTTTAAGTATGTGAGAAGATTCCCTGAAGACATTCAACTTAAAAATCTGCCGAGTTCATACTACAGGCAAAGCACTGAATGAGGCTCTGTGGGGAAAATACATAGGTTATTCACAATCTTCTTGAGGAGAGAAATAAATATAAGTGAGAATAATACAGGGCAGACCACAATGGCGGCTATAAAAAGTGCTCCTAGAAAGGACATGAAGTAGTTTAATTATGGCTAGGGAAAGCACGGAAAGCTTTCAGAGAAAGGTGGGATTTCTTCGGGGCCTTCAAAGATGAATTAATGGAAGGGAACTTCACAGTTTATGGGGTCGTCACGGGGGGACAAGTTTGAGTAAGAAGTAGTCTGTTACTAAGGATTAACATAAGAAAATCAAGTAACTAGTACTTTCAAGATCTTAATTTTAGTATGAATTTCAGACAGGATTATATTTTAAAAACTTTGAAGGAAAAATACATTAGCAAAATAAACCAACTAGGTCTAACATGTTGAAAGACACAATCATTCATTAATTTTCCTTTCCTTAACATTCTTAGAAGAGGCAGAGGCCAGCCTGACTAAGAACACTTAATCTGAAATATAGTCAAACACCAGTTTATTGAAAATGTTTAATTCTGATAAAATAATTAACTCATAACAAGTGCCTAGATTTTATAAATTCAAAATTAATTACAGAGCATATCCTACTGAGATACAATATACGCATTTATGTCCCTTTTAGAGGCAACAGCAAATTAAAATCATCTAAAAAGATAATAAGTACCAGGAAGGCAGAAGTCCAAATGAGAAGCATTATATAAATTCAAACTATAACAAAATGAATCCCAATAATACTCTTTCCTTTCCATTCCCACACCAAATCTTAAAAAAAACAAAAACAAATAAGCAAACAAAGTAGAAGACTAATGCAGATTTTAGTCCAATCTTCCACTAAGATATGGGTCAATAATCTCTCAGGAGCTTGACCTGAAGAACCACGATATTTAGGATTGATGTCAATACTGCACCATTCCAAGTATTAATAACAGAGTGCAGTGGTAGGAATGCAGGCTTTGAGATCACTTAGAACCCTGGTCAAAATCCGGTTCTGGCATTTACAAGCTGTAAGGTCACGGGCAAGTGTCAGTAAGCAAAATGCCGTGGAGACGATTTATCCGAGTGCTTGGCATACTGCTGCTACTCGAAAAAATGGCAACCATTACTACCAACGAGAACGTCTATGAGGCAACAGGAGGAATAATTGAGCGTGTCTATGGAAAGAGATAATAAACATCTGAGTATAAGCGTTTACAAACTTTACAGTCATCCTACACACCTAACAGATTCTTAAGTTTTCTTTGGAAACAAACAGAAAAGAAATGGAAAATAGTGACTAGGTAAGGATCCCAAATCCTAATTATTCTTATCATTTAAAATTGAACGTTATGATTTTCTTTAGAAACATCATATAACTCAGACATCCTAACTGCAGCTGAAATCTTTTTTTTAAAGCCATCAATGTGCTTTTCTTAAAATAATCTTATATATAGCCAGTTGCAAAAGACCATACATTATATGATTCCATTTATATGAAATGTTCAGAACAGGCAAATTTATAGAGACAGAAAGTAGATTAGTGGTTGCCTAGGGCTGGGAATTGGGGGAAGCTGGAGGGAAATGACTGAATGCTAATGGATAAAGGGTTTCTTTATGGGGTGATAAAAATGTCCTAAAATTGACTGTGGTGATATTCAATACTTGCGCCCTTGCTTATATTTCAAACATTTCCTCTAAGAGAACATTCATTTGAACCAGCAAAAAAGCTTCATCTAGCAGCATCTTAACCACCAAAATATTTGAAGGAATTGTTTACCTCAAAAAAACTTTCAGGAAGGAAAATGAGGGCAACAAGGAAATATTTTATAGAGCAGATCAAACAGCTGGACTGCAGTTTTCAGTGACATGCAGTATAAATAGGCATCAACGACTGTAACTTTATATTCTCCAGTAGACTCTACTGTAAATGTTTACCAAAGTAATTTAATTACAGTCTTATTAAAGGGATTAAAACAAAATAAAGGCTAAAACAGATAGATGAGGTACGACATAGAATCAAATAATTTTTCATATTCTATAATGAAAGTGAACCAAAGAATAATTACTATAAATATTATAGGAATTATAAAAGCACAAAAAAATTACATAGCACTAGATATTAACAGAAATGACTCAAATCAGCATCTCTGCTAAATAACCTTAATGTCCATAATAGCTCAAATATTTTTCTAAAGGAGTATCACTAAAAAATATAAAATAAAACTTACTTGGTTCTAGCTTCTTCAGATCCTCCAGTTTAAATTCTTCTTGGGACTGTGTGGACTGAATTTAAAACATGCGTATTACATATTTTTATTACAAAGATTTCACAGCACCCTATGTCTTTTAAGTGGTTGACGACATATTCAAAAAGTAGCCAAAATAAATGAATCTATTTCTTGCTTTCAGGGTAAAAAAATAAAAAATTCCAAACTGGTTTTTGTTTTTGTGTTTTGGGAACATTCAAGCTAAAAATAACAGAAAAAAAATTGAAGTCATATTTTTTATTTTTACAGTTTATATAATATGAACTAAATCTTTTAATATGAGTTTAACCCATGAATTCTTACTGTTATAAAACCTTGCTGAGACAATACTGCTTTTGGCATGAATGCTAATATCTTATCAGACTAGTTCACAATAATTTCTTTTCCTTATATTAAAAAGTTGGAGGGGGGCAACCTATTTACCTGTAAAGCTGCACTTCGTAATTCCAAGCATGTTGCAATTTTGCCTATGGTTTTCTGCAGGAAAAAGAAAATGCTATAAATACCAAATACATCATAACTGTTAGTTGTCCAAATCATCAAGTTAATTTTCACTGCTAAGCGATCTATAAGTTTAAAAAATAAGTTAAATTTTACTTCTTTTAGCATCTTGCAGACTTTGGAGATGAGAAACAGGAGGTAAAGGGCTGGGATCAGGCAGAGAAGGTGAGTATATATTCACTCCGGACCTAATGTGCCACAACCAATTTTAAATCAAGTTTGCTTTGATGATAGCTTTAGATATGATTTAAAGGGCAATGAAAAGGACTTCAAGCATCTTCCCTCCTAAGCTTTACCTTCTCTTCTTCTCCATAAAGTCTGATATTCACTGAAAGACTTAAAAACAAAAATATCTGAAAGTTAGCACAGTGGTATAATTTAATTTTGACTCAAATCCAATCTTGACTTATTCAATTAAATATATCAATAATACTAAGCAGAATCAATACATGTGATAAATGGTGGTAAATTTTACAGTCAGATCTGAGCTATAAAATGGATACAAGTGATAAGGCATAGTCCCTGTCTTTAATAAGCTCATGTTTCTATTATATAAGACACATTCAGAATCACTGTAACATAAAGCAGAGGCACTTGATTCTATAGGGCTTCAGCAAACTAAGTGGTAATATGTCCTGGAGGAACAGGACAAGAATGGGAATTAGGATTCACGCCCCAGTGACTGGGAGGATTTCTACAACTAAAGTACTAGGAAAACTGTCACGGTTCAGTTGTCTGAAGTCCCAAACTGAAGCAGGGGGAGATAGGTTTGAAATGTGAAATGTGTGTGTTGGGGGAGGGAGGTCATTATAAAGGGGACCTTCTAGGACCAGCTGCAGAATCTGTTATTACTTTAGCAATAAATTATACAGATAGTTTTTGGACAGAAGAATGACTATCAGATTTGCCCTTTAAGAAGACTGTTGCGATAACAGTATCCATAGGGTGAAGGAGAAAAGGGAAAAGACTAAAGGTAAGATCAATCAGGTTATTTCAACTGTCTATGTAAACAGTAATCAGAACAAGAACATGAATGACTAGGGTTGAAATGAAAAGGAGGAGACCCGTAGAACAAATATCTGCAAGAGCAGGCAGCTGAATTACGCCCATCAAGACTTTTAAATTCTTCCTAATAAAAAGGAATAAATCCTGACAATAAAAGTGAAGTATATATGTACAATATTTGCAATGCCTTCACAAAAAAAATATTCTGGAAAAAAAAAAGGATGTTTTTCTATACACATGATGACCTGCAAAAGTTTAGTCAATTAGATTTGGTGGTTTTCTCTTTCACCAATTTTCTTTGGAAAATAAATGAGGAGCAAAGAGGAGTAACAAGTATTGTCCTGGTACCTGGCACCCAGGCTAGATGGCACTATGCAATTATCATATGGATCATAAACAGCTGGGATAGCAGTTCACAAAATAAAACACTAATTCTACAAATAACAAATGCTAGAGAGGATGTGGAGAAAAGGGAACCCTCCTACACTGTTGGTGGGAATGTAAATTGGTGCAGCCACTATGGAAAACAGTATGGAGGTTCCTTAAAAAACTAAAAATAGGGTGGCCATATGATCCAGCAATCCCACCCCTAGGCATATATCTGGAGAAAACTATAATTAGAAAAGATACATGCACCCCAACGTTCACAGCAGCACTATTCACAATAGCCAAGACATAGAAGCAAGGTAAATAAACGTCCATCAACAGATGAATGGATAAAGAAGATGTGGTATATATATACAATGGAATACTACTCAGCCATAAAAAAGAATGAAATAATGCCATTTGCAGCAACATGGATGGACCTAGAGATTATCATACTAAGTGAAGTAAGTCAGAAAGAGAAAGACAAACACCATACGATATCACTTATATGTGGAATCTAAAATATGACACAAATGAACTTATTTATGTAAGAGAAACAGACTCACAGACATAGAAAACAAACTTATGGTTACCAAAGGTGAAAGGGGGAGGGATAAATTAGGAGCTGGGGATTAGCAGATACAAAGTACTATATGTAAAATAGATAAACAATAAGGTCCTACTGTATAGCACAGGGAACTATATTCAGTATCCTGTTATAAACCATAATGGGAAAGAATATGAAAAAGAATATGTATATATATCAATATGTATAACTGAAGCACTTTGCTGTACACCAGAAGCTGACACAACATTGTAAATCAAGTATACTTCAATAAAACAATTTTTTTAACTTAAAAATATATAAATAAATAAACCACGACTGAGCAAAAGACATGACTCTTGGTCAAGGAACAAGTAACAATATTTAACTATCTCCACAATCTTTAAAAATTTCTTTTAATCTTAATATAAGAGTTTAGAAAATGTCAAATTTTATTTTGAAATTTTACATTTAAATATTATATTTAATATAATTGCTGCAAAAGGAATCAAGATACTCAGAGATTTATTTACCCTCTGAAAGAGCTGTTGTGAAGGAACCAGCAACAATCTTTTCTACATAAAATCTAATAACCCCAAATCATTGTTCATATATATCACTCAAATCTGACAAAACTAGTAAATAATTTTAAATATAAATATAATTATATAGTAATAGTAATAGCTAACAACTATTGAGCAGTTACTAAATGACAGACTCTCCTAAGTGATTTACACACATTAAGTCATTTAATCCCGACTACAACCCTATGAGTTAGATACAACCATTTTATAGATGTGAAAACAGAAGACAGGTTAAGCAACTTGCCCTGGACATCAGTGTATTCTATACAATAGCAATACATACAACAAAGTAATACACTTATTTTAATACCATTTGGCCATACTTTTTATGTTCTTTAAAAAATGGTTTTGAAAAAGGGTTGTCTGTATTAAGGGACACGTACCAGTGAGTAAGTCTTTAAAAATACTAGTTAACTCCTTTTCCTTCTTTACTATACAATCCATTTGATTTGATGTTTTTAACATTTAAGGTAAAATGCAGTTTAACAACTATGAGTCCACTAATAATCTATTTTAAATTTAAATATTTCTTCAAGTTAAGCAGAAGCAACAGTTTTTTACACAGAATCTACTGAACTATGGCAAAATACCAATAGGCATTATTCATAACTATTTTAAGGGACCACACCCAACATCAGTATTAAAAAAGGAGTGAAACACTACCATTTTCAGCTCTAGCAAAACATGCAGCATTTATTGATGTCAAAATCAAGTGCTTGCTACTGTAATTATTTCAACTTTCTTAGAAAGAAATGGTTCAGAAAAATTATTAAGAAGCACAAGGTCATATGTGTCAGAATATAAATATTGACTATTAACTAATACACATTAAGACTAAGCACTCAAAGTAAGTGAAGTTTAATTTTAGAAAGATTTAAATAATTAGCACTTCATTCAAATTAACTGCTTATACCTACTGTGGTATAGAAATGGAAAATGTTGTCATTTTCAGAATATTGGCTATTTTACTTTGTCACTTGCTAGGGAAATGGACAACTCAAAAAGAGCGGTTAAAGGAAAAGATGAAACAGAAATATACAAATAAAGAGCTAAAGTAATTTTGCTAAAACATATCAAGGAAAAATAGGTTGAAAAAATACACATTGTTAAAGTAGTATAGTCTCAATCCAGACTTAATTTTTTACATTTAGACAGCCAGTCGTCTACTCTTTAGATGGCGGGGGTGGGGAGGAAAGAAAGGAAGAGAGGGAGGAGGCAGTGGAAAGGGGGGACCTATAAAATGTAAAACAAGCATATAGTGCTGGAATTCTCATTACCACTAAATTTGATTCAAAACAGGGAAAAACTTTCTAAGCATCATGAGACAGGATGTTCTATTCTGTCCAGAAACTTACATGAGAAAATCTACTACACCAAAGCAGGGAATTTAACGGAATGAAAGCTTTTGGCAGCTATTTTTTGGCTACTAAACCCTGTTGTTATAATGACAAAACTATTAAGAAATGAAATGAAAGCTATGTCAACTGATCATGAGGGAAGATCAAATAAGAATTATAAACTTGCTTTTTTTTTCCACCAGAAATCTTTGAGAATATTTTGAATAGAAAAGCCATATGAAGATTTTTTACCATCAACTAATAAACTTTAGAGAGATCAGTAGTTCTGCTTTAGAGTTCTTCAGATTTAAAATAAATATTGTGAAGATATATATGTTATTCTCTAAAAAAATAGGATTCCTCTAATCTTAAAATAATAATCATATACAAATAAATATCAATAACTTAAGATCTAACAAAGCATTTATTCATCAAATATTTTTGAAATCTTACTGTGAGCTAACAGTAAAAAGCTTCATAAAGAAAGCACTTTAGAAATATGGTGGTTTTTAAAAATCTTCTTTCAAAGTTCCACAAATTATTAAATGGTTGGCATAATTCTAAAACTTGTCACTGCTACAAAAACATTTAAAATAGTAAAAGCATAAAGAATATAATTCCAAATAGAAAACATATAGAACAATTTTGCTTAGAATAATGTAAGGAACATTCTCCATTTTCCTCTTTTAAGGAAAACACAATCAAATTTCTTCTCCTTTGGCTTACATGCCAGGTCTGGCATTCAATTAATTTTGCAGACCTAACAGTTGGTTTCAAAATTTCCCATAACATGTTCTTCAGACCCAATGAAATATTATAAAGGGAGGAGGAGGGAGACTTTCAAAAGCCAACAAATTTAAGAAATACTCCATTACCCAAACTCTTTAAAAATCCAACATACACATTAGCATACTAAAAGCCCTGACAAGTCACAAACTCTGTTCATATAACATCTATTAATTTTTCAGAGTCAATGTTCTCCAGATAATGTCTGGGAAATCTTTGTTTTCTAATCATTTATTAACTTGGAGCCTCTAAGTTTTTCCTTATGTGACATTGAAATAAGGCCTATAATGTCAATATGAGGTTTCTGGCCCGTTGTGAATGTTTCACCTGTATTTTTAAAGAAAAATAAATTTGTAAATGCATACGACTTGCCTTATATTCATAATGTAGTACAGAGTGATTTGGGGGTCCTTCTCCAAGCCCAAGGAATAGGGAGGCAGGCACAACCTCTCTCTGTAGTCACTACTGGCAGCCACATTTGCCTCCTAGGCAGGTTTATAAATAATAAATACCTCAGAAATCAGGCCTCCAGGAGGGAAGGAGGAACAGACTACCTCAAAGGTAGAGGTCATTTGAAGATTTAGGGATACCTTTCAAGATCATTTAGGGTTATCTAATCCCTCATTTCATACATAAGGAAATTAAGGCCCAGAGACAGAGACTGGATTCAAGACCAAGTCTTCCGACTCCAGATCTCAGGCTCATTCCTTTAGGTCATGGTGCCTCCTGGGCCTTGTGGAGGGTTAGATCTGTGTAAGCTGAAAAAAGACAGCAGCCGGGTGCCTACTAAGAACAGCTACAAATTAAAGATTAAATACACAGCACTGTCAAACACCCCAGCTTCATCCTTAGAAAGTTAAAGAAAATTAAGAAAAAGCTAATTTTTTCTTGTTAGTCTAATCATCAGCAAAGCTCATTTCTTGATGACATTTTTAAAAACTTTAGTATGTTTTAGGTCAAATCAGTTTATATTTGAGGTCGTGTTGCTCATAGAGCCTATACCTAAGCAACAGATGTTGGAGACAAGGCATATAAGTAACTCAAGGCAAACAGGTGATTAAAGTATGGCTGTCATTAAACTTTTTAATTTCCTAAGCTTTCATTTTGTTTCCATAGTCATAACACACTTTGTTAGCTGTTAATTTACATACTCAGATATTTGAGATTGTTTCAAAGTATAGATGTTTTAACTCTCAATTCTGTGATGCCAGCTGATCACTTCCTTAGCAATTCGTAGACAGATTTCACAATTCTTAGAGGTAATAAAGCATATAGTCCTTCTTCCTTTCCTTTTGCAAACTGGACAATTCCTCTGTGGTAATTATTTTCCAGGGCTAAAATCCTAAGTTTCCTAAATCTATTGTGGATATTAGCAATTAAGGAAAAAAGAAAAATATACTTTTAAATTTTAAAACTTCTATTACTTTTTAAAATACAAAATAAAGATACACTAGATGACACAGACCCAAAAAATTTTTTTTTAGTTATCTTTTTTTGAATTTTTGAATTTTATCTTATTTATTTTTTTGTACAGCAGGTTCTTTTTTTTTGATTTTTGAATTTTATTTATTTTTTTACACAGCAGGTTCTTATTAGTTATCCATTTTATACACATTAGTGTATACATGTCAATCCCAATCTCCCAATTTATCCCACCACCACTGCCCCTGCCACTTTCCCCCGTTGGTGTCCATATGCTTGTTCTCTACATCTGTGTCTCTATTTCTGCCCTGCAAACCAGTTCAACAGACCCTAAATATTTTTAAAATGCAAACATACTAACTTGTGTAAGAAATATGACTGACCCTAATTTTTGGTGTTTTTTTCTTTTCAAAGACTTATAAAGATGAATCAAATGAATACAGGCCAAAGGACTAAAACCAATTTGTTTAGGCTTACTTAAAGAGTGTGCAAAGAATCACTCCCACTCCCACTCCTTGTACAAAAAGAGAATAAAAGCAAATTAAGTCGCCATAGTTTTTACAATGTCTTAAGAAATGAGAGGAAAACTGACATGAATTTTTTCATTATCTACGAGATTAAAATTTAACTTAACACTAGATACCTTGAGCCAGGAAAAATAAGAATTGTTTCCTCCCATTTCTTCTCACTGTTTTACAGTAAAGCTTCTTAAAATATCCCATTTTTCACAATCTCTAGCAGTAGAGGGAATCAATTTGATACATTAAAATTTTAATTCAAGGAGAAAGAGCACCCTTGAAACATTTTGCAACTTTATGCACTTATTTTGTTGATGGATTCTTATGCCAAATTCTTGACTTGAACTAATTTTTTTTCAGTGGTAGCTTTTTTGTTTTTTGTTTGTTTTCAGAGGAGGTGGAGAAGGAGTTAAGGAAGTTCAGAGTTAAGTAAGTACTGAGGTGGGATGCAATTACTCACAATCAAACTCCAGTCTCTGGTACCCCTTCCTCCCCAACCAAAGTGTGGATGGTCTCCACTAAAAGTCTAAATGGCTGAGTAAAGAAATTCATTAAGTGAGAAATTCATTACATGGTAAATCATGTGGTATCTCTAAAGTAATTACTTAATGTTCAGCAAAGCATAATCAGTATCATTCTTTGTACTTAAGTATAACAGTTTTTGTTGTTTGTTTTTGCTTAATGGACTCAAAAGACAGAACCCTTTTCATTTGGAATCTGATGTATCTAGAGATTATTTTATGGTACCTTTTGTTCTTCCGTGAATTCAGAATTATTGTGTTGAGCTTGGGCCTCTTTTTGTAGGTGTCTTGCTAATCTGTAAGAAGAAAAAAACATTCTTTAAAATTGAAGGAAAGCAAACTATTTCAAGTGAAACACGGTAAAATAATTTAATTCTTAAAAAACAGTGAAGTACAATAACACTTTTCTTCTGTTTTCAAAGTATAAATCTACATTATCTTTAGAATCTAACTCTTTATACAACGACAATGGAAATAAGATACTTTTCATACCATTTCACTGGGACAAATTTCAGCTCTAGACAGCAAAAACAGACTCATAGAGTTGGAAAGAATCTCAAATGACATCGAATTCAACTTTCTTTAGTACACACGTATTTCTTCTACAACATGCCAAGAGCAGTTGTCCAGATTTGGCTTAAACACTTCCAGTGAGCACCAATTAATAGTACTGGCCAGAGGTACTTTTATCAGTCTATCATTAATTTGCTGATAAGATTAGTTCAAATTACAGCCATGACAAAGTGATGATACTCTATCAAATTATACTTTTGAACGTATTTTTCATGGCAAATAAAGAAAATCCTCTACCAATCAGACATGGAAATCATTGTTTGCCCAGTTATCATCATACTTAAAAACAGCAGCTAGGCCTCGGATGAGTTTTTAAGTATGGATCTGTGTTACAAGTCTAAGCTCAACTCTTACAGCTAAACCATAAAAAGACAAATAACTCAATTTAAAAATGAGTAAAAGGTTTGATTGAACAGACATTTCTCCAAAGAATATATAAAAATGGCCAATAAGTACATGAATATCATATCATTAGTTATTAGGGACATACAAATTAAAACCACAATGAGATACAACTTCACACCCACCAGGATGGGTATAATTTTTAAAAAGAGGGAGAAAAAGTACAATGGGTATTGGCAAGGATGTGGAAATTGGAACCCTACCACTGGAACTGATGGTAGGAATGTAATATGGTACAGTCACTGTGGAAAGCAGTTTGGCAGTTCCTTAAAACGTTAAGCATAGAGTTACCATATAACCCAGCAGTTTCAAAATCCTAGGTATATTCCCAAGAGAACAGAAAACATGTTCACACTCACACACACAAAAACTGTACACGAATGATCACAGGAGCAGCATTATGTGTGATTAGCCAAAAACTGGAAATACCTAAAATGTCCATTAACTGATGAACGGATAAACAAAATGTGGCGCACACATTCAAAGGAATGTTATTTGGCCATAAAGAGGAATGAAATACTGATACATGCTACAACATGAATGACCCTCAAAGACATTATGTTAAATGAAAGAAGCCAGATATAAAAGATCATATATTATATGATTCCATTTACATGAAATATCCAGAATAGGTAAATCCATAGAGATAGAAGGCAGATTAGTGGTTGCCAGGGGCCGGGGAAAGGAGAGAATTGGAAGTGACCCATTTCAGGTAAAGGGTTTCTTTTGAGAGTGATGGAAATGTTCTGGAATTAGATAGTGGTGATGGTGGCATAACATTGTGAATATACTAAAAACTAACAAATTGTACAACTTTACAATGATAAATTTCATGTTACGTGATATTTATTTTAATTTTGAAAAATTTGCAGTGGGGGGGAAAGAAAACAAAGAATTGAAAGGATTTTTTTGGTGAGACATTTTGTAACTACAAAAGAATTTGAAACTATAATTCCCAAGCATACTATACTATCCTAGGTGGGGAATGGAGGCAGGGATACAAAGGGTAGCAAGTGCTAAATTTCCCACCAAGCCGTTGCAAAAGACAGTTCACCAAGTTTCCAAAAAGTCTTAGATGGAAGTTCTAATCTATGCAATCATGTCTTTAAAGATCAAGTGTAAAGTTCACTTGATGATCTCTATCTAATCTATGAAAGGTCTGCATCCTCATCATAACGCAAGAAACTCCTACATAAAATCATGTTTGCCAGGATAGCTCTACCACGTTACTTAATCAAAGTGCTTCCATCCATTTATTTCTTTTCCCCCAAAACTGGAAACCCCAGAATATTTGTCCTAAAATGTCATTCATAGACCCACTCTGTGGATTTTATACAGGAGTAAGTACAATTAGAAATAGCCATAGCCATACTTGTCCCGTACTTGGTTTCCTTTCTAACTCTTGCTGGCCTACTATCTAGGTAGAGTTCTCTTCAGGAATCACAGTCTACACTTAACAATGTCAACTACACATCCCTGAATCCAGGGAAGTTATAGTGTTGCACAGTTTCTTTATTCGACAAGTTCTACACACAATATGCCAATAGTGACTGTAAACCTAAGCAGCTCACTGTCAGAAGAAGGATATAGCTCTAAACTCCTGCTCAAATGTTAACAGTCAGTAGACAACGATGTTAAATTCAAACAGAATCCTGTTTTTAAAAATTAGGCAACAGACTGGAGGAAATATTTGCAAATCATATATCCTATCTGATATCCAGAAAATACAAAGAACCCTTCTAATTCAATAGGGAAAAGACAAAACTCAATTTAAAAACAGGCAAAAGGTATGAAGAAATACTTTACAAACAAGATTTACAGGGAAAATAAGCATCATAAGAAAAGACACTCAGTATCACTAGTCGTAAGAGAAAAGCAAATGAAAACCACAGTGAAGTACACTACATACCCACTAGAATGGCTATAATCAAAGAGACACACAATAACAAATGCTATCAATGTAGAGAAACAGGAACTCTCATATATTGTTGGTAGAAATGTAAAATGGTACACCCAGTTTGACCAACCAGTTTCCCTTTAAAAATTACACATAAATTTACCATATGAGCCAGCAATTCCACTCCTATATCTCTACCCAAGAAGAATGAAAATATACGTGCACCCAAAGACTTACACGTGAATGTTCATAGCAGCGTTAATGATAACAGTCAAAAAGGAGAAACAACTCAAATGTCTACCAAGTAGTGAATGGATACACAAAATGTGGTATATCCATACAATGCAATGCTACTCAGCAGTAACAAGGAACAAGGTACTGATACATACGACAACATGGATAACTTCAAACACATTATGCTAAATGAAAGAAGCCACATACAGATCACATATTATATGATTCAATTTACATGAAATGTCCAGAAAAAATTTCATTTCATCTTTAGAGACAGAATATAGATTAATGGCTGCCTGGGGCTAGAGTGGGAACATGGAATGACTGCAAATGTGCATGAGGGATCTTTGCGGGCTGATGGAAATGTTCTAAAGTCTGATTGTAGTGATGGCTGCACAACTTGGTAAATTTACTGAAAGTTCACTGAATTGTAAATGTAAAATGCTGAATTTCACTGTATATAAATTATACCTCAATAAAGTTATTTTTAAAAACTTTTTGTAAAACCTAGGCAAAAAAATTAATTTTCTAAGCCCATAAATGACTGCACCATTTTAAGACAAAGTGAGACATAAATCTGTCCATTGAGGGAACATCCACCTGCTCTGGGTATCAGATGAGCAGGTAAAAGAGTTGACATTCTATTAGTAAAGGTAAAAAAACCTATCAAATATTTTTCTCTAGAGAATAACCTCAGTTTCCAAGGGTGCCTACAGGTAATACAGGACTGTTCTCAAGGGGAAGTTTTAAATATTCTTAAAGCACATAAACAAGTGACCCACAGAAACCCCACAGCAATCCATGACAGAAACTAGTGCTTCTCAAACTATTTAGAGTGAAGAACTAGTTTTTTCCCCGCAATCTGTTCCAGGCTAATACTTCTATAAAATAAAATAAAAACTATCATTAAGATGTCACACCACAATGAAATTCCTAAATTTTAAATCCCCATTTCTTTATTTATCTCGTTGCAGACCAGCAAGGACGTGGGACCACACCTTGAGAGGCACTGATACAAGACATAGCAAGGACGATTAACAGGGCTTATCCGATCTTCAAACTCACCCATTCATTTAACAAATATTTATTGAGCATCTGTGTGCTGGATTAATGCCTCAGGACTGATCCTGTGAAATAGCTGATTCTAGGCAGCAGAGTCCATGCCACTCTACCCTAAGTTAGGGGGCAGGTACCCCCAGGCTGCTGAAAGAGGTGGCCTGCTAGAGGGAGTTGTTTTTAATTGATCATGTATATTTTGGATAGCAATTTTAGTTTTGACATAATTTGTTTAAATCTTCCAACGGTACTGTGGCATCAACTCCTTAATGCTCCCACAGCATATTCCTGAATCAAGCCATTCACTAGAATACAACAATTATATAATATCTAAATAAATAATGACTTGATAAAAGTCTAGTGCTATTCCGGACACTACGTATACAGTAGAGAACAAAATAGACAACCCCTCCTATACCCTGTTCTCAAAGAGCTTACATTCAACTGGGGAGAGAGACAACCAACCAAATGAACACAAAAATATATTGTATTTTAGATGGTGATAAATACTATAGAAAAAATAAGCAGGATTGGGGGTTGGATCTGCAAGACTGAGGTAGAGGGAGTGGGAGTGGACAGCATACTTAACCGGACAATTTTAAATAGGGTGGCCAGAGAGGGCCTCACAGAGAAGATAATATTTGGACAAAGACGTGAAGGAGGTGATCAATCGACCCAAGCAGATAATGGGGGAAGAGTGTTCCAGAAAAAGGACAAAAGCCCTAAGGCAGAAGCATGCTTCAGGAAACAGCAAGGAGTGTGGTAGCACTTACTCTTTTCCTACTTCTGTAATAGCAATACCCATTTATTCTAAAATCCTCCAGCATTTCTCACAGTGAAAAAATAAATAAATAAATAAATAAAATCCTCCATTAGACTCAATACTTTGAGGATGGATATCAAATCTTATTCATTTCTGTACGCCCAGCTCTCACTTGCTGAGTGATGAAACTGTTTAAGCTGTGATATTCTTACCTTACGATAGATAAGTACATACACGTCCATTCCCTTCCCCCCCCCACAAGGTCCCCATCCCATGAATTCACTCCTGTGTGTTGCTCGGCTGTAAAGACACGGCTGCCTCTGCAGTCAGAAAGACCAGTTCTCCCAGACTCCTTCTCCTTCTTCTCGCTCAGTATCTAGTCAGTTACTTAATCCCATCCATTCTTTTTCACATCATTTAGTGGCCCCCAAATGGTCTCCCTTTCTCACAGATAATTCAAATAAAAAGACAACTGGCCTTCATTTTTGAGTGTATTAATTTTAAATTCAACATCATTGTGTATGTAGCCTGTATGTTTTCAAAATTTAAGCCAATCATCACATATTTCTATTCAAATTTGACACTGGTGGTTTTTATAGTAATTTTAAAATTACTCTGAATCATGAAGTTCAAGGTTAGTAACTGAGGTTCAACAATAGATTTGTTGGTGCCTATTACTCTCATGCTGAGATATTTTTAGAAATTCCAGCTAAACAGCTTGCATATTCAATTTTCCTTTGTAATTTCAATTGGACATGGTATTCTTCACTTTCCATTGTGAGGTCTGCTGCTGAGTGCCAACAGCTGCGATGTCCCACCATCACAAGTGAGAGGCAGCTTTAGATTTCAGGCTATGCAAGTTTAGTTAACGCAGAATGAGTATACATGGGTGCTCACTATCTAACTGGCTACAGTATGGAAGGATACATTCTCTGGGAATGAAGGAAGTCTTCTAATCTGTCCAATTCACTTCTACAACGCATCTTTAATAAATGCCTTAAACACTACATAGTAGAGCAGACAGGATTTGGAACTGGGGGGAAAAAAAAAAAAATCCCAGACTTCACCAGTATAGTTTTGTGACCCTACGTAATCCGGTTAACCTGAGCTTCCTCATTTGCAAAATGAAAATAATAATATTCTCACCGAGCAGTTGCAAGAGTAAAGTGAAATCAAGTGAAAGTGCAAAACAAATGACAGTAGTTGTAACACATGGCAAAATGGCCCAAACCATGGTGGTTTTCAGGGCTTTTGAAAACTACAGGCAATTCAAAGTCAGTAAGATGAGATAGAGAACATCCACGTATTTAAATTATCTTAATGGTCAGATAAACACAAGTAACTATTGTAGAAAAAGAATACAGGATTTAGATCTTCCAAGCACTAATCGTGTATTCTTTCCAAAAGCCGCTGGGGCGGATTTTACTTACGCATGGTTTCGAACAATAACTTGCTTTAAACCAAGAAGTAATTACTGGCAACAGTTTGCAAACAACAGCATTTCAGCAGGCAGTTCCTATTTTCAGTAAAATGTGCAAGAAACTACAAGCAAGGTTTAATATATACGCAAACCTTGTCTTTTAATTTTAAAAACACCCCTGAAGTTTTGGGAGGAAACCATAAAGGGAAAGAAATCGGACTTGGGTAGATCAAAGAACCTGGCGCTCACATGTACCCTGCGGCTATACATTATACACAGGAAAAGGAGGAGGGACCCAAGGAGGCGGTGGGGACTCCTGTGCGTGGTCTATTAATTCACATTTTGCTCTCTTCTGTTCACATCCTGCAGGGACTCCACCCAGAGCAACCGAGCGAGGGGGTGAGTGGGACTCACCCAGCCTAGCAAATAACAGTCCCAGAAACCGAAACGGAATCGAGGTGAACTGGGAAAACACGGCTCCCCAGAAAGAGGGGTGGAAAAGGGGCGCGAGAGGAGACCTTTCTTTTGGCTGAGGAGATACCTCCGGCCTCGCTGCCTCCTGGGGGCACCCCCTCCCCTCCCCTCAATCGCCACCAGTTCCCTCCTGCCCTACACAGGGGAGGAGGAAGGCACCGTATACAGAGCGAGGCCCCTCATCCCGGGGACTTGGGCGGAGAAGACACAAGTATTCCTCCGAGATTCTAAAAGAGAAACTGAGGGGCGGCAACCTGAGAGAGGCGGAGGAGAGTGGAAAAGGAAACTCACTGCAGAGCGGGGGACCCGTGAGACGGTGGCAGGGAACTCAGTACGTAGCCTGAATGGGCTGGCGCCCCAGGAAAGAAGGGCTACCTGTTGCACGGAACTGGCCCTGCTGAGGCGGAGAGCGAAAAACCCCAGAGACCGGACCTTGGTCTCCAGGGCCAGTGGGATCTCAGCCCCAGCGCCTGCGGGGCCCCACCCTGAGAAGCCTTGGCTGCAGATACAGTGATGAGAGACACCGACAGAAAGAAGCGGGAGGCGGCCGACTGGAGCCGGTCTGGCCCGCTCCCGCGGTTAGTCACTCACATCTGATACTCGTCTATCGCCTCCACCAGCTGGCCCCAAGAGTCGAAGTCGGCGCCTCTCCTAAAACTGGCGCCCCAGCGCTGCAGCAGACTTCGGGTCACCTCCGACATGGCCGGTCCCCACCCCGTCCCCTCCCGCCCCTACCCCAGCAAGGCCGGGCTCTAGGGCGCCATCCTCCCCGGGCCTGGCCCCGACATTAACAGGGCCAAAAGGAACCGCTACGGCCACCGCCACCACCCGCCAAGGAGCCGCCCAAGCCCATTTGCCGCCACAGCCAAACTTTGCGGCTCTGAAGCGGCCGCCCCGCCGAGGCTCCGCCCCCGAGGCCCCGCCTCGCGTTAGGTTGAGGCCGCCCCGCTCCACCGAGCGGCCGCCATTGTTATCGCGGCATTCTTCCTCGGCGTGGGAGGCCCGGCCAGCTCTGCTCTTTGTCTCTGGAGGAGACCGCAGCGCAAGAGGAAAGACTGTGGAGGAACAGCTAAGAAAGGGCTGAGGAACGGAGTGTTTTAAGGGGGCTGCGACAACGCGGCAGCCTCAACCCCCGAGCGGCGCGCACTGCCGCCTCGGTAGCTGTCATGGCCGCCCTGACCACGTGATCGGCTCCCGCAGGCCTGGTTTCCGTCGCTCTAGTTCGGTAATCCGGGCTTTGCGACTCCCTCCCTTTCTCGTTTGCGGACTCGGACACTGCCTTTCTTCCCTCTGGAGGGGTGCTGTACAGACATCGAGAAATCCGGTAAGTATGTCATGAGGATGGGCGTTCCCCAGTACTATCCTTACTCCTGTCGTCTCCCCGGAGTCCCAAGCAATAGGGTCAAGGTTTTTACACAGGTTCCATAGACTCCCGGATAGTGGTCCCCAGAAGTCTCCAAGTGTTTCAAGGCACTAGAAGGAAAATTTGGGGGACCACTATCCGGGAGTCTATGGAACCTGTGTAAAAAGTGCCTTGAAACAAACGAGAGAAAGAAATTCACATTAGCCCCACGAATTAATGGTGTTAACAGCTAGATTCACCGAATCGCCTTGCCCGCGTCTCCACTAGCAGTTGGGGGGCGGGGGGGGAGGGTCTTATAGCTACATAGGGGTTTGTTTAGGCACCTTCTGCCCGCCTCTCCCGGGTAGATAGTATCGGCTTTCCACGAAAATGCCTGTTCAGGAGGGGCACGCTAAGGTGTGCGCCTGCGCAAGGTCTTAACGGTGTTAAACCGGACGGGGCCCGGGAGGAAGAGGCTGGGTGGTAAACAGGAAGTGGACGTTGGGAGCTCCGGGGCGGTAGGTTTGCTGCGGGACCTAGGGTCTCCGGCGTGGGGAACCCTTGTCGGTAATCGGACTCTTCCTGTGGCAGCGGGTTAGGTGACAGCCTCTATCCGACTGTTGTGCTGGTGGCTTCAAAGGCACCCTTCCTTGCACCTGCAGGTGGGTGTGTCGTCCTTCTACCCCGCCCTTCGAATTCTTGAAAACTGGAGTGCGGGTCTCTGACCGGACAGATTGGGCAGGGGTAGAGAACACGGTACTTACCCTCTTCGTTCCTGAGGTAAAGATATACAGAACTTAAGACATTTTCATCCAGGACGTGGGAGGCCGCCTTAAAAGAGTATTTGTGGAAAATTTGTTGACACAGTCAAGTGTATCGTGTGCCGTTATCTCTGGGAGGCTTGGTTTATATGCACAGAGATGCAGTATTAGTTTACTTAGGTTATAAAGGAGATTTACGTGGACGATGTTTAGAAGGTTATATATATTTGAAGGACTTGTTAAATGTTTTGAGTTATTCAAATGAACTTGCTCAATTTTTCATTGAATACACAGTGCGTTTCCTCATCCTTAAATAGCTGGTGCTCTCCAAAGCCGGTTTTGCCATGAATAAATATGGTAAGGGAGGTGCATAAAGTAGATATTTTTTACACTGTGCAGCCCACGTTTTTTTCCCGATAAGAAAAATCCATGGACAACATTGTATATAATGCTTTCAAACTAATTAAATCTTACCGATTTTGTTTCCCACTTCCCGAAATCTAATTGCCATATTTAAGTCTTCAACTACATCTCCTGTATTATCTTCACTATCTTCCCAAGGACTCTTAAGCAGGTGACACACTCCTTTTTTTTTTCTTTTTTAACCTGAAAGGTGGGAAACTTAATTTTTTTAAGTTGGCATTTCACTTAGGTAGTTTTTTAAATGTTTTGGTTTTTAAGGATAGATTTTTTTTTTTAATTTATTGAAGTATAGTTGATTTACAAGGTGTTACTTTCTCCTGTACAACAAAGTGACTCAGTTATGCATATATACATTCTTTTTCATATTCTTTTTCATTATGGTTTGTCCCAGGATATTGAATATAGTTCCCTGTGTTATACAGTAGGATCCTGTTGTTTATCCATCCTGTATATACTAGTTTGCATCTGCTAATCCCAAACTCCCGGTCCTTCCCTCCCCTACCTGCCCTCCCCCTTGTCAACCACAAGTATGTTCTAAGGATAGATATTTTTATTATCATTTTTTTTTACCAACAAAACTGAGTTTATTAAGGACTAGCAGAGAAATCACAATCAGCGATATGCAAAGATGGGTGACCATAAGCAAATACAGAGAACAAGCAAGGGGAACATGCTTCTATAGGGAAAAGAGGAGAGTTGGGCGGGGCTGTAATAACCAAAGAGTCCATTGGAGGAACCTGGGAGTCCAGACTGTGGAAGCTTCTCATTGGTTGGTCTGCTACAGTCTGACTGGCTGAGCTGCCATGGATGGAGAGAAGTTTTCTTCTTCCTTCTGATAGTAACCTAGAGGTACCTTCCTGTCAGAGATGTAGGTTTACTTATCTCCTGTTAACTGAGGTCTCCTAGGGGGACCTGAGAGCTCCCCCTACAGGCCTGTGCCAACTCCAACTCTACCTGAGGTTTCTTCAGTTACACATACTAAAATATGTTTATAATTCAGCCATTTTTTACCATTTTAATGATAGATATTATTGATCAAGTATCATGTGGGGTTTTTTATCATGAAAATTTTGATTCTTATTAGCTATTCTGGGGAAAGTATATTTATTATAGAACATATGCTACAGCCAATCAGTTGGCATCAGCAATATCATGTGGGAGATACAGTTAATTTAAAACCTATTTGTGGGCTTCCCTGGTGGCGCAGTGGTTGAGAATCTGCCTGCCAATGCAGGGGACACGGGTTCGAGCCCTTGTCTGGGAAGATCCCACATGCTGCAGAGGAGCTAGGCCCGTGAGCCACAATTACTGAGCCTGCGCGTCTGGAGCCTGTGCTCCGCAACAGGAGAGGCCGCGATAGTGAGAGGCCCGCGCACCGCGATGAAGAGTGGCCCCCGCTTGCCGCAACTAGAGAAAGCCCTCGCACAGAATAAATAAATAAATAAATAAAAATTAAAAAAAAAAAAAAAACCTATTTCTATCAAGTAATCTTAGCAGTCTAAATACGGGTCACCATTTGAACCTCTTTCGGAATCACGTTCCTCTGGTCCTGTGCCCTTCTCATTTGCAGCTGTCCAACCGAAGTCTAGTACTCCGCTCCTCAGAAGTGTAGTTTGGGGACCAGCAGCCTCAGCATCTCAGGTCCTACCCCAGACTGTTGAATTAGAACCTGCATTTTAACAAGAGCCCCCCACCTCCTGCCCCGACGTGATTTTTATACACATTAAAGTTTAAACATTACTGCTCCAGTATATTCAACGTTGCAGTTACTGTGAGCACATTTACAAATGCTGTTTTTTTATAGGCCTGATCTAAACATAGGCTGCTATATAAACAGACAGTTAAAACAAGATTGATGTATGGCAGTGAAGCATTTTATTTATGTATATGTCTGTTTTATATATGTTTTATATTAAAATGTATATATCCTGTAGTAATTTTCAACTTTTACTTTAAAAAATATTTTAATATGGTTTACATTGCTTATTAAATGTTTTATCTTTAATTTTTATACGTTTGTTTTTTGTCAATAGGAAACACCTGGAGAGAATGACACATTGGTTTCATAGGAACCCATTAAAAGCCACAGCTCCTGTCCCTTTTAACTATTATGGCCTAGTCACTGGCCCTGCTGCTTCAAAAATTTGCAGGTAAGTTTGTCAGTCTCCACAAGTATTGATTGAGCCACCCATGGATACAAGGTACTTTTTTAGGGTCATGCACAATGCAGAAGTATGTAACACACTGTCCCTAACCTTAGGCTCCTTATAAACTTATAAATGACATGTGAAAAGTTAAATCATAGATTATTTAAACTGGGTCCTCAAGTTTAGGTCAGTGAGTGAGTCCCAGAGAGGCTAAACAGTCACAATTAAAGAGTTAAGCTATATGTTACAACAGTACAAGAGACTCCACAAAGTCATATATGGATATTGTTCATTGGCCAGATAGTAAATTAATTGAGTTCTGAGCAGGGAGAGGTCCCTATGACCTGAAATAGCCTTCAGAGTGTTCAGTAGAAGAGAGGACTTGAGCTGGGGTTTAAATGCATTGTATGGCTTAGATCAGGGGTTGCCAGACTGTGTCCTGCAGATTGGCCCAATGATTGTTTTCATAAATAAGTTTTTATTAGAACATAGCCTCCCCCTCCCCGACTTATTTACAAATTGTCTATGGCTGCCTTTCCTCTATACAGTAAGATTGAGTATTCCCAGGGGAGACTTTATGCCCCACTAGGCCTAGAATATTTATCTTCAGGCCCTTTGCTGATCCCTGACTTAGATAGTAAGAAGGGAGAGGAGAAAGTCATTTCTGTTAGGTAAACCTTTGTTCTAGGGAGTATGAGTAGAGCAGTTTAACTGGAACAAAAGAGATAGACGCAAGAGATATTTCGACGGAGGCATCAACTGGCCAGATGTCTGATTTGCTCTGTAAAGTTGAAAAGGATTCATTTAGTCTATGAGATACAGAACCTAGATGATCAAGACATTGGTGGTACCAGTAAAGGAAAATCAAGAGAATTGCTACTTTTTGTGAAAAGAAGTAATTGGAGCAAAAGGTTGATCTAGACCAGGGGTCAGCAAACTTTTTCTGTAAAGGACTAAATAGTAAATATTTTAGGCTTTGTGGGCTACACAGTCACTATTGGATATTCTTCTTTGTTCATTTTTGCAAAATTAAGCTGTGGGCCGTATAAAAACAAGTTACAGGTGGTAGTTTGCCAACCTCTAATCCTAGACATTGGCCCCAGCTTAACTGTTTTATCTGTAGCATTGGGCAAGTCTCTTAACTCCTTTGGGTCTAATTACTCATCTGTAAAATTAATAACCTAAATTAGATACTTCTAAGGTACACTTTTCTCGAATTCTGTCATTTTAATACGAATATAATTTTGCACAAGTTGGTTTGCAGGTGATGATTGAATGCCTACTTGGAAATAGCTAGCAAAGTATTCGAGTCTAGAATAGGCCTTAAGGATTCAAATTCTGGGGACTTCCCTGGCGGTCCAGTGGTTAAGACTCTGCGCTTCCAATGCAGGGGGCGCAGGTTCGATCCCTGGTTGGGGAACTAAGATCCCACATGTTGCGTGGCATGGCCAAAAGGAAAGAAAAAAAAGAATTCAAATTTTTTTCCAGGAATTACTCCCTCCCAGCTTTTAATTAAATAACAATGACAGATTCATAAGGTAGCCCATCCCATTTTTGGTCAGCTGTATATAATTGTTGCTATATACTTTCTTGGAATCAGCCTCCTTAGAGCTGGTACCAATGAATAAACATTCCATCTAGACCATTCAGGTTTAAGTTTGTGCTCCTTTCTAAACATCACTGCTACTTACACTCCTTCTAAATCTTAAAATATTTGAAATGTTAGTATTACCTCACTCGACAAAGAAATTTGAGTATATGCTTTATCCCAGACACTAAGTTCTGGGTATACAGTCCCTACTGTCTTGGTGCTTACAATTTAAATTTAGTCTTAGTCATTTACACCCAGCTGTCTTCAGTCATGGTCCATGTAATATGATTTCTGGATCCCTCGCTAAGCAAGTTGCCTTCTGAAGGAAGACGTGTAACTGGAACAGGACCAAGTTAGAGCTGATAATGTAGATCTAGGATTAGATGTAAAGTTATACTCATAGATGAGACCTCAGAAGAGAGAAGAGCAGAAAGCCAAAGACTGAACATTGCTGGAGGTGGGAATATGAAGGGGACATGGAAGAAAATAGAGAAGGAACTTTTAGAGATAAGAGGAGAATCTGGAAAATTTGGTGTTATTGGAATCAAGGGAGAAAAGAATTTCGAGAAAGAAACAATAAATGTCTGCAACATTTATTGCTGCAGAGAAGCAAAGGAGAATGGAGACAAGGGAGCAGTTTTAAAATGACTGGTGGCCACGTGTTTTTGCATGTTTGTGTGTGTGTTGTATTATAGAATGCAATTTTAAAATATGGTTTTGTACTTAAGTACATTTTGACATGTCAAATTTTGAAATTTTAAGGGGATACTAAAATTATGTACAAATGTTAAATTTCCATTTTTCAAAAAACTTCTATTGTGAACTGGTCAGATTAATTTACTCATTCTTAATTCTTTCCTCCCTTCTTAAAAGCTTGTGTTAGTTTGATTTTTTAAAATTAAAACTTGCTGTGTATTTTTATTATATAATTGTATTCATGATTTGCTCCTTTCGTTGGACTGGGTTTATTTTAGTACAACTTGTAAAACAATTGTTACTAGAAATTTCACTTACCTCCAGTGTTAGTCCTAATTAAATTCATTCCTGTATACTTAGTAATATCTTAGAGGAGGGTGTGTGTGTGTGTGTGTGTGTGTGTGTGTGTGTGTGTTTAAGCTTTTACAGTTGAAACTTTTAAGCCACTTTTACATAGATTCATTGTAATACAGCTTACTTAACATTACTATTTCTTTCTGTCTCATTTAAGTGACTTGAGATCATCTAGAGCACGACTGCTTGAATTGTTCACCGATTTGAACTGTAATCCACAAATGATGAAGAATGCAGCGGATTCATATTTTTCACTTTTACAAGGTTAGTTATTTAAATAAATTTAAGTTTTTAAAAGTCAACTATGTAGAAGTTCACATTTGATTCTTAGACTTTCCAAATTTGAATAGTTTAGTCTTCTAGGTTATATTCTTCGGTATGCTTGAGTGTCAGAAATGTGAGAATGTAAAGGTGGTATGTGGTCTTTCTAACATTTTGAAAATTAAATGTGTGCATATTTCATCTTATGTTACCTTAGGAGAAGGGGATAGAGGGGCTGGGAGTTTCATTCGGGTATCTGAAAAAGTCATTATCTGAAAAATGTTCTAAACAGACACATGATATTTCCTGTAAAACTGAAAATGTTTTCTACCTTTTTGTAGGTTTCATTAACTCATTGGATGAATCTACCCAAGAAAGCAAGTTACGATATATTCAAAATTTCAAGTGGACTGATACATTACAGGGACAGGTTCCAAGGTAAGCAGCACCAACAGTACTAAATTCAGGCCATTTTTGTAACTGTTTAGCTAGTGATTAACTCATAGCCTCTGTGTGGAAGAAGTAAAATGTCAGTCTGATCAGCATTCTGCCTTATCAGGAAATTAATGTAAAACTTTTGACCTAAACTCCTAATGCAGTCTATTAAGTACAAACAGAATTTGTTTCTCCTGGACCAAATCATTTTTGAGATAATCAGTATAAATGTTAACTAGATTGAGCAGCCTTGACTTTTAATAACACACAAAGAATAGTTTGAGAATTTGAAAACCAAACCTAGATTTTGGTCTTTGCCTCCGTCCAAGCAGAGCAGAATTTTGCTTTCTCCGCTACTTTCCTTTTCTGATGGATAGTTCAGATGTCTCTGGTCAATCTCCTTCTTTCTCTCTTTCTCCCCAGTTCCACCCCAGCTCCATACTCTTTTGACTGACAGTACTGTATTTGTTTTCTTCCTAATTTTACTGTTTCTGCTCTTTTTAAAAACTTCCCCTCCGAACTTTCTCATCGTTCACCTGAAACTAGTTAGATCTAATTACAACAGGAAACCGATCATAATGGTGCTAAATTTTTAACTACTTTTTTTTTTTAAACACCATTGGGTTGTTTAAATAGTCATATATCTTTATCTCAATTTGCTTTAGAATTAACCATTTTATAAAATCAGAAGGGAAGGAAATGGGGATTGCCAAACAACCAGGGCAGACATTACAGTGGAGGGAGTGTGGACTTTGGATTCATACACACGTAGATCAGCCTCAGAGCTTCTCCTGTGTGAACATCTGCTTCCTCAACTGTATGCTGGGGTTACAGGTATAGGGCTTTTGTGAGGAACAAAATAGGAAATTTTGTATTAAGGGGCTGATATAATGCCAGGCATTAATAGACATTCAATAAATGTTAGTTTCCTTCCTTCCTTCCTTGGGAATATTGTATGTAATAGAATTCATAAATTGGGTAGGAAGTTGCGGACTGTGGGTCCTTTCCAAATTTTAATATTCTGGGATACCAAGGTTTTCCAAGTAAGTCCTCATTTTCTGTTTTTCTTTATGTACCCCTTTGTACTTCATCTAAAATTAAGGAATATTTTCCTTAAAAACTTTTTTTAAAGAATCAAACCTCTACCATTGTTACATTACAACACTTTGGCAGATCCTAAAGTGTTTTGTATTACATAAATTTGGCACTTTTCCCCACCATGCTAAATTTTCATTCCTTGTGACAGCATTTCTCAGCATAGTTTTATGAGACAGTGAAGAATTATGTGATAAAAGCCTTGTTATAGTGTTGAGTATTCAGTACATCTGAGATTTTTAAGTTATTTAATCCTTGATTGCCACTTACTCAATGAAAAGTGTGCTGTGAGTATATCTGTTCTGAAAAATGTTTTTTCAACTGTGTACGCTCTTAACTACTACCTAGATGTGGTACAATAGAAATGGAGTGTTTGGGAGCAAGGCAGATTGAAATAAACGAAGGGTAAACAGGAGAGAGCTATTCATGAGACTCCATAAAAATTAGCAAAACTCTCTTATTATTTAAAGGTAAAGTTATAAATTAGATATGCCTCTTAGATCACCATTACTAGAATTACTAGATGTAATTAGTAGATGTAACTCATTGGAAAGTTCCCAGTGCTGAAAAGAATAAGCCGTTAAACTATACATTAAATTTTTTTGGCATGGTAAACTGTTTTAAGAAGTTTGTTCATAACTGTCATATTTTTGTATGTTATAATGTATATTAAACAGGATAGTTTATAAGGTATTTTTGAATTACATGTTTTGTAACAAATCTTTTTTTTTTAATCTAAAAAGTTTCCATGTCTCTATTCCTTCTAAGATGGAGGCAGCAATTAAATAAAAAATACAAAGCAGAATCATGATTCTAGTTTCTTCCCTTTGGGTAATTTTTCTGTATCTTTATTAGTATTATATGTGTAATAAGGGTATTACTTCAGGTTTTTTACTTCATTGTTTGAGATAAGTGAGATGATGTGTATAAAGAATTTTCAGGGTCTCATCAGAACAGCAGTGAATAAAAATATTATCTTATTTGCTTTGTGAGCTTTTTGCCATCTTTGTGTCATGTTTAGTTATAGAATCTGAAGGAGACAAATAAGATATAAAATACACTTATTTTTGAGACCTTTTTCTTTGTACTATACTAATTGGCTTGGCATTCAGAATCTTCTACAGTTTTCACATCAGCTTGGCTTTTTGCTCTCCTGCTCCTCGATTTCTCTTTATGAACTGGCAACTTCAATCAAGCTAGTTGGGTTACTGCCACCAGAAAAATCTTTATCATTTCTTGTGCGTTAATAGCATCATTCCCTCATCTGGGATGTCCTTCTGCTTCCCTTCTAGCCATCTTTCAAGGCACAATTCAAACTCTCTTTATACCATTAAGCCTTCTTTAACCATTCTAGCCTGAAATGATCTCCTCTGAAGTCCATTTTCTTAAAATGTGGTGTAAAAATCACCTGCTCCAGAATCAACTGGATACTTGTTAAAAATGCAGATTCTGGGCACTTCCCAGACTTTCTTTGTAGGATAAGTTCCAATAATCTGTATTTTTAAAACTATTCAATGTACAGTAACCTTTGGGAACTACTATTCTCATGTTTACTATTATGAAGTACATCGTGGACCATTATGTTTAGTCATTCAGTGTTAATTGTGTGTGTGTGTGTGTGTGCTTGTGTCTTATCTCCCAACCTATATTAAACACAAGGACTCTTCATTTTTTCAGTTAGCATTTAGCTCTTTATGATTTTGTGTAAGATGTATAGCAGGCTTCATATACAGATGTCTCAGTCATTGACAGTACTTAATGATCATGTTTATAATTCTAGTGCCCAGCAGGATGCTGTTTTTGAATTAATTTCCATGGGATTTAATGTAGCTTTATGGTATACCAAATATGCTTCAAGACTGGCTGGAAAAGAAAAGTAAGTTAAAAGGGGTGGGTTATGTGCATATGTATTAGTTTTCAAACATATGGAGCTTCATTATTAAAAAGTCTAGGCTACTGATAAAAAGTATCACTTCTAATAAATGTAAGGTTGCCTCATAATGTTAATATTTTAAGTATCAGAATTATGGAGCGCACTGTTAAAAGGGAAAAAATTTTTAATAATCTTGTCATGGGGGTGGTCTTTCTGAATAAAACCCCAAACCAAGAAAAGGGTTGACTGTTTGACCACATAAAGTACCATAAACAAAGTTAGAAAACAAATGACAGATTGGTCAAAAAAATTGCAGTGCAGATGACAAATTGTTTTTATAATGCTTTTACAAATCAACAGGGAAAAGATCAACAAATCAATCGAAAATAAAGGACATAAACAGGCAATTCACAGAAAAATACAAAGCCTTATAAGTATGTGAAAGATGTTTTGAAGGATTAAGGAACTGTGAAATAAAATGAGATACAGTTTTTATAATAGTACAACTGGATATTAGCAATATGAAACTGGCAACTACCAACTGTGATGCACCTGAACATGGGAATAATATGCAGCCATTTAAGAATGGAGTTGAATTGTATGTGCTGATGTAAAATTGTCTCTGAAGTAATTTAGGTGATTAAAACAAGAGCAGAGTGGTGAATATTGTGTATGTATGTGTTTTTTAAGTATGTGCATGCATTAAATGTATATTGATTTTTATGCTTGTTTATGCACAGAAGATTATCTGGAAGGAAAAACAAGAAGCCTTTGTCCAGACCCCTAAACAGGAGCTCTCTTTTTCACTTGTAGTATCTTCTCTTTGGATATTTTTCATGTGCATTTGTTAGTTTTTTAAGTGTCAAAAGGAAGAAAACGTAGTGAAAAACACAAATGACTAGCTTCTGTGGTTTTATGAGAATGTATTAGTTGTTGGTTTTAATACCAGAAACGGGATTCATCCTGTAACTAATGTAACCACTATCTTGCAGCATAACAGAGGATGAAGCAAAAGAAGTCCATCGAAGCTTAAAAATTGCAGCTGGGATTTTTAAACATTTAAAGGTAAAATAATACTAGTAAAATATATTCTTAATGCTTTAATTCTTGAATAATTTTTATTTCATTCTTTGTGGGTGGGGTGAAGGAATTATTTCATCATGTAGAAAGAACTAGTATGTGTTCTGTTTTCCTTATGTTAAGTACTTTGTTGATGAGTGCAGCCAATTACAGAATATTAAGTGTTTCCACTTCAGAAAATCATCAGTGAATTTTACAGTTAGACGATGCAAGTGGTACTTCACTGCTTATTTTTCAGTCTCTTCTGAAAAGATGAGAGAAAACAAAGCCCAAAAATTGATAGTTCTGAGCATTTCTCTTTGCTGTCTGCAGCAGTTGCCAGGAGCAATCATGATTCTGCAAAACCAAATTTTCTGAGTATATTCTCTGTATTTCAATGAAAATGCCAGCGGGGCAATCGGTACACACTAATTATATTAAATTGCCTGGAGATGTGATGGGAATTAGGGGAAAGACTAACGTATTTTCCAACCAGAATTACCCACACCCCATTCTAATTAAACTGCTATTTACTGAAGGCTACTGGAGGCCAGTGTTGCATTTTCTCATGGTAAGGTAGTTTTACAGTGATGAAAAAGCTGTGATCCTGAGTGAGCTACAGAACTGTAGTCTTCTTTATATTTACTATTATTAATGTGAATGAACAGTTCCGGCTGTCATGCAAAAGGGAAATTTGGTTTCCGTTTCAGTTAAACATTTTCTAAGTTGAGACTATGATTTGCATATCTAAGCAATTTATTATGACGCAAATTTTGCTCTTGAATTTCTTATTTTACAAAAATTTATAAAATGCTTTAAAAGTTTTAG
This sequence comes from Eubalaena glacialis, assembly GCF_028564815.1. Lineage (NCBI taxonomy): Eukaryota > Metazoa > Chordata > Mammalia > Artiodactyla > Balaenidae > Eubalaena > Eubalaena glacialis. Next base: position 21,493,592 of record NC_083718.1, read on the forward strand.
TGTACAGGAAATTTTATTCTCTGTAAGCTTAACATTGCTCCATTTTACACAATCTTTGTTTGTACCCTAAATTTCTGATAAATCCCCAAATTGAATATCTCACAACTGCAGTTTTCTTTCTAACAGCTGAGTTAAAATAAAACTTGGCTTGTTTGTTTTTTTGTTTGTTTTTCTTTCTCTCTCAGGAAAGTCATATCCCAAAATTAATTACACCTGCAGAAAAGGGGAGGGATTTAGAGGCACGACTCGTAGAAGCTTACATTATCCAATGTCAAGCTGAAGCTCAAGAAGGTATCTTAAATATTGTAAGATTTTTTTTAAGAAAGTTTATATTGGCATTTAGTTCTTCTTTAAAAAATCAGAATTAGCTGGAATTGAGTTTCAGGATTTGAGAAATTTATAGTGAGGAATTTTAAAAATTGATTTTTACCTTTAGCATTTGCCTTCATTTTTCATTAGCTGGAAAAGGCCTTACAGGTTAATAATTCTTTTTAAGAGGATTTTGATTTCATGCCATTTCTGGCAGCATAGAATTAAGTCTATAACTCATCTTCCCCCCACTCTACCTTGCTCACTTCTTTTCTGCTTCCACTGTTTGGCTTACCTTGAAATCTTTCCCTTTCAGTGGCAGGAAATAAATGAAGACTTATGTGAAAACAATAAAGAAACTTTGTTGGCTTTTGTTTTTCTTTATTTCAGACTCCAGTGCCCTGAAAGTATTTGTTTCCTCTTACATCATGCGATTTTGTAGTAGGGGTTTTCTGTGATTAGTAATTGGCTAGTGATTTATTTAAGGAGGTGGTATCAGAACAACAAGCTCAGTGTTTTCTGCTTGTTTATGTTTGCACTTTCTGTAGCTTTTCACGTTAAAATTTTAACAAACTGTATTAAAATCCCAAATAGATATCAGACTGTCTTTTGCTATTATAATTGAACTTAAGGTAAATGCAAGTGAGCTTAATCATACATTCACTTCATTGTGTTTTGGTTATAGTAACAATTGCTCGAGCAATTGAACTGAAACATGCTCCTGGACTAATTGCTGCCCTGGCATATGAAACAGCCAATTTCTATCAAAAAGCTGGTAAGTTCTATTTTTAGTCTTTAGATTTTCACATTAAGCTCTTGGCTTAGTAGGAAACAAGCAAAGCAAAAGGACTCTCAGATTGTTTCATCTTTTGCAAAGCTGTAGTAATAGCTGCATTATTTTATTAATCTTGTTTAAAAGAAAATAAAAGAATTAGAGCTGTTCACGGTTAATATGCTCCATAACTTCTAGTGAAAAGGACGATGCTATCCTTTTTAACCAGTTACATCTAATAATTAAACAGCTGTTTTTCTTTTGAAATGTTTTTGGTCTTTATAACAACCTTGTAGTTACTATCCTTATTTAGACAAGAAACTGAAATCCAGAGAATTAACATAACTAATCTGTAGTTTAACTGCTAGCAGGTGGGAGGCTGGGACTGGCACTCAGGGCTTCTCCTTAACGTATTATTCTTGTCAGTCACTTACTTAGGAAGCACACATGTGTTTCTGTTTATGAGATGGTTACTCTTCTAGTTGCTGGGTATACGGATTCGCAGTCTAGGGAAGGAGACAAACATGTAACCACATTATTATAGCACGAAATAAGGTGTGGTTACAGGGGTGAAATAAAAACCTAAAGGATCTGGGCATGCTAGAGAAGGCTTTCTAGAGGAAGGTGGTGGTTTAGCCTTATTTTGAAATAGAAATAGAAATTCTAGGTTTGCTGGGATGCTTTAGCGTATGGGAAGAGTAGAACATTCTGTAGTATGTACAGAGATTAGAAAGAACTTAGCACATTCTGGAACTGTGAGACATGTTTTAGCTGAAACAGGATGAGAGGTAGGAGCAAAGGTTACGAAAGTATGCACATGTGAGGCTACAAATTGGTCTGTAAGCCTATCTAAGAAGTTTGGCCTTCATTCGGTAGGTATTTGGGACCCCTTAAAAGGTATAATAAAGTCAATCTGACTTGACTGGACTTGAATTTAAGAAAGGTCCCTATCATTGCAAGATGAGAAATGGGCTTACTAGTGAAGGAGTAGTAGGCTGACTCTACTTAGACTATAATCATTTCTTCCTAAGTACTATGGAAGAAATGATGAAGGTTTTGAGAAAGATAGCAGAGTAGGAAATGGAGAGGAAGAAATACATTCGAAAGGTGTTTGGCAGGATATATGAGCATGTGTGTTTTATACAAGATGCAGGGATGGGGTGGTGAATGAGGGTTAGGAGAGTATCCTTGCTTCTGACTTGGGTGACTAGACTACTCTTGGCATTGCTGTATTATGAAAAAAGGTTGGAAAGAGATACTATAATAGTATTCATATTTAATTTGAAGTTCTTAGTTGTTTCTATTTTTATCATTATCTCAAACTTAAATTGCATTAACCATCAAATCAAAATAAATAAATGAATAAATAAATAAAATCACTTTAAATAAAGCAAGGTTTTTCAAGTGTAAATGCTTGAGTTTTAGACTTGAATGGCATGCTGCTTTTAGCATCTGAATACATAAGCTATAAGTCTCCTAGTGAATCAGGGTGAAATTATATTTTGCTTTTTAAAATGTAACTTTAGATCATGCTTTATCCAGTTTGGAGCCTGCATACTCTGCTAAATGGAGAAAATATCTTCACTTGAAAATGTGTTTCTACACAGCTTATGTAAGTATTTTTTAGCCCAGAAACAATGTAACTTACTGTCTCTCCAGCCCCTTGAGCACCAGTTCTGTCATCTCGCCTGACTCTTCGTTAGCATTTTACAGATAATGGACAGCTCTCAATAAATGTTCCCTGATGGTCAGTGCAGCCATTGTGGAGTAAAGCGAGTGGAAGGAGATGATGCAGAGCTGGGTTATAGCAATGGAATTACTATTCGATTCAAACCCACTTTTAAGCTGGAACCTTCTGCAAACTTCATGAGAATTCTCTCGTTTCATCCTGTTCACTGAGAAAGATATTTACTAATGCTAATCTTAAGACTTACCCATACAGTGTATCACCTGGGTTGGTGAAGAATCATAAATAAGATTTCTTATACCTTATAATCTGCTTTCAGACACACTGCATAAGACCATGTGCAATCCCTGCATTGATGGTAGACATTTAAAGAATAAGCATGTTCTACTCCAGCCTGGTAACATTTTTCTTAAGACCTGTGTAGTCCTTGACCTCAAATCCTCCCTCCTTCTCCCTCTGCATTAGCACCCTAATTTCCCTCCTTTATCCCCTCTGCCCTAATTTTAAAAGCAGGTTTCAGCAAATAGTTTTTGCTCTCAGTCCATGGTTAGAAGGCTAGTTTGGCTCAAGGCTTGACATAATTCCACTTTATATACCAACAGAGATGGGGGGAAGCTTATTCAAGTAAAGAGATGTAAGGGACTGCATTGATACTTCAAACAATGGACAAAGGCATTTCTTTGTCTGATGCATATAGAAAACGACGATAGTGGAAAGCATCATTTGAGGAGAGAATGAATAAAAATTTGTTTCTTTTATCAGGCTTATTGTTATCATGGTCAGACTTTGTTGGCTAGTGATAAATGTGGTGAAGCAATCAGGTCTCTTCAAGAGGCAGAAAAATGTAAGTATTCCTGCCAGAATATTAACTCCTCTTTTAAAAACTAATGTTTAATCATAAAGGGAATGGGCAGTTAAAAGAGATTTTGGCAGAGTTCATGAAAGGGAATGAGAATCAGTGAAGTAATTGGAGAAAAGAAAAAAGTGCTTCGAAAACCTAGAACTTGTGGAAAATACCTGCCTACCCCTTATACTGTTGTTGGTAGTGCTTTTACACTAGTTAAAGAGCATCTCTGATTAATAGCCTTTTTAGTATAAATAATCAATAATTAATTATAATCAAATGACTGTATATCCCTTTCACATGCAGTTTATGCAAAGGCAGAAGCATTATGCAAAGAATATGGAGAAACCAAAGGCGCTGGACCAACAGTCAAACCTTCAGGACACTTGTTCTTTAGGAAACTTGGAAATCTTGTGAAGAACACCCTTGAAAAATGTCAGAGAGAAAATGGATTTATGTGAGTACAGCTCAGTATGATTTTAGTAATATTAATAACGGTATAGTATATGCAGTTGGCCCCTTGTATTCTGTGGGTTCCACATCCGCGATTCAACCAACCGCAGATGGAAAGTATATGGGGGGGCAGGGAGGGGGGATTCTAGAAAGTCCTTAAAAGCAAAACTTCAATTTGCTGCAGGCCAGCAACTATTTACATAGCATTTACATTCTGTTAGGTATTATAAGTAACCTAGAGATTATTAAAGTTTACGGGAGGGTGTGCGTAGGTTATGTGCAAGTACTACTTCATTTTATGTAAGGGACTTAAGCATCTGTGGATTTTGGTATCTTCCGGGGTCCCAGAACCAATCCCCCAAAGATACGGGGGGACGAACGTATTTATAATGTTTGAATAATAATATTGTTTTAATAATATCACAGTTTGTTAGTCTCTATTCCCATACATTTTATATCAAGTTGCATTGAAGTTGAGCGTTAATTTTCTATTTAAATTGGTGATAGGATTCACTTGTATTAGACCTAACTTTTATTCTGCTTCTGATGATAACACATAAAAGCAGATTTTAAAATTCAAACATGAATTATTAACATATAGCCCACGTCTACTGTCCTAACTTTCTCTTACCTTTGTTTCCCTGCCATTCCTTCTCTGTGTGTTATATATACATATCTTCTCTTGGCATACTCATCTCATTCTGTTTTCAGCCACATATAAAGCAGATAAATTAATTTTCTGTCAGTTCTGTCTAGGCCTGTCAAGCAGGTTTCCATTATTAAACCAGTGTTGTTCAAACTGTAGATCAGTACCTATGGAGGTTGTAAAATTAATTTTGTCCCTGCTTTTTGTCTCTTGCATTCTTCCCTTTATATTCTGCATCTGGTCATGCTGCACTCTTTCACATCCTTGAACGTGCCCAGTTTAACTTTTACCACTTCCTTTGGAAAGCATCCCTGACCCCCCAAATCTGCCCCTCTTTTAATTGCCCCACTTTTGTGTTCTCACGGCACTCTACATCCCTCATAGCTTCAGCTACATTGCACAGTTGTTGACAGGGTTTCTTGACTTTGTCACCTACTCATCTGTAAACTACGTGAGACAGGAAATTCTTCTCTATGTAATTCATCATTAAGTTGTCATTTCCTTGCACAGGGTCTTGGACATAAATAGACACTCAAATAGTTAACAAATAACTGAATGAATTGCTGTTTCCATTGCTTTTTGCAGTTACTTTCAAAAAGTTCCAACAGAAGCCCCACAACTGGAACTCAAAGCAAATTATGGTCTCGTAGAACCTGTACCTTTCGAATTTCCTCCTACAAGCGTGCACTGGACACCAGAAACGTTGGCTGCTTTTGATCTCACCCAAAGACCCAAGGATGACAGTGTATGAGATTGGGTTTTTTCCATTCATTCACAAAAATTTAAAAAGAGAATTCAGACTTCACAGTTTGATATTGTCCTCTATTTAAATAGATGCATATATTTGTCTACATGTTAAATTAGCTAATTACAGTGCTTGGTGTAAAATCTGAACTCTTTCAGAGGTAAACCTCTAGGCCCTAATTGTCTTCTGATTTTTTACATAGTTGACTGATGTTGTTTCCAACACATTACCTTGCCTTTTTACAATTCGTCAGAGCCTCCTTTAAGAAGAGTGTGGGAGGACAGGTCTAAAAAGGATGGCTCATCCATGTTTATATTGCTATAGCAATGCTGTTTTTGATTTAGCATAGTGCATGGTATTTGAAGATTTGACCTAATTTCAACATTCTGTGACATCATCCAGGGGTAAAATTAGACTGCTTTTATTCATTTATATCTAAGTACATCTTAGTGTACTAAACCAAATGGTAGATTAAGTGGAAATTTTGAGGTTTGGCTACCAAAAGAGAAGGGGTCTGTGAAAAAAGGGATGGGAATTATTTTGTAACCATAGCTGCTTCCTTGAAATTTTTTTTTTTTTAATATAATTTCCTACCCATAGTGAAACCATTATTCCTTAAAATAACAGTTTTTGCATCCTGTTCAGCCTCTTAAATAATGTCCTAAGAGGTAGCCTGTTACTGTCGCAAGTAATCTTCAAACTTAAGGGTTCCACGTGCACAGGTTGCTGGCTTAGTTTCTCCCCCCTCAGAAGCAGTAAGAGTACCATTAGCTTGATTTTTGCCTGCCCGTCCAGGTTTTCACCTTCACTGAAATGTTGCTTTCCTGTTACGTCTTTAATTGAATTGGTTTGTATGTAGCTTCTGGCACAGCTTGGTTAGTCTCCGTGCTGTGTATTTTAGTATATCATCTTTATATTAGTCTGAGGTGGAATAGATCTAGTGTTTGTTTTCCAGATCTTAGTTTATGTACTTACACTGTATTTTTCTTTCTCCATAGGCTAAACCCAAACCAGAAGAAGTGGTGAAACCTGTGAAAGAACCAGATATCAAACCTCAAAAGGACACTGGGTGCTACATCTCCTAAAATACATTGATACAGTGTGCACTTTGAATTTTCTTCCAGATAAGATAAACCATGGAACTTCATCTTTCTTGAAATGATTTCTCTGAAGCCTACAGATTCATTTAGTACATTCAGAGGGAATCTGCCTTCGGTTTATTTGTTCTTGATTTTTAACACAGTGAAAGTGTTTCATGCTTTGTTTCCAAACTCCTTTTTAATCAGGACAACCTGTGAAAAATTTTTATTGTGCTTCTAAAGGGCATATTTGGGGGTTGGGTTTTTCTTCCTGAACTCTGGGTAGTAGTAAGTTTCAGGTTAATATACTATAGCCCAGAATCATGTGGTTTCAGGTGTGTTTTTCTATCTTCACAAAAAAAAGTTTATTTTCCTTCCTCTTATTTGATACCAGAAGAATGACAGGAGTCAGTTTTTAACAGACAACGTTTTTTACCCCTCTCCATTATGTCAGTTGTAGCACAGACTTGTTATCTTCTGTGTCAGTTACCTTTTCTGGTTGGGGGGAAAAAAAATCACTTTTAGTTAAAGATCAAAAAATCTTCATACCAAATCCTTTATATATGTTAGAATCTATAATTTACTCACAAATCAGTGTTTATAGGTATGTTGAGACCATTTAAGAGCTTACTCTTATGCTGATAGCCCTGTACTTCGTTTCAGTCTCAGTAAGCAAACCTACAATATTTTTTAAAGTACTTTTTTCTAATGGATTTTTTACTTAGGGGGCAGAACTTGGTAACAGCTCTTAGTGTTTGTGTGAGAAGACAGAGTGAAAATGTTTTTGCAGAAGTCAAATAGTGCATGATGAAAAGAAAGAACTTTTAAGCCTAAACAAGATCGGTTGTCCTGAATTACACTGGTAAATCTCTACTACTTTGTTACAGAAGTTAGAGTAAAATGCCTTTGTTACCTGATTTCAGTGTACATGGTTTTTATATAGTTTTCTAATACACTTATCCTGTCAGAATTGTATTGCTTTAGGCCAAAGGCCATAGCAGAAACTTAGCAAACAGGTACAGTATATCTTAAAAATACCTTGTAATATTTGAAATAGTTTAGTATATACACAAACCTGGGAAATAGTGGATACATAACACTTTAAAAAAAATCACACATGTAGGTTTATCTTCTTTTGATTATTCTCCTGGGGCATCACCTAATTTTTCTCTTATAAATGACAGATTGGTTCAAATAATAGAAGTAGTAATAGTAGGGTATGTTGAGAGCTTACTCTGTGCCAGGCGCTGTGCTGAGCACTTACATAGATAAACCTTTGAATCCACACAGCAATTCTGTGAGAAATAAGTAAAATCTGCTTCAAGTATTGAGATAGGAATAAACATTTCATTATGAAAAATAGATTATACCTATCTGAATATTGTGTTCAAATAAATGATTACTTAAATCATAGTTTATACTCATGGGAAAAAAAGCTACATAGAATCAGTGAGGTTTTTTTTTTTAATATATGGAAATGCTAATTACTCCTTGCTATATAACATTTAATATTTGAAGCTGCAGTTTTCAGAATAAGTGGAGTAATAACTGAACATTTATTTTGTTGTTTATAGAAAAAACACTTTAATTTCCCTGTATTTTTGTGCTCTATGCCATTTACTGACAAAACTTTAAACCGTACTTGATGTAAGCTTATTACTCTTGGCCTGTAAGATCTATTTATTTTAGAAACTAGTGCTTATTAGTTACTAAATTTTCACTTTTGAAAATTTAGTAACTAGGCTAAATTTATTGACACAATATATGTCAATTTCACATATTGACATTTTTATGGGTCATACTTCCATATATGGAATGAAAACATGTAATATGCTCAGTGCTTCTGTAAAGTACAGTAAATACTGGTATTACATTTAATCAGTAATTGGCAACTTTAAGCTAAGCAGATAGTAAATATTCTGTTGACTCAGCAAAGGTGACACTTTGTGACTAAAATATCCCATTATATATAATATTCTTTGAAATCGTGTTCGAAATTTGGGGACGTTAATAAATGTAAAGAAGTTGCGTGAATGTCATAGATGTAACTATTTGTGTTAACTATTGCATACTTAGTTTAAACCAGATAACGACCGCTTACATATCCTGCTAAAAGTGTTGTTAGTATACTGAATTATCTTTTTATTTATGAAAATAAAAGTGATTTTACTTCCAATTTCATTGGAATTTTTGTTTTTCAATAAATATTTTTATGTTTATTAAGCCAGTAACAAGGTTAATACAATGTAAAATCATAATTCTTCACAGTTGTATTTTAAAATGACAGATGCATTTGCATCAGTTGTTTTATGCTACATGAATTCATTAAATACTCAACGCTCCTTGACCTATTTGGTTTCTACTTATGCTTATTGGTACTTAACCACTTTTTAATCTTGAAGTAGGGTTTCAGTCAGCCTGCATATATTTTTATTCACAGTATTATCCAGCATGCTGCAGTCTTGTATACGGTGGTGAGCTAAGCTAGAGACCTTATCATTATTGCTGTACAGTACTCTGCAGAAAACTTTGTACTTTGGAAACTTTGAGGTGGCATTTTCAGTACTATATAAATGTACTCAAATAAAATCATATTCAGAAATATTTCCTTATCTTCTAGAGTAATCATGCTTTCGAAAATGAGGCATTTTTTATCTCGATATGTGCGTAAAAATAAACTTGTGTCATTTGGTTTACTATACTTTTGTATCTAAAGACTTTAATCTGATACTTGAGTAATTTGCTTCGAATTTACATTTTTGTTTTAAAAAATGTTTTTGTAGTAAACTAAAAGGATTAAAATAGTTAATCTGGAGGGGGCGCCTACTCTGAATTATAGAACAGAAAGCGGTGTTGGATTGTACTTACCCAAAAGGCCAGAGCTATCACTTACGCGATTCAGCGTATCTGATGACTGTGATGTGCTTGAGGTGGGTGTAAGCTCATAGCTCCCTCTCAGAGTGCTCCCCAGAGAAAATTTAGATCACCCAGCGGCTTGATATTGTCTAGAGCTTCTCTGGTCGTTTGCCTCAAGCTACTGATCTCAGCCTTCTGGGGCTGGCTGGGCAGGGCCTAAGGTGGCTGGAGCTCCCAGGCTGGTCACCTTCAGAATGTCAAACAATGAATTTCCTAGATCATCTGCTATGATGTAGGGAAAGTTGAGAAACACCCCAATAGGACAGGCATGTCAGTAATGTCACTCTTACCCCTGGTGGTTGGGTGCATGTATATGGTCTAATACTGAAAATAAAGGTAGAAAAGTCCTGCCAGGTGATGTTCTGTCAGCATTTCTCAAGGAGGAGCAGTGGTTTGTTTATACGTGTGTTTGTTTATTCACACTTCACATATATCCTCCCCAGAATGCCTCACTCTGCCTGCCTGGGGTGAGTCACCAATTGGAGTGGGCCCATCTCCTCAGGTGAAATGGCGTGGAGAGACTGGCCGTGAGTGCTGCCCTGTGAGGTGGGGCTTTTGCTGTCCCATCCTTGCTCTTACCAGAGGCTCAGCCTTCAGACGCCCTCAGGGGAAGAGGGAAAGGGAGGAGGGGGCACCGCAGGCCCAGGCGAACAAGGCTGACGCGCTCTTGGTAGTTACCCAGGGCCGGTTCTTTGCTGTGTTACCCTGGTTCATTTGAAAAAAAAAAATTTTTTTTTTTTTTTGATTAATGAAAACTGGAAGAACTCTAGGAAATTTGAGGTATTATACCTTCCCAAAGTTAAACGCCAAGATGTAGAACTAGTGTATGATTTTGTTGATAGAGCTGACAATGCTGTGTTTCAGTGAAGGAGTTAATTAAAATGAAACGATTAGTGTGTAAATGTAATGAAAAAATATAAGGTAGCCATTTTAACATCAGGAAGTAAAGACAATTATAAGACTGTTCTCTTTGTTTTTCCAATCTATTATATAGTACCTTCCCCCACCCATTGAAGTGAACTGACCGTATGATTCATTTATTAAACAAATACCGAGTTCCAGCTGTGTCAGGTACTGTAGTGGCAGGAGGTAAAGCAGGGAGCACACAGGTAAAACCCCTTCCACCCTGGCTGGTGGGCGGGGCAGAGAAGGAAGGGAAGAGGGAAACAAAAACAGGATAAGTGAAATATAGATTGTGTTCAATGTTGATAAGTACTAAGGAGACAAAACAAAACAATGACGTAAGCTGTCGAGTGGTGGGGGTGGTGAACGAAGTCGGCTGGTTCTTTGAACGACTGGAGCCCCGGGAAGACCTCGAGTCAAAGACCTGAAGGAAGTGAGGGAACAAAGTCTAAGGGAAGACAGCCTCATCCAGAGAACAGCCTGCACAAGGTCCCTGCAGGGGAGAGAGCCTGTGTGGTCAGGGAACGGCAGAAAGCGGGCCAGTGGCTGGAATGAGACAGCTCAGGGGGAAGGTATCAATAGAACAAAATGGGGCCAGAAAAGTACTGGCGCCAGATCTACAACCTTGTAGGCCATTGTAAGCACTTTGGCTTTTACTCGAGGTGAGACGAGAACCCACTGGAGAATTTTAAGTAGAGAAGTGACATGGTATGATTTAACATTTAACAACTGACTGCTTTCTGAGTGTAGATGGTAGGAGGCCAATTAGGAGATTGCTGCAATAATCCAGGTGACAGATGATGGCTTAGACCAGGACAGTGGCAGTGGAGTGGTGGTATTAAGACTCTGGCAATAGCCCAGAGAACTTCCTGTTGGATTTAATGTGAGGTGTGATTAAAGGAGAAGAATCAAGAATGTCTCCAATGTTTTTGGCCTGAGGATCTGGAAGAATAAGGTTGCCATTTATTGAAATGGGAAGACTGCCAGAGGAGTAGATGTGAGTGTGTGAGTGGGAGCTGGGTGAGTGGGGGGGTAGTTTCAGGAAGGAGAAGGGTGCACTGAAAGTATGAGCAAAAGGTTTAGACATGGATTGAGTCGTCTGTTAGCCCTCCAAGAAGACACGTCAAGTAGACGGTAGATCTATGCATCTGAGATTCAGGGAGATAAAAATGTTGGCTATAAATGTGTGTGTAGATAGTATTTGAAGCCATAGGGCTGGGACTTCCCTGATGGCACAGTGGTTAAGAATCTGTCCGCCAATGCAGGGGACACGGGTTCGAGCCCTGGTCTGGGAAGATCCCACATGCCGCGGAGCAACTAAGCCTGTGCGCCACAACTACTGAAGCCCGTGCCCCTAGAGCCCGTGAGCCACAACAAGAGAAGCCCCCGCTCGCCACAAGTAGAGGAAGCCTGCACGCAGCAACGAAGACCCAATGCAGCCAAAAATAAATAAATAAATTTATTTAAATAAAAAAAAACCAGCCATAGGGCCAAATGAGGAGTAGATGAGTCCAAGAGCTGAGCCCTGGTGTACTCCAGTATTGAAAGGTCAGGGAGATTATACAGTATGTTAATTACATTATATACTTGGGAACAATCCTTGATAAACTAGATTTGGGCTTTTAAAGAAAAAACTAGAGGTTCTCCTACGAATTAAACTGAGGTAAGAAACATGTTGTGGGGAATACTTTACCCTCTGAAATATCACTTACAAAACATCCCGGTCTAGGTACTTGGTGTGAAGTTGGCAATGCTCCCAAGATTTTGGTAAATAAAAATAAGTAGATTCCACACAGTTCAGTATTGAGCCCCCTCCATATTGACAGACACTGTGATTACAAAGATGAATTTTGCATAGCATATCCTGAAACGTCCATTAGGTGGCAGAAAAGCATTCACTAAATCGACTGTAAGCCAGGTCTCTCTCTCTCTCTCTCTCTCTCTCTCTCTCTCCCTCCCTCCCTCCCTCTCCCTCCCTCCCTCCTTCCCTCCCCCTCCCTCCCTCCCTCCCTCTCTCTCTCTCTCCCTATCTCTCTCTCTCTCTCCCTCTCTCTCTCTCTCTCTCTCTCCCTCTCTCTCTCTCTCTCTCTCCCTCTCCCTCCCTCCCTCCCTCCCTCCTTCTCCCTCCCTCCCTCCCTCCCTCCCTCTCTCTCTCTCTCCCTCTCTCTCTCTCTCTCCCTCTCTCTCTCTCTCTCTCCCCCTCTCCCTCCCTCCCTCCCTCTCCCTCCCTCCCTCCCTCCCTCTCTCTCTCTCTCTCTGTCTCTCTCTCCCACCCCCTCCTCCTCCTCCCCCATCTCTCTTGCCCACTCTGCTCCTTTTGAACCCTCTGATTTTAAAGATGCACAACACTATTTTGAAAAACAGAAACTACTGTTTTCTTCAGAAAGCCAACAGATACCACTAGTCTGTAATATAACAGGGGTGAGCCAGGTGAATGGGGGCTTGGGGTACTTCATTTGGTTCAGAAATGTATGAGTTGGGAGATGGTCTGGAAAGGAGTAAATTGACTATAATGAGACTGTTAGGCCTTATTCTTAAACTTTTGATGTGTCAGCTTTTCAGCTGGGGGCAAAGCAGGGAGGCCTCAGAAAGCAGAAAGCAAAAAAAATCCTCCTGTAAAAAAATAAACAAGACTTCTTAGCCCAAGCTTGGCTATTGGAGGTTTCTGCAGTACACCGCATGACTAAATCACAAGTCTGTTCAATTCAAATTTATTTATTTATTTTTGGCTGCGTTGGGTCTTCGTTGCTGCGCGTGGGCTTTCTCCAGTTGCGGCGAGCAGGGGCTACTCTTTGCTGCGGTGCACGGGCTTCTCATTGCGGTGACTTCTCTTGTTGCAGAGCACGGGCTCTAACCGTGCGGGCTCAGTAGTTGTGGCTCATGGGCTCTAGAGCGCAGGCTCAGTAGTTGTGGCGCACGGGCTTAGTTGCTCCAGGGTATGTGGGATCTTCCCGGACCAGGACTCGAACCTGTGTCCCCTGCATTGGCAGACAGATTCTTAACCACTGCGCCACCAGGGAAATCCCACAAGTCTATTCAATTTAGAAGTCACATTTCTTCCTGCTCTCCTTCGGGCGCTGGTCCCCAAACTGGCCTGCCCATTGCAATCACCAGGGCAGCCTCAAAAATAATTGAGGCCCATGTCCCACCCCAATAGACTGTGGGTCTCGGGTGTGTCCTGGCCTTGGAATTTTAAAAAAGGACTCCCAGATAATCCTAACATGAAGACAAGTTTGAGGGCCACTGGGTTTATTTAATGCTGCACGTGTAAACATAATTCACCTTCCCACAACTCAAATTCGTTCCGCCCTGTAAGACACACGCAAGAGAACCTTTCCACGTCAGCACAAAGGCTAGTTGTATTAATTTATCATCTACCGAACAAATTCTAACACCAAATTTTGCACTACTTTCAAAACCAAACAAAGCCAACTAAAGCAATGAAAGAAAAAGCAGAGGAATAATGGTGAGTTTTTTGAAAATGTTTTTATTTTCTTCTGATTGTTATAGAGCATGTTTTATTTCTCATGGCACTGAAAAGATTTACTTTTGCAATACTGTTATACTCGGCATATTTTAAACACCAAGTTAAGATCTTTTTTTTTTTTTTTTTGCTGCTCTTTGGCATTAGAAACTAAGTAGTAACAAATCTTCCTACTTCTCACCAAGGTTCTTTTGTGATACACTGCCACTAAGTCAGTCAGGAAAAACCATGTATATATCCTTTAAGACTCCTCAGGGGACCCTGGACTGAGAAGGTCTCACATCACCTTGCTTTGGATAACAAATTTAACCCTTGACAGGCTTTTTGTAACTCTGACCTTTAACAATGGCATTGTACAAATAAGATTTGGTGACTGATTCATACATACATAAACATATGTATGTATGAATATATATTTATATGTATATTCAATCCTGTTTTTATTGCCCATAAAACTTTTAAAAAGTCAATCTGCTGGTCTTCATTTTGATAGATGGCTGATAATTGATTCACTCATATGTATTATGATTACTGACTTATTTGGAATTATTTCTTATATTTTATCGGTGTTTTCATTAATCATGCTTTTCCTTTGCTCTCTTTCTCCCCTTTTTCCTGCCTTCTGTTGGATTGTTTATTTCCTTTTTTTTTTTCTTCTACTGGTTTTGAAGCCATACATTCTAATTCCATTATTTTGCTAGTCACCTTTAAATTGTCAGCATGCATACTTATCCTCTCCAACCTATTCCAAAACAATACTTAAAGAGGTCAACCCCTCATATTTTTGTTATTGTTGTCTAATACTTCATACTTCTTTGTTTTTATACTGTGCTCTACCAAAGTAGTGTTTTTAAGAGTCACTATTAAGAGTTTCACTCTGTTTACTTGTTCATTTACATTTGTTTCTTGCATCTCACTCTTACTTCTGCGTTCACTTTTCTTCTATTTGACATAGAATCTTATATTATTCACTGTTCAGTGAAGATGCAGGAATGCTTAACTCAGTTTTTATAGGTCGCAAAATGTCTTTTTTTTTTTTTTTTTAATTTTATTTATTTATTTATTTATGGCTGTGTTGGGTCTTCGTTTCTGTGCGAGGGCTTTCTCCAGCTGTGGCAAGCGGGGGCCACTCTTCATCGCAGTGCGCGGGCCTCTCACTATCGCGGCCTCTCCCGCTGCGGAGCACAGGCTCCAGACGCGCAGGCTCAGTAATTGTGGCTCACGGGCCCAGCCGCTCCGCGGCACGTGGGATCTTCCGGGACCAGGGCTCGAACCCGTGTTCCCTGCATTGGCAGGCGGATTCTCAACCACTGCGCCACCAGGGAAGCCCCCTAAATGTCCTTATTTTACTCTCAAAAATTGTTTAGCTGGATATTGAATTCTTTATGACAATAATCAACTGTCTTCTGGGCTCAGTTGTTGCTGATTTGAAGTCAGCCTTTAGCCTAATCTGCCTTATCTATTATAAATTTTAAGATTTTCTATAATTTCTATGATCTAGGTTCGATTTTATTTCAGAACAATTCTTAGCAAACAGTAAGTATTTAATAAAAGCTAGCTATTATCAAGTACTTATCACTTACTTAATGATGTATATACATCAGACACTGTTCTAATGTAGCAAGTACACTCTTGTCTTAATATTTAATATATTTTAAGATTATGTCAGCAAACATGGCAGGCTGAGCTGATGTGGAAGAATTTTTCTTCCTGTTCCAAACACACAGAAACGCGGGATAAAACGAAACAAACAAAATATTAAATCAGGCTGCACTAAGGAAGTAAGAAAGAGAGTCAGAGAGAGGAAGGGGAAGGAAGGGAGTGAGGTATTCTCCCTTCTAGTATTCTTCATGTATTCTTTATGTTTCTAGTATTCTTCATGTTTCTCATATTTGAAGATTTGTGTCTTTCTTCAAATATGGAAAATTCATAGCCATTACCTCTTCAAACATCACCTCCTCCATTATTTCTATTCACATCTTCTGGAACTCCCATTAAAAGTATATTGAGGACTTCCCTAGCAGTCCAGTCGTTAAGACTCCGCACTTCCAATGCAAGGAGCGCAGGTTCGATCCCTGGTCAGGGAACTAAGATCCCACATGCCGCGCGGCCAAAAAAAAAAAAAAAAAAAAACCCAAATCTTGTGGGCTTCCCTGGTGGTGCAGTGGTTGAGAATCTGCCTGCTAATGCAGGGGACACGGGTTCGAGCCCTGGTCTGGGAAGATCTCACATGCCGCAGAGCAACTAGGCCCGTGAACCACAACTACTGAGCCTGCGCGTCTGGAGCCTGTGCTCTCCAACAAGAGAGGCCGCGATAGTGAGAAGCCCGCGCACCGCGATGAAGAGTAGCCCCCACTTGCTGCAACTAGAGAAAGCCCTTGCACAGAAACTAAGACCCAACACAGCCATAAATAAATAAATTAATTAATTAATTAATTTAAAAAAAAAAAGTATATTGAACTTTCTCATCTATTCTTAGCTCATAACTTTTCTTTCATGTTAACAGAATATATATATATATGTACATATATATATCTTTATGCTGTTTATGAGAGATTTCTTCACTATGTTTAATCTACATCCAACCTATCCTATGTTCCCATATATTTCATTTCTGGAATTTCTGTTTGGTTCCTTTACAAATCAGCCTGTTCCTTTTGGATACTATAATGTTTTGCTTCCTTTATCTCTTTGAATATATTAACCATGTTCATTTTTAAAGTTTCATGTTGTTCTATTATTCCTAATTCTTGGATGAGGACTCTCCCATTTTTTTCATTTCATTTGCTGAACCCTCCTCATGATGGTTGGTTTCATCATGTGATTTGTAAGTTTTTGCAATGAGCGCATCCTTGGCCAGGGTTATTTGTAGTGGAGGTCCAGTGTTCCTGTCCTGTTGAAGCCTCCCTCCAGGGTGATTCTGCGTTTGCATCTGAGAGCTCTGTGGGCTGCACTGCCTTCAGGTTACTCAGCTTCGCTTCAGGTCCTTATAGGTCCTTATACCGTATGAGGGCTATGAATTTGGGCCACATGCCAGTATGGGGTCCTGGCCTCGGGCTCCAATTTTTTTCAGGTGACTATTTCTACCCAAGTTGCCAGGAGATGACAAATTATTTTGCCACTTTTGCAGGCCAACAAGTAGTTTTACTCGTCCATATTTTGTAGATAAGATAGTACTTTATTATCTTAGTTTTATGCAGGTAGCTTTACTTCAGCTCCCCACACTCATGGGATTTGTGATTTAGACTCTCTCCTCTCTGCGCCAGTATTAAAACTCTAGCCCCAAGGCCTATATCTGGTTCTGAAACCCTAGGAACTATCTCAGTTTCAGCTCACCCATATGATTTTGAGTTTCCTCTCTTTTTCTGACACCTGAGTTAGCTTCCTTCTTTTCTTCCTTTCCTTCTCTTTTCCCCCTCCTTCTTCCCTCCCTCACTCCCTTCCTTCCCCTTCCTCTCTCTGACTCTCTTTCTTACTTCCTTAGTGCAGCCTGATTTAATATTTTGTTTGTTTCATTTTATCCTGCGTTTCTGTGTGTTTGGAACAGGAAGAAAAATTCTTCCACATCAGCTCAGCCTGCCATGTTTGCTGACATAATCTTAAAATATATTAAATATTAAGACAAGAGTGTACTTACTACATTAGAACAGTGCCTGATATATATACATCATTAAGTAAGTGATAAGTACTTGGCAATAGCTAGCTTTTATTAAATACTTACTGTTTGCTAAGAATTGTTCTGAGTCCTTTATGTGTCTTTACTCATTTACTCCTTAATTTTACAAGGTCGGTACTATATTCACACACATTTTCAAATTATATTATTCTTATTTTATAGATGAAGAAACCAAGATGCTGGAATATTAAGTAACAGGATTTTGAACCTAGGCAGTCTGGCTCCAAGCTCGTCAGCTTTATTAAGATTTAACTTAAATAAAATTAAGGCTAGATTTTGATTCGTTTTGACAAATGTATACACAGTCGAGTAACCACTACTACAATCATACTATCTATTAGAACAATTCCATCACCCCAAAAAGTTCCCTTTGCCCGTTTGTCGTTAATCTCCTCCCACAGCCTCTCACCCTTAGCAAACACCGATCTGTTTTCTACCACTGTAATTTTGCCTTTTCTAAAATTTCACATAGGTAGAATCATACAGTGTCTGGCTTCTTTTACTTAGCGTAATGCTTTTGAGATTCCTTCAGGGTATTGCAAATATTAGTTGTCCGTTACTTTTAATTGCTGAGCAGTATTCCGTTGAATAGATATACCACATTTTGTTTATCTTTTACCAGTTAATGGATATTTGGATTGTTTTCAGTTTGGAGCTCTTACAAATACAGCTGCTATGAATGTTCACATACAAATCTTTAGATGGATATATATCTTCATTTCTCTTGGAAAATATCTAGACCTGGAATTACAAGATTATATGGTAAGTATATGTTTGACTTCTAAGAAACTGCCAAACTGTTTTCCAAAGTGGCCATACTAGTTGCAGTCCCACTGGCAAGCGATCTACGAGAGTTCTAGTTGCTTCACTTACCCCTCAACATTTAGTATTGTTAGTCTTTTTAATTTTCTCCTAGTGACTATGTTGTGATATCGCATATGGTTTCTATTTGCATTTCTCTAATGACTAATGACATTGAGCACTTCTCCTAAGTTTATTTGGCATCTGTAAATTTTTGGGAAAGTGCCTATTCAAATTCTTTGCCCTTATTTTAATTGAGTTGTTTATATTTTATAAATTGCAGTTATGTTTTATATATTCTGAAAATAAGTCCCTTATCAGACATATACTTGGCAAATATTTTCACCTGTCTGTGCAAAGCCTGTACTCTTTACCACTACTTATATTACTCCTCAGTATTTATCGAAATGATTGAGGGATTTCCACAGGGCGATGGCCCCTTCCTACCCCTACCAGCAACTGCAGTTTTGCAATTAATAAGGGATAAAGGAACCCTGTTGACAATTTTGTTTGAAGACCCAAAGTTCACATTTTCACTACTAATTGAATCTTTTCTGTTTTGGTACAGAACTAAACTGTCCTCTCTTGGATTTGAAGAACTGTTGAGATCACAGCTGCGATTACCTCTGAACTCTCTGTCTTTACAATCCATTGAAAATAATTAGACACGTCTCTGCTATATAAACACTGTCCTGGGCAAATTGTCTTAAGGCGTCCTGTTTTTCATTTACCAGTTTTTTTCCTTATGGAAAAAGACAGTTTCCAGCAGTTAGAACTAGAGAAGGGTAGACCTTCCAAAAGGAGGACTCCCAAAAGAGTTATCCATTTTGTTGATGGTGACATCATGGAAGAATATAGCACAGAAGAAGAGGAAGAAAAAGAGGAACAGAGAACAAATTCAACACTTGATCCTGTAAGCTTAGAATATCATTATTAGTGAACATGGGGGCTGAGTGAATGAGAGATTAAGGCAGATGAGGTTTGTGGAAAACACAGTTTTAAGCTAATTCCTTGCTCTCCTTGGTTTGCTTTCTACAGCCAAGTACAATCAACTTATAATTTTGATAATCTTAGGTTTCTCATCTATGAGAGAAAATGGAACCTATTACGAAGCATTTTGAAACTTGTACACTGCAGACTCTGCAGTCACCACTCCTGTTATTAATTTACGCTGATTTGGTTTCTCTTTCTTTTTCAGTCTAAACTTTCATGGGGGTCCTACCTATGGTTTTGGGCAGGGCGAATAGCAAGGACCTCATTTTCTAGTAAGTACTGCTAAGGTTATTTTTTTCTGCCCTAAATATAGACTTACAGACCCTCAGAGTTAGATGGGACTTCCAGTGGTTTAATCCACTCCGTGGCATTCTGAAGAACTGGTCGCTTCCATATCTACGCTTGAACATTCCCGAAGGCATAGAACCTCACATCTTCAGGCAGACCCTGCCATCTTTTCTCAACTCTTTTTAGTAAATTCTATCTTCTATTCTATCTTCTTTTAAAGTTCTTCCCATTGATCCTAGTTGTCTTTTTAAAGACCAGACAACACCAGTCCCGATTCCTCTTTCATAGAATTTCAAATATTTGAAGACAATACTCAGTCCTCCCTGAGGTGACTCTTCACCTGAATAAACTTCCAAGTTTTTTCTTTTTTCAACTATTGTTACCTGACACAGTTCCAAGTTCCCTTTTCATAATCACTCTATTATAAACAGAATTTTATTGATCCCCCCAAGGGCATAATGAATGGCCTAAGTGGCTATTTACAAGAGACAAAATATTAAATCTTATTTTGTTTGACTTTCACCAATTTTTTAAAAATCACAATTGGCAACCTCTAATTACTCATTTCCTTCTAACTTGCGTATGCTTGTGTATGTGATGGGGGAAACAACTTTAAGAATCTGAGAAAATATAAAATATAGCTCTTAGGAATTGATCTTCATTCATTCATTCAATAAACATTTATTGAGTGCTCATGTATGCTCAGCACTGAGCAGGACCCTGGGACACAAAGACAAATGACAGTCTTTGCTTTCAAGGGCCTTAATATTCAACGGGTAATATAGGCCAGTAAACATGCCTATGATGATAATTTGTTGTTACAACTTCCATGGCAGGAGGAGTGTAGGGACTACAGACTGGGATACTCAGGAATGGTGACATACAGAGGAGGCATCTTAAGAATGCTATGAAAGTATGTCTGGCCAAGGCCAGCTTGGGGACCATGAGAGTGACCAGGGGGTCTTTAAATCACATTAAAAGTAATGATAAGGGAGATTTAGTCAGATGGTATGAGCTCTAAGTGCTTTTTGATCAAGGTGGAAGGTTTGTAATTTGGAAGTTACTTTAGAGACCCAGGTGAATACTGACCTTACCTCAACCAAAATATGTTGGCAGAAGAAATGCTGCCTTCCAGAGACTTCTATGCTTTAGTTAGGGCAAGACTGTTTGAAGAGGTGAAATGTTTTGGAGGGAGGGAGCCTTAGAGATTAGATCAGGTAAAAGAAGCAAAACTCAGTACAGCAATCTGAGAGTGTGAACGAGAACAGGGACCACAGTGATTTCTATGTTGGGCTTTGACTTCAGATGACGAGCAGGACACACAGGGAATCAATCTGCCTTCAGGGTTCCAAATGGAACTGTAGCCTGAAAGGGCTTCTGCCTGGGGCTTCCAGATTGTAGTGAAGGCATAAATACGCTAACAGTCTGATCTTTACACAGAGACTTTGGTTAGAGCTGGAACCCAGACGACACTGGTAATTAATTTTTTCCATGTAAGATTCTAGTAGGTCATAAACAGGAAAACTTCCTGAGATTTATTCTAATGTTTTAGAAACTTCTCTTATGCACATGTACTAGGCACTGTGGCAAACAAATAGATTACAGAGCTAGAGTATTTTTGAAAGGATAAAGCACATTAAAAAAAAAGAGAGAACATCATTTTGATGCACTGTATGAGCAATTTCTTCAGAAGTGGAATGAATCATGGGAATCAGAAAGTCCTATAACGGGGGGACGCACATCAGAAGTCCTATACTTTTACAGGAGAACATCTCTAGGAGAGACCTTTTTGGAAACCCCTCATTATTCATGCTAAACCTTTATCCCTAACTCTAACAATCCCTGAGGCTGCAGGCCACCTTGATATTGTGACTGAAGGCAGACAAGGAAGGCCTTAAATTGCTGCTAGGAAGGAGTTTGTTTGGACGCATGGAAGAATTTCTGACACGGGGCTCGGTAACATTGGATTTAATTTTGGGTATACTTTGCGACATACTCACAGCTGATGATCAGATGATACGCATGGGGATGGACAACATCTGTTCTGATTGCTCAGGACCTGTACCTGTTATTAAGTATTTTGAAAATCTCCCCTGATATATTCACCTGGAAAGGATAGTTTACATGTAATCCTATGTGAAGACAGAAGATTTAACAAATTCCCTTTGAGTCCTAGGACTTTTTGAGAGTCTGGAGCAATTGAAATCTTTTGTCAGCCTTGAAGTTAAGTATAGTAATAGACCATTTGAGGGCAAGTTGAAACTTTTGGCATCTCCACTGACTCTAAGCTTTAATTATTAATTCAGTTTACCAAAGTGTTTTTCTTTCTTCTAGCATGTGAATTCCTTGGTGGAAGATTTGCTGTCTTCTTTGGTCTTAATCAACCCAAATACCAGTATGTGTTAAATGAGTACTATAGAACACAAAATAAGGTATGTGACATCCTGAATGGGACACCAAGAGCCCTGAGATGGGAATGTTGGTTGTTCCTGATTTGGGCCCTTACAGAGGAGTATTTTCCCACCTAGTAATTCATGTAACTGCAGTTTCACTGAGCTCCCATGGTCAGACTGTCTTCTTTTTCTAATGCCCCTCACCCCACGATGCTTATTTGTATTTGCCTCTCTTGTGTGAAGTTAGAAGGTCATGAGATAGTTCGTAGATGGTAGTCGAGTGTGAAGCCTGAGATCGCATAAAGGCGAAGCTTCTTATAAGGGTGTCTATACAAGAGGGGGGAGATCAGAGGTATTGGGTTTACTGTTAAACATTTCCTTATTCCTCTTTGTATCAGGAAAGTGACAAGGAAAGTGAAGGGAATGGATCAAAGGCCCAACCAGCCAATGTTCCCAATGAAAAGTGTCACCTGGAGGCTGGGGGCCGAGAGTATGGAACGAGACAACAGGACATTGCCGAGGGCATTCCTCAGTGGAGTATCTCATCCAGCGAGGGCCTGATGGCAGATTCCAGCTCCTAATGGGCAGCGGGGCTATAGTTCCCCTGGATCTCTCTTCCTCGGTCATTGATTACCACGGCAACAGCACCACAGGTAGCACCTCTGAGCCAGATCTGATCTTAATCTCTTTGTGATTTATTCTCCAGCAGCCAGGAATTGTAAACAATCATAAGAACAATTGTGGATTCTTTCTCAATATAAATTTTTATTTATAAGCCCAGCAACCCAGCTCCACCCCAGTAATATAAGTCCTGTCCGTCAGTTGTGGGCTACTAGTATTGACATTTGCACAGTAGTATAAATGCCTTAAGGAACTTGGGCATGGGAGTTTTAGGCTGAAACTCTTTGTCACATGGCGAGGGTATAGAAAAGGACCTTCTGTTCCTCAAAAGAAACTTTGGGCATTATGAAGTCTAAATCCTTTCAGGGTTTGACATAAGCTGTGTCCTTTCCAATAGCTATGTTGGCTTACTTGGGGCTTGCTTTGCAATAAGCAAACATTGCTAATAACTCTGTTTCAACATAGCAGTCTTTGAGAGTTGGGTGCATTTCCCCCCAAACATGTCAAAAATAAATAAATAAACAATCTAAGCTCTAGAAAAAGTATTTGGAAAAAGTGAATGATTCTCTCGTTTACTTGTCAACAAATTTTCAAAAACTGTAAAGATCAAACATGGAAATCATAGCTGGATAACACAGGTTGTGCTGGCCAAAGGTAGCTGTGATATAGAAAAACACAGGTTTTGCAGTAAAAAGACCTGAGTTCAAGTCTCAATTCTGCTTTTTACTAGTCGTGCGATTTTAGGTGTCTAAATTTCTGAGCCCCAGTCTCTTTCTTTGTAAAATAAGGGTGGCATTTATTTGTTTCTCAAGGGTTACTGTTAAACGAAATGAAATAATAAATGTGAAAACTCTTTTAAAACTGTGAATATTCGTTGTTAATGCTTAATTAATGGCTGTTATAGACTGTTATATTGAAGGTCCCCAAAGAACCATGCCTTCTGGAATTCATGTCCTCACATAGCCCCACCTACATTGACTCTGGCCTTGGCTATGTAACTTGCTTTGGCCAGTGAGATAGTAGCAAATGGGGTGCAACTGGATGCTTGATAAACACTTGCACCAGGGACTTGTCCTCTTAGAAAGCTTCACATTGTAAAGAAGTTTGCGTTAGCCTTCTGAATGATATGAGGCCACGTGGAGAGAGGACCCCAAGGATGAAAGACCATCTTACGCATTCCAGCCCCAGCCATGCTCCCCAGCAAATGCAGCCACATAAGTGACCTCCTCCTGCCCTATGCGTAGCAGATGAACCAATCAGCCAACAGAGTCATAAGAAACAATAAGTCATTTTAAGTTGTGGAGTGGTTTGCTATGCGGCCATATAAAACTGAAATAATAACTCTAAGAGAATGGGAAGTTGGAATTGATTTGATATGAAATCAAGGACAGAAGTAGGCCTAGCGAATAACGTGTGGTTAGTTGAATACATGAGGATAAGATAGGTTATCCGGCATAAACAGACAACTCCAAAATCTCAGTGGCTTAAAACAACGAAATTTCTTTCCTTCTCATGGGAGGTCCACCATCAGTTCAGATGGCTTCCCACCGTGTTCTCCAGGTGCTGGCTCAGTAGCACATGCTCCTTTGATCCTATGGTTCCTCCAAACTGATGCTCTCAGGGCTGCGGAAGCAGAAGTGAAGTGGATAGTTAAGCACTGGCAATCAATGTCTCCACTAAGAATGAATCATGTCACCTCTGCTTATGTTTCTTCCACCAAAGCAAGTCACATGACTGCAATTAACTTTTAGGGGTGTGGACCTCCTTAGACAGCTGAGAAAGGGAAACACTTTCTTCCAGTGGTATAAGGGATAAATTATAAGCTGAAAAGTCACTGCGATACTGGTTTGATCTCAGCTCGGCTGCCTCTTTCTAACCTGGTAGCCCAGGTTACTCAACTTCTCAGTGTTCCCATGTGTAAAACAGGTTTGATGCAGGAATCAAATCCAATTTGAAGTAATTTATGCAACAGAAAAGAATTCTTTGGAAGGATACTGAGGTATCTCGTGGAACCCAAGTGCAGATGTTTCAGTAGGTCTAGAACAACTCTGGCAAGCAAATACCTAAGCAGTACTCTGTCTCCATTCCTCATCTTTCTTACACATGAGGAGGATGACCACTCCATAGCTCTTTTATTTTTTAGTATTTATTTATTTATTTTTATTGAGATATAATTGACATATAACATTATATAAGTTTCAGGTATAGAACGTAATGATTCAATATTTGTATATACCGTGAAAACATCACCACAATAAGTCTAGTTAACATGCATCACCACACAGAGTTACGAATTTTTTTTCTTGTGATGAGAACTTTTAAGACCTACTCTCTTAGGAACTTTCAAATATACAATATTAATAATGGTAATAATATTAATATTTATAACTGGAAGTTTGTACCTTTTGACCTCCTTCATCAGTTTTGCCCACCCACTATTCCCTGCCTCTGGCAACCGCCAATTTTGTTGCTGTATCTATGAGTTTGGGTTGTTGGTGGTGGTGGTGGTATTTGTTTATTTGTTTTAGATTCCACATAGTGAGATCATGCGTTATTTGTCTTTCTCTGTCTGACTTAGTTCACTTAGCATAATACCTTTAAGGTCCTTCCATGTTGTCACAAATGGCAAAATTTCCTTTTTTTAATGGCTAAGCAATATTCCATTGTGTATATATATGCCACATTTTCTTTATCCATTCATTCATTCACCCATGGACGCTTAGGTTGCTTCCATGTCTTGACTATTGTAAATAATGCTGCAATGAACATGGAGGTGCATATATCTTTCTGAATTAGTGTTTTCATTTTCTTTGGGTATATACCCAGGAGTGGAATTGCTGGATCATATGGTGGTTCTATTTTTAGTTTTTTGAGGAATCTCCATACTTTTTTTTCCATAGTGGCTGCATTAACTTAAATTCCCACCAACAGTGCACAAGAGTTCCCATTTCTCCACCTCTTCCCCAACACCTGTTATTTCTTGTCTTTTTTTTTAATAGCCATTCTAACTGATGTGGGATGACATTGCATGTGGTTTTGATTTGCATTTCCCTGATGACTAGTTATGTTGAGAACTTTTTCATGTATCTGTTGGCTTTCTTATGTCTTCTTTGCAAAAATATCTATTCAGATTCTCTGCCCACTTTTTTTTTTTTAACATCTTTATTGGAGTATAATTGCTTTACAATGGTGTGTTAGTTTCTATTTTATAACAAAGTGAATCAGTTATACATATACATATGTCCCCATATCTCTTCCCTCTTGTGTCTCCCTCCCTCCCATCCTCCCTATCCCACCCTTCTAGCTGGTCACAAAGCACCGAGCTGATCTCCCTGTGCTATGTGACTGCTTCCCACTAGCTATCTATTTTACATTTGGTAGTGTATATATGTCCATATATACACTACCACTCTCTCACTTTGTCCCAGCTTACCCTTTCCCCTCCCCATGTCCTCAAGTCCATTCTCTAGTAGGTCTGCGTGTTTATTCCCGTCTTGCCCCTAGGTTCTTCATGACCATTTTATTTTTTTTTAGATTCCATATATATGTGTTAGCATACGGTATTTGTTTTTCTCTTTCTGACTTATTTCACTCTGTATGACAGACTCTAGGTCCATTCACCTCACTACAAATAACTCAATTTTGTTTCTTTTTATGGCTGAGTAATATTCCATTGTATATATGAGCCACATCTTCTTTATCCATTCATCTGTCGATGGACACTTAGGTTGCTTCCATGTCCTGGCTATTGTAAATAGAGCTGCAATGAACATTGTGGTACATGACTCTTTTGGAATTATGGTTTTCTCAGGGTATATACCCAGTAGTGGGATTGCTGGGTCGTATGGTAGTTCTATTTTTTTTTTAATTTTATTTATTTACTTATGGCTGTGTTGGGTCTTTGTTTCTGTGTGAGGGCTTTCTCTAGTTGCGGCAAGTGGGGGCCACTCTTCATCGCGGTGCGTGCGCAGGCCTCTCACTATCGTGGCCTCTCTTGTTGCGGAGCACAGGCTCCAGACGCACAGGCTCAGTAGTTGTGGCTCATGGGCCTAGTCGCTCCGTGGCATGTGGGATCTTCCCAGACCAGGGCTCGAACCCATGTCCCCTGCATTGGCAGGCAGATTCTCAACCACTGCGCCACCAGGGAAGCCCCTATTTTTAGTTTTTTAAGGAACCTCGATACTGTTCTCCATAGTGGCTGTATCAATTTACATTCCCACCAACAGTGCAAGAGGGTTCCCTTTTCTCCACACCCTCTCCAGCATTTATTGTTTCTAGATTTTTTGATGATGGCCATTCTGATCAGTGTGAGATGATATCGCATTGTAGTTTTGATTTGCATTTCTCTAATGATTAATGATGTTGAGCATTCTTTCGTGTGTTTGTTGACAATTTGTATATCTTCTTTGGAGAAATGTCTATTTAGGTCTTCTGCCCATTTTTGGATTGGGTTGTTTGTTTTTTTAATATTGAGCTGCTTGTAAATTTTGGAGATTAATCCTTTGTCAGTTGCTTCTTTTGCAAATATTTTCTCCCATTCTGAGGGTTGTCTTTTCGTCTTGTTTATGGTTTCCTTTGCTGTGCAAAAGCTTTTAAGTTCCATTAGGTCCCATTTGTTTATTTTTGTTTTTATTTCCATTTATCTAGGAGCTGGGTCAAAAAGGATCTTGCTGTGATTTATGTCATAGAGTGTTCTGCCTATGTTTTCCTCTAAGAGTTTTATAGTGTCTGGCCTTACATTTAGGTCTTTAATCCATTTTGAGTTTATTTTTGTGTATGGTGTTAGGCACTGTTCTAATTTCATTCTTTTACATGTAGCTGTCCAGTTTTCCCAGCACCACTTATTGAAGAGGCTGTCTTTTCTCCATTGTATATTCTGGCCTCTTTTATCAAAAATAAGGTGACCATATGTGCGTGGGTTTATCTCTGGCTTTCTATCCTGTTCCATTGATCTATATTTCTGTTTTTGTGCCAGTACCATACTGTCTTGATTACTTTAGCTTTGTAGTATAGTTTGAAGTCCAGGAGTCTGATTCCTCCAGCTCCGTTTTTCTTTCTCAAGATTGCTTTGTCTATTCGAGGTCTTTTGTGTTTCCATATAAATTGTGATATTTTTTGTTCTAGTTCTGTGAAAAATGCCAGTGGTAGTTTGATAGGGATTGCATTGAATCTGTAGATTGCTTTGGGTAGTAGAGTCATTTTCACAATGTTGATTCTTCCAATCCAAGAACATGGTATATCTCTCCATCTATTTGTATCATCTGTAATTTCTTTCATCAGTGTCTTGTAATTTTCTGCATACAGGTCTTTTGTCTCCTCAGGTAGGTTTATTCCTAGATATTTTATTCTTTTTGTTGCAATGGTAAATGGGAGTGTTTTCTTAATTTCACTTTCAGATTTTTCATCATTAGTGTATAGGAATGCCAGAGATTTCTGTGCATTAATTTTGTATCCTGCTACTTTACCAAATTCATTGATTAGATCTGGTAGTTTTCTGGTAGCATCTTTAGGATTCTCTATGTATATTATCATGTCATCTGCAAACAGTGACAGATTTACTTCTTCTTTTCCGATTTGGATTCCTTTTATTTCTTTTCTTCTCTGATTGCTGTGGCTAAAACTTCCAAAACTATGTTGAATAATAGTGGTGAGAGTGGGCAACCTTGTCTTGTTCCTGATCTTAGTGGAAATGGTTTCAGTTTTTCACCACTGAGGACAATGTTGGCTCTGGGTTTGTCATATACGGCCTTTATTTTGTTGAGATAAGTTCCCTCTATGCCTACTTTCTGGAGGGTTGTTATCATAAATGGGTGTTGAATTTTGTCAAAAGCTTTCTCTGCATCTACTGAGATGATCATATGGTTTTTCTCCTTCAATTTGTTAATATGGTGTATCACATTGATTGATTTGCATATATTGAAGAATCCTTGCATTCCTGGGATAAACCCCACTTGATCATGGTGTATGATCCTTTTAATGTGCTGTTGGATTCTGTTTGCTAGTATTTTGTTGAGGATTTTTGCATCTATGTTCATCCGTGATATTGGCCTGTAGTTTTCTTTCTTTGTGACATCTTTGTCTGGTTTTGGTATCAGGGTGATGGTGGCCTCGTAGAATCAGTTTGGGAGTGTTCCTCCCTCAGCTATAGTTTGAGAAGGATAGGTGTTGGCTCTTCTCTAAATGTTTGATAGAATTTGCCTGTGAAGCCATCTGGTCCTGGGCTTTTGTTTGTTGGAAGATTTTTAATCACAGTTTCAATTTCAGTGCTTGTGATTGGTCTGTTCATATTTTCTATTTCTTCCTGGTTCAGGCTTGGAAGGTTGTGCATTTCTAAGAATTTGTCCATTTCTTCCAGGTTGTCCATTTTATTGGCATATAGTTGCTTGTAGTAATCTCTCATGATCCTCTGTATTTCTGCAGTGTCAGTGGTTACTTCTCCTTTTTCATTTCTAATTCTATTGATTTGAGTCTTCTCCCTTTTTTTCTTGTTAAGTCTGGCTAATGGTTTATCAATTTTGTTTATCTTCTCAAAGAACCAGCTTTCAGTTTTATTGATCTTTGCTATTGTTTCCTTCATTTCTTTTTCATTTATTTCTGATCTGATCTTTATGATTTCTTTCCTTCTGCTAACTTTGGGGGTTTTTTTGTTCTTCTTTCTCTAATTGCTTTAAGGTTAGGTTGTTTATTTGAGATGTTTCTTGTTTCTTATTGTATTGCTATAAATTTCCCTCTTAGAACTGCTTTTGCTGCATCCCGTAGTTTTTGGGTCATCATGTTTTCATTGTCATTTTTTTCTAGGTATTTTTTTATTTCCTCTTTGATTTATTCAGTGATCTCTTGGTTATTAAGTAGTGTATTGTTTAGCCTCCATGTGTTTGTATTTTTTACAGATTTTTTTTCCTGTAATTGATAGCTAGTCTCATAGCATTGTGGTCAGAAAAGATACTTGATACAATTTCAGTTTTCTTAAATTTACCAAGGCTTGATTTGTGACCCAAGATATTATCTATCCTGGAGAATGTTCCATGAGCACTTGAGAAGGAAGTGTATTCTGTTGTTTTTGGATGGAATGTCCTATAAATATCAATTAAGTCCATCTTGTTTAATGTATCATTTAAAGCTTGTGTTTGCTTATTTATTTTCATTTTGGATGATCTGTCCATTGGTGAAAGTGGGGTGTCAAAGTCCCCTACTATGATTGTGTTACTGTCAATTTCCCCTTTTATGGCTGTTAGTATTTGCCTTATGTATTGAGGTGCTCCTATGTTGGGTGCATAAATATTTATGATTGTTAGATCTTCTTCTTGGATTGACCCCTTGATCATTATGTAGTGTCCTTCTTTGTCTCTTGTAATAGTCTTTGTTTTAAAGTCTATTTTATCTGATATGAGAATTGCTACTCCAGCTTTCTTTTGATTTCCATTTGCATGGAATATCTTTTTCTGTCCACTCACTTTCAGTCTGTATGTGTCCCTAGGTCTGAAGTGGGTGTCTTGTACACAGCATATATACGGGTCTTGTTTTTGTATCCATTCAGCCAGTCTATGTCTTTTAGTTGGAGCATTTAATCCATTTACATTTAAGGTAATTATCGATATGTATGTTCCTATTACCATTTTCTTAATTGTTTTGGGTTTGTTATTGTAGGTCTTTTCCTTCTCTTGTGTTTCCTGCCTAGAGAAGTTCCTTTAACATTTGTTGTAAAGCTGGTTTGGTGGTGCTGAATTCTCTTAGCTTTTGCTTGTCTGTAAAGGTTTTAATTTCTCCGTCGAATCTGAATGAGATCCTTGCTGGGTAGAGTAATCTTGGTTGTAGGTTTTTCCCTTTCATCACTTTAAATATGTCCTGTCACTCCCTTCTGGCTTGCAGAGTTTCTGCTGAAAGATCAGCTGTTAACCTTATGGGGATTCCCTTGTATGTTATTTGTTGTTTTTCCCTTGCTGCTTTTAATATTTTTTCTTTGTATTTAATTTTTGAGAGTTTGATTAATATGTGTCTTGGCGTGTTTCTCCCTGGATTTATCCTGCCTGGGACTCTCTGTGCTTCCTGGACTTGATTAACTATTTCCTTTCCCATATTAGGGAAGTTTTCAACTATAATCTCTTCAAATATTTTCTCAGTCCCTTTCTTTTTCTCTTCTTCTTCTGGGACCCCTATAATTTGAATGTTGGTGCATTTAATATTGTCCCAGAGGTCTCTGAGACTGTCCTCAGTTCTTTTCATTCTTTTTTCTTTATTCTGCTCTGCAGTAGTTATTTCCACCATTTTATCTTCCAGGTCACTTATCCGTTCTTCTGCCTCAGTTATTCTGCTATTGATCCCTTCTAGAGAATTTTAAATTTCATTTATTGTGTTGTTCGTGATTGTTTGTTTGCTCTTTAGTTCTTCTAGGTCCTTGTGAAACATTTCTTGTATTTTCTCCATTCTATTTCCAAGATTTTGGATCATCTTTACTATCATTATTCTGAATTCTTTTTCAGGTAGACTGCCTATTTCCTCTTCATTTGTTAGGTCTGGCGGGTTTTTACCTTGCTCCTTCATCTGCTGTGTGTTTCTTTGTCTTCTCATTTTGCTTAACTTACTGTGTTTGGGGTCTTCTTTTCATGGGCTGCATGTTTGTAGTTCCCGTTGTTTTTGGTGTCTGCCCCCAGTGGCTAAGGTTGGTTCAGTGGGTTGTGTAGGCTTCCTGGTGGAGGGGACTAGTGCCTGTGTTCTGGTGGATGAGGCTGGATCTTGTCTTTCTGGTGGGCAGGTCCACGTCTGGTGGTGTGTTTTGGGGCGTCTGTGACCTTATTATGATTTTAGGCAGCCTCTCTGCTAATGGGTGGGGTTGTGTTCCTGTCTTGCTAGTTGTTTGACATAGGGTGTCCAGCACTGTAGCTTGCTGGTCATTGTGTGGAGCTGGGTCTTGGCGTTGAGATGGAGATCTTTGGGAGATTTTCGCCATTTGATATTACGTGGAGCTGGGAGGTCTCTGGTGGACCGATGTCCTGAACTTGGCTCTCCCACCTCAGAGGCACAGCCCTGATGCCTGGCTGGAGCACCAAGAGCCTGTCATCCACACGGCTTCACCAGCGCCGGGAGGACAGGGTCCCTGCAGACGCCGACTTCATCTTCAGGGTGCTTTTAGATGAGGAATTCGCATAGGATTTCTTCTTTTCCCTTAATCTCTTTTCACCTCTCCCTCTGTCTCTTCAAGACCGTTTTTGGATCCTGACTGGACAGGACTTAAAGGAGAGGCTGCCCTTCTCCTACCGGTCTCTTCCTGCCCCTCTCTGCCCACTTTTAATTGAATTGTTCTGGGGTTTTTTGCTCTTGAGTTTAATAAATTCTTTATATATTTTCAGTATTAATCCCTTACCAGATATATGATTTGCAAGTAGTTTTTCCCATTTGGTAGGTTGTCTTTCGTTTTGTTGATGGTTTCCTTTGCTGTGTAGAAGCTTTTTAATTTTATGTAGTCTCACTTGTTTATTTTTGCTTTCAAGGTATTTGCTTTTGGTGTCAAATCCAGAGCTCTTTATAATTCACCTATCATGTGACCACCCTTCAGTACCAATTTCAAACATACAAAAAATAGAATCTGAGTAGCACTTTTTGTTCAGGTGACCATCCCTCATCCAATCATTTGTGACCAGGAAGGTGGAGTCATGTGGTAGCAACATACTTATAGGACCTGTTTCTGGATGAGCATGGTTCTCAGTAAAAGGGGATTAAAGTGAGTGAGGTAGACACAGCCCATGACTATTCTAAGAATAAGAGGTGAAAATTGAGGAAAAGCACATGGCTCTAATTAGGTACTCAAATCATTGTATCAATTATAATTAGTAATATTGATGAAAATCATGGTTTCGAGGAGTCTGAATGGTTTGTCTCCATTAAGGAGTCAGTCTTAGTTCTTCATCCAAAAGGCCCTGCTAGTCCAATTTCAAAATGAGGTAAATCTGAGAGCTTTATGACATGTCAGAAGAAGTGGCCAAGTCTACCAGTGTCAGGCCATACTAAAACTCTGTTTCTGGTTTATTTGCTATTTTGCTTCAGAATAGATCCTGTGATGAACTCTTTTTGACTTTTCTCAATTAAATGGTACCCTGGAAGATAACTACTTATTGCTGATTCTAGAGAACTAGGCAAACCAAAGTGTGATATTCATAGGAGTAAATTTTATCTAGTAAATGTTTTACTCTCAATCTAATTTTCTTTTCCACTAAAAAAAGGGAGATCACCTTGTCTTAAGGTCAGTTGCCATATGCAATCAATTGAATCTCGAACTAAATATAATAAGGAAAACAAATGGAAACCAATGCCCAGATATTATCAGCCTGTGGCTGCAAGAGAAGTTCACATTTCCCTTAATATTAAAATTAATTCATTCCTTTAATATTAATTGGGCATGTAGTATGCGCCAGTTATTTGATAAAAGAAATTTTTACTTACTGAGGTATGGGGAAGTCATTCTGGCTTATACATGAGTTAACTTGAATTTTATGCTAACTACAACAGCCTATTTGTGGCCTATCAAACATACATTGTACATCTGCTTTAATTATTAAAGAAAAGGGTGCATTGACCAGAAGTAAAGAATGTCCATGTTAAAAATAAAGATTAAATGTCTCTCCTCCTGGGATGCCAATACTGGTACTCCTTCATTGATAAGACTCCCTTCCCAGGTGCCAAGGCCATATTGACTCACCATGTATGTGCTGATCTGTTTTTTGAAACCTTGAAGGAATGTATCCGACTTGTTTAATGTTCTTTTTCTGACAAGACATAAAACTGTGCTGAAAACCATGCTTCTCTGGAGCAGTTCCTCAGAATTATCTGAGAGGCTGTTTTCTGGCCTATAGTCCTTAATTTGGCTGAAATAAAACTCTTTTCTATTCCTATTATAGATTGTTTATTGATTATTTTCATGGACATACTGTTACCTATCAACCAAACAGACAAAAATCTCTGCACTCCTATTGGCCTTAAGTTCGAGATAGCTAAATTATAAGGACATCCAGTCTTTCCGTGGCCAGCCTCTCAAATGGTCCTCAATAATCTTTACCTCCTGGTATTCACACGCCATGTAGCCTCTCTCATACTGAACCAGGGTGGTCTATGTGACCTCCAGAATATGTCAGAAGTGATGTATGACACTTCTCAGATTGTTATAAGAGACTCTATGGCTTCTCTTTTGGTCTCTCTCTTTTACTCTCTTGGCTCACTTGCTCTGGGGGGAGCCAGCTGCCACCTTGTGAGAATCTTGCAGCCTGTGGAGAGGTCCATTTGGTAAAGAACTAAGGTCTCCTGCGAACAGCCAGTGAGGAATGAAGGAATTTCAACAGGTCTATTTTCCCCCAAGAGCCAACCATGGTGCCCCCAATCCTCTGAACCGGGTCCTGGCCCAGTACTGGTCCCGGGGTGGGTCATATTCCGCCTTGCTCCAGAAAATGCGCAGGACCGGCAGGCATAGTATTAATACCCACACATCCCTTCAGCCCTAACCACCAACCCAGTCTTCAGTGTGGAGGGGCCCACGCCCTGAAGTCACCCTGAGGCAGCAGGGACTAACTAGTCAATCAGTCCCCTTCGGACTTGCCGCCTGACGAGACCCCAGGCTTCTCCTGCAAAACCACAGCTCTCGGGTTTCCCTGGTGGCGCAGTGGTTGAGAATCCGCCTGCCAATGCAGGGGACATGGGTTCAAGCCCTGGTCTGGGAGGATCCCACATGCCGCGGGGCAACTAGGCCCGTGAGCCACAACTACTGAGCCTGCGCGTCTGGAGCCTGTGCTCCGCAACAAGAGAGGCCGCAATAGTGAGAGGCCCGCGCACCGCGATGAAGAGTGGCCCCCGCTCGCCGCAACTGGAGAAAGCCCTCACACAGAAACGAAGACCCAACACAGCCAAAAATAAATAAATAAAAATAAATTTAAAACCACAGCTCTCGTGTCTCTTATTAGAGGACACACACCCCCCGCCAGCCTGTCCTTCCCCACCCTTGGCCGTGCAGTCCAGTATCCTCCAGCTCTGCCTTCAAGGGGAATATGCGCATTTGTGTAGATTAAGCCTTGTCCCTGGACATTCTACTGTCGTGACCTGGCCTCTCCCAACCCTTGCTGTGTCCCAGATCCCTGGCCATCCCGAACTGCTCGGCACCCGCATGTGCAGTACGCATGCCGTCTGCAGACCTGGGAAGGCGGGGGTGTCCGGGCCTGGAGAGGTCTGCACAGTCACCACAGCAACCCCTCACCCCCATCACTCTGAGAGGGCAGAAGCAAGTTGGCGACAGTCCACATTTGAGCTTGCTGCCTGATTGGCTCCGGGCTTCTCCTGCAACCAGGGCTCCCGGGTGGCTCTTAACTGGAGGATTCCCTGGCCCGCCCGCCGGCACCGCCCCTCCCCACCCCCCCAAGGCATTCAGGTAAGCTTGAGCTCTATTCCCCACTGGGGAGGCTAGGGTTTGCTATTAGGCGTACGACTTGTCCCCCAAGAGTCCCCTCCTGTGTCCCAGCCTCTCCAGACCCTTTTCCTGTTCCAGATCCCTGACTACGCGGAACCACACAGCAGGTGCCTGGGCAGTACACACCTTTTCAGGAGGCCTTGGGAAGCTGGGGCCCTTCAGGCCTCTGATGGCATAGCCTGGCCTAACCACCCAGATATACACCTCTTTGGAGGGGGCCCACCTGAAATGCATTTGATACTGGGCTGCAAAGGTAGCAACAGTAATTCCCTAATTTGGTTTTGTGGCTGATGGGGCCCCGGGCCTCTCCAGGAACAAGGGCTCCCCCATTGCATGTCATTCCTGGAAGCTCTGCTCCCATCAATCAAGACTTGAGAGTTCCTGGGATGAATGACTTCAGGTTAACAGGAGGCTTGTGCGGGAGCTGCACGCTGACGGGGTGTTTTTAGATGATCTTCCTCCAGCCCCAGTATGACTGCAGCTTCAGCCAATGACAGCTGCCTGCAACTGCACCAGATACTCTGAGCCCGAACCTTGCGGCTAAGCCACTCCTGGGTTCCTGCCTCAGAGAAACTGTGACATAATAAATGTTTGTTGTTTTGAGCTGCTGATACTGGGGGAATTTTTTACGTAGCAATGAATAACTAATAGATTTTTTATTCCTAAATATGCATAAGGACTCCAAAGGTACTCATCCAAGAATCACAGAGCTCCCAGAGGGCCAGAATTTGGCCTTACTCCTCAAGGCTAGGCTGATCTTGCTGGGATGTATCAGTTATTCCTCCTGTCTTGTTGTGTTGGGTTGGGGCTTATCCAGGCAACCAGCTCCTGCAAGTTTAGTCCACCTGTTTCATTTGCCACTACTGTTCATTCCTATATTTTCCACCTGCTTATTTACCCAGGTGGATATTCAGTAGACTAGGAAAACACTTCTCTGATATATTAGTCATGAGCATCCCCACCAAAAAAAAAAAAAAAAAAAAAAGAGCCTCCTAGAAAGTACAACTCTTTAGTGATATTACAGACCCATAGCCATTTTCCCCAAAGCACAATCATAATGTCAAATTGACTTAGTAGGAAGGGATTCTACCATTAGCCATACTCTATACCCAGAACACTCCTCGCCAACAATCTAGACAAAGATATAATGCTTGTCAGCAGTCCGGACCTCCCCCCTTGTATAGTAGGTTTCCTCTTGGGCCTTTATTGTCCTTTCATGCCACCTAAGCTTGGTCAGTACCATCTCCGTTCATTCTACCCCATGTTTTTTATCTTTGAACCTTGGAGAAGGAGTTCCAATCCTAGTCCTTTTCCTCCCAGGAGGCATCTCTGCCTTCTGTAGATTTATGGATGCAAAACAGTATGTGGAGAAAAAGTATTGCCCAGTTCTATCTGGCAGCTTCCAAGATCCAATGATACGTTGGGGAAGGGCTAACTAACTTCCCCTCCCGATGGTATTTAAACCCTAAATTCTTGCCAGCCAAAAATATCCCCAATTAACAAATTATATAGCAAAAGCCTGTTGATTTAATCAATAAACTAAATTTAAATGATTCTCCTGATTCTTGATGTTTTAGGTTATTACCACCACACTTCCTTGTGTGTAATGTAGGCAAATTAAAGTTAATTTTATTATTTTTCTTTTCTAATGACGGAGTCACCCTAAACCTTAACCTTTAGTGCGGAAATTCAAGAAGTCTGAAGTGATCAGAGAAGCTCTCTGGCAAATGCACGCAGGCATCTACCCTTTATCTCCATAT
This sequence comes from Eubalaena glacialis, assembly GCF_028564815.1. Classification (NCBI taxonomy): domain Eukaryota; kingdom Metazoa; phylum Chordata; class Mammalia; order Artiodactyla; family Balaenidae; genus Eubalaena; species Eubalaena glacialis. The sequence continues at coordinate 21,530,407 of NC_083718.1, forward strand.
CTCCAAACATCATTTGAGCATCTTACCCTGGATGAACAGCCTGCCAAGAATTGTTTGGGTCTTTTTCATCTTTGCAGGCTTGTTGGTGATGATACCTTTCAGTTATTCCTGTAAAAGTTTCTACCCTCTGCCAAATTGCACCATCTCCAACCACAAGATATAATTATGTCTTATACCTACAGCAAAATGAAATCAACCACACCTTTAACCATTTTGATTCTCAGGCAACTTATGCAGGCTTGCCAAGAGCTAGCAAACACAATAGTCAGCTTTTCAGGCAAAAGAGGGGGAAAAATTGATGAAATCTCTTTAGGGAAAATCTTCTGTGTACGATTTCATTTATGTTGGGGACAAAGTGGGAGTGACATCAGTCTGAATTTAATTTGGGTGGACAGTATTTACACTGAGAAAGAGAAGATTAAGGTCCCCCAACAAATCATTTGAAAGGAAGTGGATACAATTTACCTGACACTTTTAGTTTGTCATCTTCAAGGCTGCCTCGGGCTGACCAGCTGTATAAATCAGGGCAAAGTGGTAGAAATGAAATTCTATCCAGAATTGAGCGAATTTCCATATAAAATGTGTCCAAGATAAATATTTCATGATGGTCTCCAGTTGTCTTGGGGAAAAAAAATTAGTTTCAGTGACAGAGCAAGATGACCCCCAAGAACAAGATGGCTCCCAAGAATGTGTTGATGGTGGGAGAACGCACATCTTCATCTTCAACTTCTAAGAAAGGTAGCTCTTGAAACTTTATATACAAACTTTATTAATGTTAATTTTAGGCAATTGACTGAAATGTCAGTCTTCCTCATTGGCTCATGTGATGGTTAGTTTTATGTGTCAACTTGGCTAGGCTCTAATGCCCAGTTATTTAATCAAACATTAATCCAGGTGTTACTACGAAGGTATCCTGCAGATGTGGTTAACATCTAAAAATCAGTTGACTTTACATAAAGGAAATTACTCTCAATAATGTGGATGGGCCTCATCCAGTCGGTTGAAAGGCCATAAGAGAACAAACTGGGGTTCCTCAAAGAGGAAGGAACTCTGCCTCACGACTGCAACATCAAATGCAGCCTGAGTTTCCAGCCTGCCGACCTGCCCTACAGACTGTGGACCTGCCAGCCTCCACCACTGCGTAAGACAATCCCTTGAAATAAATCCCTTCCATTCTCTTTCTCTGGAGAACCTTGACTGATACATCTAGTATCCAACATACATTTAGGAAGTTACTGCTACTGTATTTAGCTAACTATTACACCGCCAGTGGGTCGGTGCTTCCATTATGCAATGTGCAGGAACAGCTCTCTTCTCTGCTTCACGTTGTTTCATGCAGTCCCGATTTAAACACACTTAAACGTTTACAATCTTATGCAGAAAACTGTCCTCTTGGCTCCCCATTGCTTCCAAATGAAGTTCAGCATCCTAATATTTATGAAGAAGTACCTGGGCTGGAGTTCACTCCTCTCACAGATTAACTGTGATCACATAGAACTGCATAACTGAGAACCAAAAGTCCTCCATTCAGTTGACTGGGGGACAATGAGTGGATGAAATACCCAGCGGATCCCAACAGAGGCTTAAAGCGAATGGGAAGGGAGCATATCTTGGTGTTTAAAGGGAAAGCTTAGTGAGTATTCAAGAGCCAGGAAAACTAGATTTCAATTCCGGTTTCTCCGGTCATTAGCTATAGCCATAAGACAGGCCAAGCATCAGGCTTGTCCTCAAAATGAGGATAATAAAAAACCACCCACCCCCAAGAATGGTGAGAATCAATTGACATCCGAACTTGAGATGCAAAAGTGTTCCAGGAAGGGGGACCCCTTCCAGGGCCCAAGAGTGGGCTCTTGTCTAACACTCAGAAATGAATTGTCTGAGAGACACACGTACTGACAAAGCAAAAGACTTTATTGGGAAGGGGCGCCTGGGTGGAAAGCAGCAGGGTAAGGGACCCCAGGAGAACTGCTCTGCCACGTGGCTCACAGTCTCAGGTTTTATGGTGATGGAGTTAGTTTCTGGGTTGTCTCTGGCCAATCATCTTGCTTGGCCCATATTCAGTCTGACTCAGGGTCCTTCCTGGTGGCGCTCACATCTCTCAGCCAAGATGGATTCCAGTGAAAAGGATTCTGGGAGGTTGGTAGGATATATTATGGACTGGCATCTCCTCCCTCCTTTCGGCCCCTCCCAAATTCTCTTGATTAGTTTTCGGTGGCAGCACTGTGTTCCTTATGGGGACCTCTTGCTGCGAGACAACTCATGCGAGTGGTTATCATTGTTCCTGGCCAAGGCGGGTGGTTTCAGTCAACGCTTCCCTAACAAAAGCACCATTCAAAGTTCTATTCATAAGCTTCCATCAGTGTTACCTTATTCCCTTTGGTCCCCTCAACCCCTGTGGGATAATACCCAGAAGCAGAAAACTGTAGAGTGAGAATGTATACTAAAGATTATTCCTATGCTCTCCTCTGCTTTAGTTCCTGCTAGAGTTATGACTCTATGGAAAAGGGAATATTGTATATTTAACACCTCCAGACACACACATTTATATGCAGCCATGGATGGTTCAATTTAGCTGCTATCTACTGAGATGTGTCATTGTGTGGAAAACAGAAATATGACCCCAGTTGCTGCCCTCAGGAAAGCGGGATCTTGTTGAGATAGATGGTACAATTCTATACCAAGGGCAGCTAAGCTGAGGGACCTGGCCAGGAATGTGCTCCCAGGAACTGCTGTCAGAGAGCTGTCAATGTGCAGGTCCTTGTCTGCTGGGATCAGACTCCACGTGAAGGAGGGAGACAGTACCAACAATGAAAGAGGATTTGTCCAGAGAGCAATGAGCCCAAGGAGATGGATGAGGGGATATTCTTAACTTTGAAAGGAAGAGTCATGGTTTCACAAGAGGATGGATTAGGAACTCCATTCTGAGTCAGAGTAAAATGGAGAGGTTTCCTCTCAACTGGTTCCCAAGCACTCAGCAACTTTTATCTTTCCCTAGAAAGATAGGAAGGGAAGGTAGAAAGGGAAGTTAAGCTCTTCACCCCTTGTGATATTGCAATTTATAATAAGAAATATATATTTTGTCTTTTTCCGCATTTCTGGCACAGAGATCCTAAAACCCTTGGAATTTCCTGTGATGAGAGGGATAAAGGCGCCTCGTGTTATATTAACAAGGTGGCTTTTGGACCCACCTAAGTATGGGGCCTGGTTACCAGAAGGACCAGTCATGTGATTAGCGGATTGGAACTTCCAGCCCCACCACATACCCCTTGCTTCCATACCCCACCTGAGACTCCCAGGGAGGGGAGAGTTCAATCACCAATGCCCAATGATTTAATCAATCGTGCCTATGTAATGAAACCTCCCTAAAGACTCCTGAACTACAGGGTTCAGTGAGCTGCGACATTGTGAACACGTGGAGATATGGGGAGGGTGACAAGCTCAGAGAGCATGCAAGCTGCACGCCCTTCCCCATAGCTTAACCTATGCATCTCGTCCATCTGGCTGTTCCTGAGTTACAACCTTTTATAATAAACCAGTAATCTGGTAAGTAAAAATGTTTCTCTGGGTTCTGTGAGCCGCTCTAGCAAATTAATGGAACCCAAGAAGGGGGTCATTGGAACCTGCCACCTATAGCCAGTTAGAAGCACAGGGGGCAAGCAGCAGAAAGGGGTGGGCAATCTTGTAGGACTGAGCCCTTAGGCTGCGGTATCTGACGCCATCTCCAGCTGGATAGTGTCAGAAGTGAGTTGAATTGTAGGACAACCAGCTGGTGTCGGGGAATTGCTTAGTGTGGGGAAAAAACCCATATGCTGGCATTGCATGCAGAATCATACCACTCCTTGGGGGTGTGAAGGAGCCTCCTGCCTGAGGGGGGAGGAGATCTGAGAGAAGAGGGCAGGATTAGATATATGGAGTCTTAAACCCTCTGGCTGATCCTAGTTTAGGAAAGATACACAAATCACCTGCATATTAATTAGAAATCCAGAGAGGAAGAAAGAGCACTGTATAAGGAATTGTGAAAATTAGATTCTAGTCCTGATTCTGCTACTAGAAAGTTCTATGACTTTGGAAAAGTCATTTAATATCTCTGTTGCAGGAAGGGGCACTCCGTCCAGGGCCTGAGAGTGGGCTCTTATCTAGCACTCGGGAATGAATTGTCCGACAGACACACGTACTGACAAAACAAAAGACTTTACTGGGAAGGGGAGCCCAGGTAGAGAGCAGCAGGGTAAGGGACCCCGGGAGAACTGCTCTGCCACGTGGCTCACAGTCTCAGGTTTTATGGTGATGGGGTTAGTTTCTGGGTTGTCTCTGGCCAATCATCTTGCTTGGCCCATATTTGGTCTGACTTAGGGTTCTTCCTGGTTGCGCACGCATCTCTCAGCCAAGGCACATCTCTCAGCCAAGATGGATTCCAGCGAGGATTCTGGGAGGTTGGTAGGACATATTATGGGCTGGCGTCTCCTCCCTCCTTTTGGCCCCTCCCTAATTCTCCCCGTTAGTTTTCAGTGGCAGTGCTGTGTTCCTTATGGGGACCTCTTGTTGTGAGACAACTCATGCGAGTGATTATCATCGGGCCTGGCCCAGGTGGGTGGTTTCAGTCAATGCTTCCCTAACATCTCTGGGCCTGGTTTTCTAATCTATGAAGTGAGGAGTTTGGACTAAGTTAGCTTTGGAGGAAAAAATCGTTCTTCTGAATATTAATAAATTTTATGTTTCAGAAAGGTCTGAGAAACTTAATTTAAGAAAATGAAGGAAAGTTCTCTGCTGCAGAAGGTGCCTTGTCAAGGTGTTTAATATGTTACTGTGCATTGTGAAGCTCCAAAAGGCAGATATAGTGTACAATATTTCCCAAGGTATTTGCTTATAAAATCACATGTGCACGCAGCATTTCCTCAGTAGCAATCTGAGGAACTTACTTTGAGAAACGCTAAACTAGATAATCTGTAAAGTGTCTTTTAATTCTAATATTCTTTTTTTTTTTTAACATCTTCACTGGAGTATAATTGCTTTACAATGTTGTGTTAGTTTCTGCTGTATAACGAAGTGAATCAGCTATATGTATACATATATCCCCATATCCTCTCCCTCATGCGCCTCCCTCCCACCCTCCCTATCCCACCCCCTAGGTGGTCACAAAGCACTGAGCTGATCTCCCTGTGCTATGCGGCTGCTTCCCACTAGCTATGTATTTTACATTTGGTAGTGTGTATATGTCAATGCCACTCTCTCACTTTGTCTTACTGTATCAAGCTGGAATGGTATGAAGAAAATGGGCCTGTGTCAGGTACATTAATGACATTCTAAAGTGGGAAACATGTTTCATATTTACCAATATCTTCTTTAGACTTTTTTCTCTTTCTAATGGCAACACCATTCTCACTGTCAGCCCGGCTGGAAACTTCAGTACTTAACAGGCAACCTTGACTCTCGGCTGTCAGTCTATCCATTGCTAAATCCTGATAATTCATCCTTGGTGTTATCTCTGAAACTCATTTCCAAGTCAGTAACCATGCCCCCAGGCTTTACTGATGGGCCTATTTCTTGATTGTTGCTTCACTGGTAGAAACACTGAAAATCTCTCTAACTCATGAGGGCATGAAAAATCTGCTTCTCTCTGCTTGTCTATTCTTTACCACGATGCCAGAGATTTTTCTTCTAAACCATGAATCTAATCAGGTTACCCCCTTCTCAGAAATCTTCAAAGGTCCCACAGTTGTTACAGAATAAAATTTGAAATTCTTCAAGGTCATTCATGCTCTAGCCCTAACTTACCCTACATTTCCTATCTCTACGAGCCAAGTTCCCTCCTCCTTAAAAACATCTTATTTCATGCCTTTTCGACTCTGTTAATATAATTTTCTCTCTTGGGATTCCCACCTCTCTTCTCTTGTTATCAAAATATTTGTCTCCCATAAAATATTAGTATGATTCAAGACAGTTCTATCGCCGCCTCTTCTTTGAAACATCCCTTGAGCCCTTATTTAGCCGTGCACTCTCCCTTCTCCGTATGTGGTTAGAACCTCCTTTATCTAAAAAGTCCCCTGCCAGTATTATAGTGATTTGTAAACTCATGCTAATCATTCTTCAAAGCTTTTTTAAAGCTCTGCCTCCAGTTCAATTATACCTGATCGCTCATTCAACAACTTTTTTTTTTTAACATCTTTATTGGAGTATAATTGCTTTACAATGGTGTGTTAGTTTCTGCTTTATAACAGAGTGAATCAGTTATACATATACATATGTTCCCATATCTCTTCCCTCTTGCGTCTCCCTCCCTCCCACCCTCCCTATCCCACCCCTCTAGGTGGTCACAAAGCACCGAGCTGATATCCCTGTGCTATGCAGCTGCTTCCCACTAGCTATCTATTTTACGTTTGGTAGTGTATGTATGTCCGTGCCACTCTCTCACTTCGTCCCAGCTCACCCTTCCCCCTCCCCATATCCTCAAGTCCATGCTCTAGTAGTTCTGTGTCTTTATTCCTGTCTTACCCCTAGGTACTTCATGACCTTTTTTTTTTTTTTTTTCCTTAGATTCCATATATATGTGTTAGCATACGGTATTTGTTTTTCTCTTTCTGACTTACTTCACTCTGTATGACAGACTCTAGGTCCATCCACCTCACTACAAATAACTCAATTTCGTTTCTTTTTATGGCTGAGTAATATTCCATTGTATATATGTGTCACATCTTCTTTATCCATTCATCTGTTGATGGACACTTAGGTTGCTTCCATGTCCTGGCTATTGTAAATAGAGCTGCAGTGAACATTTTGGTACGTGACTCTTTTTGAATTATGGTTTTCTCAGGGTATATGCCCAGTAGTGGGATTGCTGGGTCATATGGTAGTTCTATTTGTAGTTTTTTAAGGAACCTCCATCCTGTTCTCCATAGTGGCTGTATCAATTTACATTGCCACCAACAGTGCAAGAGTGTTCCCTTTTCTCCACACCCTCTCCAGCATTTATTGTTTCTAGATTTTTTGATGATGGCCATTCTGACCGGTGTGAGATGATATCGCATTGTAGTTTTGATTTGCATTTCTCTAGTGATTAATGATGTTGAGCATTCTTTCATGTGTTTGTTGGCAATCTGTATATCTTCTTTGGAGAAATGTCTATTTAGGTCTTCTGCCCATTTTTGGATTGGGTTGTTTGTTCAACACCCATTTATGATAAAAACCCTGCAGAAAGTAGGCATAGAGGGAACTTTCCTCAACAACTATTTATTGTGTGCCAGGCACAGTGGAATATAAGCAGGGGTAAGATCCTGCAACCAGTCCCTTTGTTCCCCGCAGGACAGCTCCAGGTGCTTGAGGGGAGGCTCCAGCGGGCAGCCCATCAATGATCTCCCACATCCTTCCCCTGCAGCTATGAGCAGAGCGCACTGCGCAAGCCCCGAATACCGCGCTGTGATTGCTCCTTTGGCCCAGGTGGTAAGATTCTCTCCTTTGAGATCCTTAATGATCCTTAGAACCCAACATTAAAAAAACACCTGTCTTTTGATCAAACCTCCAAAGCCTCATTTTCAGATTCATCCTATTAAGGCTCTGAAACAAGCCTATAGTCAACACTCTGCAAATCCTCGCGCACTTACTAGAGTATTATTTACTGTAAAAGTGTGTGATAAACACACAGAAGTCCCCAAAGCTGAAGGCTGGAAAGATGCAGTAGGAAGATAAATAAGCTTTGATGATGATTTCAATGGATGGTAATTTCTTGCTTCCACGGATACTCCACAAACACAGCTGTCAGAAGTGCGCTGTGTAAATCAGATGCTAATTAAATTAAATTCCCAGTAGAATTAAGGCAGCAAAGCATTTTGTCTTGTTTTCTTGCAACCAGGGCTCTCAATCAAGACAGCTGGGGCACTGGCATTTTAGGTCCGTGGAGGAGACAGCTGCCGTGAAGCAAAGCAACTGCCCTCATAGTTAAATTGCCATCGGTAACAGGAAAATAGATGGCATTTTTGACAACACTAGCAATGTTTAAAATGTGAACGATCTAGTGGAACAGAGCTGGTCTAGGAAAGAAGAGACCTGGGTTCTGATGCAAGTTTTGGCAAAATCATTTTACAACTCTAGCTTCAGTTCCCTGCTTCCTGCCCCCCACCTCCCATCCGCCCGTCCTTCCTTCTTTTCTTCTACTGAATATTTATTGAGTGAAAACTACTGACAGGCCATGTAGTGGGTCCTGGACGTACAACAATACAAAAGACACTCCCTGTCCTCTGGATGCTCCTGGTCTTTTTGAAGAATTAGGAAGTGGGATTCTGTGATCTCAGCATCTTCTGGGACTTAGAGCTTATCATTCCAAATATGATCTTTAAAAAACAAAAAAACAAATATGATCTTTCATTCAACCAGCATTTAGGTAATATCAACTCTGTTTTTCAGAGTTCCATCCCATCTCTTTGTTGAAGGATACGGAAGACACATCCCTGCCCTTGCCTTTAGTTTTTAGAGTATGGTTAGAAATAAAAGCACACATGATTGAAACAACATTTGAAATATTCCACAGCTACAGATAAGCAGATATAAGAAAAATATTACATATATTATGTAGAGAAGTATTGAGGCTAAAGCTTGGGCAAAGAAGTCATTCAGTGAATGCTTTTTTTCACTCACTCATTTATTCATTCATGAAACATTTGCTAAATACCTACTATGTATCAGGTTCTGGGCTGTGTGCTGGGGATACCAAAGAGACAGTCTCTGCCTTCAAGGAGGTTCTAGTTAATTGGAGAGGCAAATACATAAAAAGTTAATTATAAAATGTGGTTACAGCAATGATAGAATCATTAGAATAGGATGCACAGGGAAGAGAAGTTTTCTTTAAAAACAAACTCAAAGGACAATTGAAAGTATTCCATCTCCTCCATACTTTCAATTGCCTCTAGATTTTGTGTTCCACAAATCACTCCCCATCAATATTCTAAGACAAAATTCTGGTGGAAGGTAACCATGTATGGTATATTTACAAGATAGACCCCAGCATAGGGTAGCAATCTCCCTCCCAAATACAGTCTGATACAAATATTAATATTTACTTATTCAAGAATACATAATGTTACAACAATAGAAAAATGGAAAACCAAACTGGTATATTCATAAAATGGAATACAACCCAGCGATCAAAAGGGATGAACTGCTGATATACACAACAAAATTAAATCTCAAAAATATTGTGCTGAGTGCAGGAAGCCTTAAACAAAGGAGTACATACTATGTGATTCCATTATTATAAAGATCTAGAACAGATGAAACTGATCTATGGTGGAAAAAAATTAGAATGGTGGTTGCCTCTGGGAAGTAGGAGAGGGGATTGATTGGGAAGGGGCATGAGGAACTTGGAGGGGGGGTGTCATGGTAATGTTCTGTACCTTGATAGTGGGTTAGATCATTTACACAGGTGGAGTCATTGGGTTACACAATACATAATTAAGATTTGTATTACCCTAGATGGAATAAACCAATATTGAACTCGAGATAATGATCTGCATGCTGAAATCTTTAGAGGGAAGTGTGCTGATGTCTGCAGTCTACTTTCAAATGCATCAGGAGTAAGATGGATTAATGGATGGATAGAGGAGTGAATAGGTGGATAGAAATAAATCAAGTCTAATAAAATATTAATGGTACAATCTAGACGGTGGATATCAGGGTATTCACTTATAATATTCTTTCAACTTGACTGAATTTCATAATAAAATTTGGGAGGTGGAAAGAATACATGATGTTCCCAAAGAGTGGGAGTGACACCTGTTTGGCACTGTCTTCTAGAAACCGTGCATCTCCCTAGAGTCCTGGTATAGACTTGAGCCCCTGGACTCCTGTGAGGCAGTGGTTCTTAATCCCGGGAGTATATTCCTACCCCACAGGAGAATCCCCTGTGGGAGTTTTTAAAAATCCACATATCAGGGGCACACCCTTGGAATTCTGATTTCAAGAGGTCTGGAGTGGGGACCCAGATATCTGTGTCTTTAAAAGCTCCCCAGATAAGTTTTATAGGAACCCCAGGTTCCTTCCACCACAAGGAATGAAATTCTCTGTCCACCAAATGTGTCCCCAGATAGAGAGCATCCATCACAACGGCTTTCTTAAGCCTCCTCTGGGGCCCTTCCTTGCTTAGTAGTTACCACGCTGAGAAAAAAACTAGACAGAGTGATGGAGGTGATGGTGTGATGGCTCCCGCCAGGAGCGTGGGAACAGGCAAGTCAAAGGAGGTGAAGCGTGATGATGTGGTATCTCTTTCAGCTCAGGACGCCTAATTCCATGTGAAAGGCAGTGCTTAAGGCTGGAGATGAAAAGAGGAGAACTTGTGTGAGAAGTTTAACCAGCTCTAGGTTTTTGGTGGCTTATTTATATTCCCTGACTTCTAAGTGGAAGTAAATTCTTCAATTTCCCCTTCTTGTTTTCATTTCTCTTTCCCCATCCACTGTTCCTTCACCCCTCCTCCTTTCTCCTCTATCACTTTAAAATGCAAACACAAAGACATTACTTATATAGCTATGTTGATGTCTGCTTTCTGCCCCTTTCCCTCCCACTCAGGCTCTGGAAAGTTATCCTGCTCTGTTCACGTTTATAGCATCCATAAACTCTAGCACAAGACCTATGCAAATAGCAGGTGCATGAAAGAATTTATTTCAAAGAAAGGTTGGAGGTGAAAAGTAGGTGGGGACTATTTTCTACCTTGTTTAAAGATGGAATGAAAGTTTTGACAGTTTCCCTGAATGTCCTACCATAAGTCAATTCTTTATCATCAGGAGCTAATTTTTTCCTTTTTGTCACATATTTTTTAAATACCACTCGGAAATTATCCAGTAGTGGCATCTAGTGAGCTGACTTTAACTATCATGTAGAGTTGAGAGCTTTCTTCAAATACTGTCTTTCTTAGTTCCCAAAACAGCTGAAAATAATATTGCTCTGAGTTGATATTTCTGCAGGGAGAAACTGAAAATGGTCCACATTACTCGAAAGGAAAAAACAACATACAGATCTACCTGTGAAACCCATTTCCAATGGTTAGTGTGACTCCATTACCTCTCACCCCAGTCCACTTAAGAAGTGTGTTATAATGTTTGTCTTTGCCTAGGAACTCAAGCTACAAAAATATTACACACCATTTCACTGGAAGCTGCCACAGACTGATTCCTGTGGTGAACATCTGGACATGTGTTCCAGAATTGATGGGGAAAAAACCTTCCATGGGCCATAGCAGAAACAAAGATGAAAATCTTTGACTGGGTGGTCATACATTAGAGACTGAATAATAACGTAGTGTGTAAAAGGATGAAAAAACAAGTGGATTTAAAGAAAGGTGAGCTACTTCCAAGAAACAGCAGAATAAGTGACTCCCAAAATTCATAGAATATAGTGACTAACTTGGCATTTCCTATTGCGTGATCCTTAGAATATCGGTCCCATAAAATGCTCCATTAACCCACATGCCACCACTGCCACTACATCATGGTCAAATAAGATTGAGAAATGCTGTACATCACAACCCCTCTTGGAGATTTACTCTATCATTTCAGCTTTGAGATGTCCTGCAGTAAAGAATCCTATTTCATTTTTGTTTAACTCAGTGTCCCAAACTTTTTTGACCTCAGAATAATAGCTAATAACATTCTGTGGATCTAGTGTTCTAAAGCATTGGTTCTCAAACCCTTTGGTCTCAGGACCCTGTATCAGTTAACTCCAATCAGGAGAAGCCACACAGTAATTTGAATAAGATTTACTTAATATAAAGAATTGTTAACTATAACACGGGATTATCTAATAAGAGGTAAAGAGAACTCTAAAGAATATAAGAAGAGCAGGTATAAGAAGCAGCCACTTGCTGTTCTAGGGCTTACACAGAGCCCCCAAGGAGAAGCCCCAATACCTCACAGCTCAGATATACACCTTGTTGGAGAGAGCAGCGTCCTGGCTCACGGAGTGGTAGAGAAATTACTGTGGCAGCATGACAGTGGAACTTGCTGGGAAACTGCCCTCTGAAATTTGCTGGAGAACTGTCCTCTAGGGTGCTTGGGAATGCTGTTCATGGCGAAGTGTCTCAATGGAAACATTGTGTTGCAAAACCACCTGAGGACGCTGTTGTCTGCTGGGTGCTGCTGGGTACACAGCAGGAGCCTGGTGCTGGAGAAGCTGCCTGTGCTGCAAGAGCTGGGTGCTGAGGAAGCCATGTGTGTGCTGCGGAAGCATATGCTGCAAAAGCTGCTCACAGGGCAGGAGCCTGTGGAGAGATCATATCATATCTGCAATGTCTCTCTAGCTCCCTCTACTGACAAAGGTTTCTGTCAGCTAGCAATGGAAAAAAAGTTAAAGGGCTCAGATGCATTTCCACAGAGCAGGCAAGGAAGGATGAGTATAGAACTGAGAGACAATAAATTGATACCTGGCACAGTTGGAACAATTTGAAACTATATATTCATTTATTACTTAGTAGCTAAACTTCACTGGTTATTTGTCATGTACCAAGCACGGATTACCTCAGCACATTTAATCCTCACTTAAATCTATGTGAAAATTACTATTAGGAACAACAACCATTTTACTTATAACAAAAACCAAGGCAAATAAAAGTTAAACCACTTGCCCAATGTCACAGAGCCAGGGAGTGCTAGATCTAGGATGCAAACCTAAGCATGTGAGTTCAGAGTCTCTCTCTCACCTGAGAACAGGGACTGGTTTACTTTATGCATTGTTGAATCTGCAATGCTTGCACAAAGGAAAAAATCATAAACATTTATTGAATATGTGGCTCAGTGTTTCTCAGCTTTTTTACATTATTGTCTCTCAAAGGAGGCTTTTTAGACATTTTTTTCTGAATCACCCCCACCTGTGACCCAATTTTTGTTCCTTTGGGTCCAATAATACCCATGTTGAGAATACTTAATGATACCTGTACAAGTGGCATGAATTCCTCCTTTGTAGGTTAGGAGGGGTACCCAGGGGCTCAAGAATGTGAACTTGAGTGAGTCACTTCACCTCTGGGTCTCAATTTAAAGATATAAAGATATCAATACAAAGATATCAGGACTGTCAAGGATGTGAGTTTAAATGTCTACAGGGTCCAAATTTGTAACATAAATGTGTCAGTTAGGCCAGTGTAGCAAGAATGTGTGAGAGAGACCATAACAAATTAGAGAAAACTAAACCTGGTTAGAGTCATGCACATTCAATTTTTAAAATAATATTGTGCCTGTCAAGCAAAACACGTTTGTGGGCTGAGTTTGTTCCCAAAGGCTGCCAGTTTTCAATCTTTGGACTAAGATCCCTTTTGGCTCTCAGGTTCTTTGTCTTCAGTTAAGTCAATAATGATGTGTGATACTTCTTTGCTACTATGGAGTCTGAGAAGTTGTGTGGCTTCCAATTTTTGTTGTTATGAACAGTATTGCCAAACACATTCTTTTTTTTTAATTGAAGTATAGTTGATTTACAATGTTGTGTTAATTTCTGCTGTACAGCAAAGTGATTCAGTTATACATAGAAACACAGTCTTTTTTTATATTCTTTTCCATTATGGTTTATTATAAGGTATTGAATCTAGTTCCCTGTGCTATACAGTAGGACCTTGTTGTTTATCCATTCTCTGTATAATAGTTTGTATTGTCTAACCCCAAACTCCCAGACCATCTTTCTCCCACCCAACACCCACACAAAAAACATTCTTGTGCACATTTCCTGATGCTCATATGCAAGAATTTCTCTTGGGTGGTGTCCATAGGTCCTGCAGGAAGCCAACGCTAAGACAGAGTTAAAAGTGCAAGAGATCTATTGAGGGTAATACCTGTGAATGGTAAGGGGGAGAGGGAGAAGGAAGGCAGGGAGAACCTTCAGACTATGGCACAAGTGTGACTTGTGAGAGGAGAGGAAGAAGGAAAGAAGATTGGGTAGGAAGAATCTCAGGCATTTCCTGCAGTGCCGATGAGAAAGTCTCAGCCAGCCACTGAGGAGCTCTGGATCAGAGATTGCTCATAGAGGAGTCCCTTGCTGACCAGAAAATGGAAATACACTGGACCAGTCCTTGCCTGGGAGCTGCCCAGGAGCACATGACCCTGGCTTGACAGCTGAGGCAGATCCCGAAGCCACTTACAACTGGAGACTGTTAGTTAGTTTTATTCCCTGCGACAGCATCTCTCTTACAGGGAATTATGAGCAGTGCACCTCCATAGCCACCACATGAGTATTTACCTAGGAGTGGATTATGCATCTTGGTCCTCTTAGTTTTTAAAAAATAAGTGCCTATATTACATTGTTGGTAAAGTAGAATTTTTAAAAACTGGTAAATCAAAGAATAGTTTAAATATTTTCTTTTTGCAGGAAGACAAGAGACTGAATATCCTTTTGTACCTGATAGCCTCCTTTGAACCCCAATCTAGCTACCAACCACCTCTCCTGAGTATATCACCTGTCGGGCCAGCAGGGAGGTGGGATCTGGAGGGCATGAGCATGGCCCAGAGTTCTGTAGTCAGATAAACAACAAGCGGAACACATAGAACAGGCAGCTCCTATGAAATAGAACTGTTAGAACTTGTACAAAAAATTACAGGACACAAAGTACTTTCTGGAACAAAAAGAGGATATCAAGTTTAAAAATTTAGTGGGAAATAGTTACTGTTGAAACCTGAAGTTGTTTCCTGGGAGATCAAATAGAAGCAATAGGTCAACATACAGAGCAAAAATACAAAGAGATCCAAATATGGTGCAAAAAATAAAAGATCTGGAGGACAAATCCAAGAGACACTATTTGTGAAAAATAGGAGGGCTAGGAGAGAGGAATGAGTAAGCGGAGCACAGAGAATTTTTAGGGCAGTGAAACTATTGTAGGGGAGCAAAATTTGCCACCCCAAAATGTCTCTTTGGCTTGAGGATTATTTTGAGCTGAAAACAATCAAGACCTAAAAACGTCAGGAAGAAACTTTGACATTCCCTCTAACTGCCTAAAAGTATGTAGACAGAAGACTCATTCCAGGAAGGGAGCTACTACCATAGATAATTACAGTATGAACTAGGTGTGTAGACAGGGAGGAACCTAGCAAAGTCTGTGTGTTTAAATTCCTCTCTGTATCCCATTGTCTCTGCATAACATTTGTTTACCAAATATTTGCTTTTTCATCTCCATGTGAATTGCCTTCTTCCCCTTTGAAGTCCCAAACCACTACCCTCAACATCTCCTGTCTTTAGCAAAAGATGGTATTTAAGCTGAGGGCTTTAGCCATTTTGGCGAGTTACCCATTTTCCTGGGTGTCTCTTATGTATACATGTTTGTTTGATTTTCTCTTGTTAATCTGTCTCATGTCAATTTAATTCTTAGACCCTAAGTTAGAAGACCCTAGAAGGGTAGAGGAAGATTTCTTCCTCCCTGACACTATTCTATATGATACTATAACGGTGGATGTGTGTCATTATACATTTGTCCAAACCCATAGAATGTACAACACCAGCGTGAACCCTAATGTGACCTATGGACTTTGGGTGGTGAAGATGCATTTATATAGGTTCATCAATTGTAACAAAAGTACCTCTGTGGTGCAGGATGTTGATAGTGGGGGCAGTGGGTATATGGTAACTCTGTACCTTCTGCTCAATTCTGCTGTGAATCTTAAACAGCCCTTTAAAAATACTCTATTAAAAAACACGAGAGTGCCCCAAAAAAGGTGGGCAAAGGAACAGACAGGGAAAAGACAATAATTAAATAATAGAGAAAAATTTCAGTGACCTAAACAAATACTTGAGGATACACATTTCAAAAGTTCACCAAGTTTTATAAAGACTTTATATATATATGTATGTGTATATATATATATAAAGATATATACCTAGACATATACTGGTTTTAAAAAAATGTAAAGATATCAGCTATAAAAGAAATTACTTACAAAGGAAAAAGAATTAGACTGGCAATGGATTTTTCATCCGCTGCACTAGAAATTGAAGGATAGTAAAATAACATCCAGTTTCCTGAAAGAAAAAACTGATACCCAGGGCTTCTACATAGCCAGAACTCAGTTGTTTGGCTACATTTGTTAAAATACTGAAACACTTCCACAATGGACAGGAAATAGCTTAGGCCCTAAGCATCTCTCTCCTCCCCATCCTCTGCTGCCCCTCCCCTGCAAACTTGTATTGCAGGATTCAGCAAACAAAGAGTTAATGTCTGGCACACCAGAGGTTCTTCTTTCTTATTAATTGGTCAGTGTCTGGTTAAGTATTTGAATACCATTTCTACTGCCAAGATATCACCTGACGGGGGAAAGAAAGTTATTAGAGAATAAACCATACAAGGTACCTCAGCTGAAGAAAATGTTTAAGAAAGAAATCAAGTCAAATAAGAAAAGAATCAAAACAGAGACCTCAAGAGAGAGGACGATAAAGAAGAAATAAAAATAGTGATGATAAATAAACCTTTTAATATGTACTAAAATTTAGATGGATAATGATAGAGTGACTGGTAGAATTTGGGTTTTGGGGATAGAAGATATTTTCTGCAAGGAAAAAATCTAATAAAAGGTTGGAATGAAAGGTACTGAATTATCTCAGCAAAACCTAGGAATGAAGGGTACAGAAAAAAAGGAAGTAAAAGAAACCCTTGGGTCCATCTTGTTTGGGGGTGGGATGGGTATGGAGAATGAGAAATTAATAACATTCTAGTGATTTAATCTGGGAGCAGTGGTAACTGGAGGACCTGGGCAGCGGGGTTGCAGGGGAGGACTAGTTGACATTGTGTTTTCATGAAATCATCAAGAAATATAGGTATTTGATTATGAATGTCAGGAGAGAAGATAACTATTAGTATAGTAAAACTTTCTAATTGGCAAGGAGAAAAATGAATTAAATAGTAATGAAAAGGAAAAAGGAGAAAAATGGAAGGAGCGAGAAGAAGTACATTAGTTATTTTACTCTGTATGAACGGGAAAATTTCATCCATTAAGTTACAGAAACTTTCTGATGGAGTAAAAAACAAAAGTAAAGGCCAGATGTTTATATATCACCCTTAAAGTGACAAAAAATATTAAAAATAAAGGGACAGACAAGTAGGTACTAGACAAGAAAAGAAATCAGGAATGGCAAATATAATACCAGACAAAGTGAGACGTAAAGTTAAAAGCATGAAACATGATAAAGAAGATTATTGTGCAGTAATGAGGCACAGTTTACAAAGAAGCTATATAATAATTATGCACACATAAAGTGGCATAACATTAAATATATGAAGTCAAAAGTAATTAGAAATGCAAGAACTTGATAAAAATACAATTATTCTGAGAGATTTTAATTTAGTCTTTTACACTAACAGATCTAGAGTCAGAAATGTAAGGACATAAAAGGATTGAGTAATGACAGAGATATTTTTCATTGTCCATGAAGCATTTTCAAAAAGTGTTACTACCTTGACTATAAGGGCCTTAATAGAATTTTAAAAGTAGAAATTTCTAGAATTTTTAAATCAAAATACAGTAACATTAAATATAATCAAAGGATAACAATTACATTTTGTTCTACTTGAAAATTATGAAATGTCCTATTAAATCATTCCTGGATCAAAAAGAAACAATGGAAAAATGATTACACTTTTATTTGAGGAGACAATATTATAAAAATATCAATTTTCCAAATATTAATGGACATACATAATACATTTGAATAAGATTCACTATTATATTCTTTAATGAGATACAATGATCTTAAAGTTTCTCTAGAAGACTAAACGTCAAAGACTTTTAAAGAAAACTATGAAAAAGAAGAATAATGAGAGGGACTTGCCTTTCCAGATATTAAAATGTATTATAAAATCTCTGAAATTAAACTCTATGATACTTACCCTTTTATCATTATGAGTTCACCCTCCTTATCCCTGGTGATATTTCTTTTTCTGAAGTTTACTTCTGTCTCATATTAACTCCAGCTTTCTTATGATTAGAATTCGCATAGGATTTTTTTATATGTGTTTACTTTTAACTAATCTATGTCTTTATATTTAAAGTGGGTTTCTTGGAGATGACATATAGTTGGGCCTTACTTTTTTAACCCAATCTGACACTCTGCCTTTCAATTGAGGTGTTTAAACCATTTACATTTAATATGATTGCTAATACGGTTGAGTTTCTATTTGTTTTCTACCTGTTTTATCTGTTTTTTCCCCCTTTCCTCTTATTCTTCCCTTTTTTGGATTAAGTATCTTCTTTATTGATATATTAGCTATACCTCTTTGTCTTGTTGTTTTACTGGTTGTTTTTAATGTTTATAGTGTGCATCTTTAACTTATCACAGTCTATAGTCAAGGGATATGATACCACTTCACATATGGCGTAAGAAGCTTGCAAAACATACTTCCATTTTCTCCCTCCTGGCCTTTGTACTAACTTCATGATATTGGTATACTAGCATACCAAAAAAGAAAAGTAGAAGAGGAGAGAATACCCAGAAATAGATGCCAGTATATATATGGTAATTTAATACATGTCAAAAGTGCTATTTCAAGTTAATGGGAAACAATGGTTTATTTTAACTTGGTTATGCCACAACTGGCCTGGAGTGAAATAAAGTTGCACTCCTGCCTCACACCATATATAAAAATTAATTTTCATAAAAATTAAAATTTATATGTAAAATAAAATATATAGAACAATTTTAAGAGAATATATGTATAAGCTAGGGTTTGGAGAAAACTTTTTAACCAGGACAGGAAACCTAGAGTCTATAAAAGATAAAATAAGTATATTTGGTTATATAAAATTTAAAAATTTATATAACAAGATATAAAAACAAAAAGTCACAAGACAAACAGTAGTTTGGGAAAAAATATGTGCCACAAACATGACTCCTATATAAGAAAAATGAATACTATACCAGTCAGAAGACTCACAAATTGATTAGCAAACACAAATACAGAAATAGGGACAAATAATATGAAAAGGAAATTTGTAGAACAGAAATCCAAATTGCCAATAAACTAATGAAATATTCTCTAATGTGGAGAAAATGAAAATTAAAGTAACAATGAGATATCTTTACTTATCTACCAGATTAGCAGACAATAAAAAATAATACCTATTATTGATGGAGATGCAAAGAAAATTATTCTCTGCAGATATTGCTGGTGGGAATTTGTATTATTTCAGCTCTTGTGGAAGGTAATTTGTAAATATTTTAAAAGTTGAAACATACATAACCTTGGACCCAGAAATCTTTCTGGAAATCTATCAGCTAAATATGAAAGCACCAGTATGTAAAGACATGTACAAGGATGTTTTACTGCAGTATCATTTGTTGTGACAAAAACTTAGAGGAAATGCCCTTCAGCATAGTCAAATAAGTTGTGGTAAGATTAGATCAAGGACTATAAGTAGGGGACTTCCCTGGTGGTGCAGTGGTTAAGACTCTGCACTCGCAATGCAGGGGGCCCAGGTTCGATCCCAGGTCAGAGAGCCAGGTCCCACATGCATGCCGCAACTAAGAATTCGCATGCCACAACTAAGGAGCTGGCAAGCCGCAACTAAGGAGCCTGTCTGCAACAACTAAGACCTGGTGCAACCAAATAAATAAATTTTTTTTTTAAAAAGGAATATAGGTAATTATTGCAAAGAATGAGCTGGATTTATGCCATTTGACTTGTGGGAATCTCCATGACATATTGTTAAGTGAAAAAAGCTAGATGCAAAATAGTATATAATATCTCATTTTTGTAAAACACATGAATTGAAAAAGTTTATGTATGTATAGTTTGTATGTAATTATATGAATATGAAGGAAGTGTGAAAGGATAGATACTAGGTGGTAAATTTTGGTTAAGGAGGGAAGAGTAAGCAAACAAACCACTAAAGAATTTCCCCATTCTTTTTGAAGAGAAAAGCTTGAGCACCTCTAAGCGCAATCACTGGAACATGCACAGGTGGTTAGTGAATTCAGATAAAGGCTCTCACTCTGTCAGATATCACTTGGCCAAACGTTGATAGCTAGGGTGATTTTAACCATTATACAGTTTTAAATTATTTTTGTTTTTTTATTATATAATATTTATATTTATAATGAGCCATTCAAGAGAGAAGTACTAAGGAAACCTGATGGGAAAATATATCAAAATAATGCAGAGTATAAAAATTATTTAGTTCCACAGGTTTTTCTCAAGAAAGGCATCTAAACTTGGTCTGACCTGGATAGCTAGACTATCCCAGCTCTGGGATTGCTGAGTAGAGACAGTGATAATGCCAGATGGAGAGCAGAACCTTATCCATCCAAAGCACGGTGGGAACCAGCAGTGAGAATTTCCAGTCCATAGGAATTAGCATTGACAGTAATGAGGTGGAATAGGATCTCCAGCCACAGGGTTTTCTCCTTCCCTTGGGTCCCTTGGGGACCTCATTCCTGGGGGACAGGTGGAGTAGGAGAGAGAAGGAGAAACCTTGGGAACCTAAAGAAAGATGGCAGAGGAGGACTAAGCAATCTGGACTCATGCCAGGATAAGTTGAGGGAATTCCCATCTAATTGTGTTGTTAAAATGCAGAGAGATCTGATCTTTCATCCTAGGCAGGGTTGGTCTCAGGACAAGGCAAGGATTGGCACAAGTCTTTGATGTCATTTTGATAATTTAAGCATCTTATAACTGTCTTCCCAGAGTGTGAGGGACTGGAGGTTTAAGCATCTACTTGGCATACCCAATGAAGGCTGTTCTGGGGCAGCTATTCTCCACAAGTCTCCAGAAGGAAGGGGGAAAAAAAAAGAGGTAAATTTGAGTGTTACTGGCTAGAGGCTAATTTCCAGTTATCTACGTACTGGGTTGGCCAAAAAGTTCGTTCAGTTTTAAGTAAAAATAAAAGACACATTTTTCATTTTCACCAAGAACTTATTGAATGACGTATTCATTAACCTAATGAACTTTTTGGCCAACCCCAATAGAATTAAATTGGGACTAGTGTATGATAGTTCCTTCCTCCTCTTGAAAAGCAAGGGAAAACTTTGTCTCTTGGTTTATAAGCCAACATATCCTTTTTTTATATTTTAAATCTTAGTTCTATGATTCTTGATGCATGAAGAGAAAAAAATAAAACTAGAACAAAACTTCCGCCTATGGTATAAAAATGATGACTCAGAGGAGAGACTAAGAGACACAATCTGAAGGAAAAGCAGACTCTCAGGATTCTGGGCTTTGAGCATAATGAAGGAAATGCTGTCACTGCAGACACTGATTGATAAGCTGGCTTTTGTTAAGAGCCTACTATGTGCAGACAGAATGCGCAGCACTAGGAGTTTTCACTGTTGAATCATCACACTATCACACTATAATCCATTGTCCAGAAGTCTATGGAGCAAACAATGTACAAGTGTTCTATTCCTTTTCATTTCAAAGTTTTATTACTCCATGAGAAAGATGCATCTGAAAAGGTAGTTATCTATTTCAGAGTTCCTCAGTATCAGGGTCGGGACTCAATAAATTGTGAAATTGATTAAATGAGTCTTAAACATCAATTTTGAAAAAGAAATGAAGTGGAGTAAAAAAGAAAATATCAGAGAGCAGGTAATAAAGATAGGTAGTCTCATGAAATTTTTGTTTTAGTTTTATAGATATGTGTATATACTGGATCTCAGTGAAAAATGTGTTTCTTTCTGTGGGTCAAGCTTAAAAAGTTTGAAGAACACTGATCTAGTTCATTGCTCTGAAATGTACAATGGTTTCCATCCAATGGACAAATCAAGAGTGAATTTTGTGTGAGAACAAAAATCAACTACAAGAAAAAAACTGCAAAAAACACAAACATGGGGAGGCTAAACAGTATGCTACAAAACAACCAATGGATCTCTGGAAGAAATAAAAGAAGAAATAAAAAAATACCTGGAGACAAATGAAAACAAAAACACAACGATCCAAAACTTATGGGATGTAGCAAAAGCCGTTCTAAGAAGGAAGTTTATAGAGATACAAGCCTACCTCAGGAAATAAAAAAAATCTCAATTACACAACCTAACTTTACACCTAATGGAACTAGATAAAGAAGAACAAACATAACCCAAAGTTAGAAGGAAAGAAATCATAAAGATCAGAGCAGAAATAAATGAAACAGAGGCTAAAAAAACAATAGAAAAGATCAATAAAACCAAGATTCTTTGAAAAGGTATATAAACTCATTCATTTAGCCAAACCTGTCAAAAAAAGAGAGCCCAAATCAATAAAATCAGAAATGAAGGAGAAATTATAACTAAAACACCATAGAAATACAAAGGATCATAAGAGATTACTACCAACAATTATACACCAATAAAATGGACAACCTAGAAGAAATGGACAAATTCCTAGAAATTTATACTCTTCCAAGACTGAGCCAGGAAGAAATAGAAAATATGAACAGACCAATTACCAGTAATGAAATTGAATCAGTAATTTTAAAACTCCCAGCAAACAAAAGTCCAGGACCAGATGGCTTCAGAGGTGAATTTAGAGAAGAATTAACAGCTATCATTCTCAAACTATTCCAAAACATTGCAGAGGAAGGAACACTTCTGAATTTATTTTATAAGCCAGCATCACCCTGATACCAAAACCAGACAAAGATATCACACAAAAAGAAAATTACAGGCCAGTGTCACTGATGAATATAGATGTAAAAATCCTCAACAAAATATTAGCAAACTGAATTCAACAATATGTTAAAAGGATCATACACCATGATCAAGTGGGTGATGCAATGATTGTTCAATATCGACAAATCAATCAGCGTGATACACCACATTAACAAATTGAAGTATAAAAATTATATGAACATCTCAAGAGATTCAGAAAAAGTTTTTGACAAAATTTGACATCCATTTATGATAAAAAAAAAAACTCAAAGTGGGTATAGAGGGAACATAACAACAATATAAATGCTATGTATGATAAACCCACAGCTAAGATCATATTTAATGGTGAAAAACTGAAAGAATTTCCTCTAAGATTAGGAATAAGACAAGGATGCCCACTCTCACCACTTTTATTCAACATTTTTGGAAGTCCTAGCCACAGCAATCGGACAAGAAGAAGAAATAAAAGAAATCCAAATTGGAAAGGAAGAAGTAAAACTGTCACTGTTTGCAGATGACATGTTACTCTACACAGAAAATCCTAAAGACACCACAAAAAAACTACTAGAGCTCATCAATGAATTCAGTAAAGTTGCAGGGTAAAATATTACTATACAGAAATCTGTTGAATTTCTATACTAACAATTAACTAACAAAAGAGAAATTAAGAAGACAATCCCATTTATTGCATCAAAAAGAATAAAATACCTAGGGATAACTCTAAGGAGGTAAAAGACCTGTGCTCAGAAAGCTACAAGACACTGATGAATGAAATTGGAGATGAAAAAAGTAGTTGGAAAGATATACTGTGTTCTTGGAAGAATTAATATTGTTAAAATGACCATTCTATCGAAGGCAATCTACAGATTCAGTGCAACTCCTATCAAAATTCCAATGGCATTTTTCACAGAACTAGAACAAATAATTCTAAAATTTGTATGGAAACACAAAAGACCCTGAATAGCCAAAACAATATTGAGAAAGAAGAACAAAGTTGGAGGAGTCATGCTCCCTGACTTCAGACTATACTACAAAGCAACAGTCATCAAGACAATACGGTACCAGCACAAAAACAGACATATAGATCAATGGAACAGAATAGAGAGCCTAGAAATAAACCAATGCACTTACGGTCAATAATCTACAACAAAGGAGGCAAGAATATACAATGCGGAAAAGACAGTCTCTTCAATAATTGGTGCTGGGACAAACTGGACAGCTACATGTAAAAGAATGAAATTAGAATATTTTCTCATACCATACACAAAAATAAACAAAATGGATTAAAGACCTAAGTGTAAGACCAGAAACCATAAAACTCCTAGAAGAAAATCCAGGGTGAACATCCTTTGACATAAATCATAACAATATTTTATTGAATCTGTCTCCCAAAGCAAAGGAAACAAAAGCAAAAATAAACAAATGAGACCTAATTAAACTGAAAAGCTTTTGCACAGCAAAGGAAACCACTGACAAAATGAAAAGACAACCTACTGAATGGGAGAAAGTATTTGCATATGATATGACCAATAAGTGGTTAATATCTAAAAAGTATAAACAACACATACAACTCAACATCCAAAAAACAAACAACCCAATTTAAAAATGGGCAGAAGCCCTGAATAGACATTTTTCCAAAGAAGACCTACAGATGGCCAACAGGTACATGAAGAAATGTTCAACATCACTAAACATCAGAGAAATATAAATCAAAACCACAATGAGATATCATGTGACACCTGTCAGAATGGCTAGCATCAAAAAGACCACAAATAACAAATGTTGGTGAGGATGTAGAGAAAAGAGAACACATATACACTGTTGGTGGGAATGTAAATTGGTGCAGCCACTATGGAAAACAGTATGAATGTTCCTCAAAAAACTAAAGATAGTACTACCATATCATCCAGCATGTCCACTCCTGGGTATATATCCAAAGAAAAGGAAAACCCTAATTTGTAAAGATACATGCACCCTAATGTTCATAGCAGCATTATTTACAATAACCAAGATATGGAAGCCAACCTAAGTGTCCATCAACACATGAATGGATAAAGAAGATGTGGTATATACATATAATGCAATACTATTCAGTCATAAAAAATGAAATTTTGCAATTTGCAACAACATGGATGGACCTGGAGGGTACCATGCTTAGTGAAATAAGTCAGACAAAGAAAGACAAATACTGTATGTTATTACTTATATGCGGAATCTAAAAAATAAAAAAAGGAATGTATATAACAAAACAGAAACAGACTCACAGACGTAGAGAAAAAACTAGTGGTTACCAGTGTGTAGGGGAAGGGGGGAGGGGCAAAATAGGGGTTGAGATTAAGAGACACAAACTACTATGTATAAAATAAACAAGTTACAAGAATATAATGTACAACATAGGGAATATGGCCAATATTTTATAATAACTTTAAGTGGAGTAAAATCTATAAAAATTTTGAATCAAGATTTTATACATCTGAAACTGATATAATATTGTAAATCAACTATACCTCAATAAAAGAAAGAGTGAATTGTGTGTAATAAAATCTTGTTGAAAGGAGGGATTATCTGGTATATTTCTTTAGGGATATTTTCAAACATACTCTCAGAACAAATAGATGGTAAAGAATAAGTAGACTGCATCTCAATAGATGCAGAGAAAGCTTTTGACAAAATTCAACACCCATTTATGATAAAAGCCCTGCAGAAAGTAGGCATAGAGGGAACTTTCCTCAACATAATAAAGGTCATATATGACAAACCCACAGCCAACATTGTCCTCAATGGTGAAAAACTGAAACCATTTCCACTAAGATCAGGAACAAGACAAGGTTGCCCACTCTCACCACTATTATTCAACATAGTTTTGGAAGTGATAGCCACAGCAATCAGAGAAGAAAAAGAAATAAAAGGAATCCAAATTGGAAAAGAAGAAGTAAAGCTGTCACTGTTTGCAGATGACATGATACTATACATAGAGAATCCTAAAGATGCCCCCAGAAAACTACTAGAGCTAATCAATGAATTTGGTAAAGTAGCAGGATACAAAATTAATGCACAGAAATCTCTTGCATTCCTATACACTAATGATGAAAAATCTGAAAGTGAAATTAAGAAAACACTCCCGTTTACCATTGCAACAAAAAGAATAAAATATCTAGGAATAAACCAACCTAAGGAGACAAAAGACCTGTATGCAGAAAATTATAAGACACTGATGAAAGAAATTAAAGATGATACAAATAGATGGAGAGATATACCATGTTCTTGGATTGGAAGAATCAACATTGTGAAAATGACTCTACTACCCAAAGCAATCTACAGATTCAATGCAATCCCTATCAAACTACCACTGGCATTTTTCACAGAACTAGAACAAAAAATTTCACAATTTGTATGGAAACACAAAAGACCCCGAATAGCCAAAGCAATCTTGAGAACGAAAAATGGAGCTGGAGGAATCAGGCTCCCTGACTTCAGACTATATTACAAAGCTACAGTAATCAAGACAGTTTGGTACTGGCACAAAAACAGAAATATAGATCAATGGAACAGGATAGAAAGCCCAGAGATAAACCCACACACATATGGTCACCTTATCTTTGATAAAGGAGGCAAGCATATAAAGTGGAGAAAAGACAGCCTCTTCAATAAGTGGTGCTGGGAAAATTGGACAGGTACATGTAAAAGTATGAAATTAGAACACTCCCTGACACCATACACAAAAATAAACTCAAAATGGATTAAAGACCTAAGTGTAAGGCCAGACACTATCAAACTCTTAGAGGAAAACATAGGCAGAACACTCTATGACATAAATCACAGCAAGATCCTTTTTGACCCAGCTCCTAGAGAAATGGAAATAAAAACACAAATAAACAAATGGGACCTAATGAAACTTAAAAGCTTTTGCACAGCAAAGGAAACCATAAACAAGACCAAAAGACAACCCTCAGAATGGGAGAAAATATTTGCAAATGAAGCAACGGACAAAGGATTAATCTCCAAGATTTACAAGCAGCTCATGCAGCTCAATAACAAAAAAACAAACAACCCAATCCAAAAATGGGCAGAAGACCTAAATAGACATTTCTCCAAAGAAGCTATACAGACTGCCAACAGACACATGAAAGAATGCTCAACATCATTAATCATTAGAGAAATGCAAATCAAAACTACCATGAGATATCATCTCACACCGGTCAGAATGGCCATCATCAAAAAATCTACAAACAATAAATGCTAGAGAGGGTGTGGAGAAAAGGGAACACTCTTGCACTGTTGGTGGGAATGTAAATTGATACAGCCACTATGGAGAACAGTATGGAGGTTCCTTAAAAAACTACAAATAAAACTACCATATGACCCAGCAATCCCACTACTGGGCATATACCCTGAGCAAACCATAATTCAAAAAGAGTCATGTACCAAAATGTTCATTGCAGCTGTATTTACAATAGCCAGGACATGGAAGCAACCTAAGTGTCCATCAACAGATGAATGGATAAAGAAGATGTGGCACATATATACAATGGAATATTACTCAGCCATAAAAAGAAATGAAATGGAGGTATTTGTAGTGAGGTGGATGGACCTAGAGTCTGTCATACAGAGTGAAGTAAGTCAGAAAGAGAAAAACAAATACAGTATGCTAACACATATATATGGAATCTAAGGGAAAATAAAGGTCATGAAGAACCTAGTGGCAAGACGGGAATAAAGACACAGACCTACTAGAGAATGGACTTGAGGACATGGGGAGGGGGAGGGGTAAGATGTGACAGGGTGAGAGAGTGGCATATACATATATACACTACCAAATGTAAAATAGATAGCTAGTGGGAAACAGCCGCATGGCACAGGGAGATCAGCTCAGTGCTTTGTGACCACCTAGAGGGGTGGGATAGGGAGGGTGGGAGGGAGGGAGATGCAAGAGGGAAGAGATATGGGAACATATGTATATGTATAACTGATTCACTTTGTTATAAAGCAGAAACTAACACACCATTGTAAAGCAATTATACTCCAATAAAGATGTTTAAAAAAAGAAAAAAAAGAATAAGTAGACTGAAAGATTTCTGATCCAACTGAGTTTTCCTAAATAATCACTTTCCTGAATGGTGCATATCACATGCCAGTTGTTGAAGCTCAGAGTAAACTGTTTGTTCAAGCATATAGCTTTTCTTCACTAATTACACCCATCCTTATGTCATTTATTACATCCACTAGTTATAAACCACCTTCTTCCTCTTCTCTCAAAAGAACCCTTGCTGTATTTCTTAAGCCCACATGCAATCATCCGAAAACACATTTTGTAAATCTCTGGAGTGAGAAATATGGTTGTAACAGATGACAGAATTGTGTTATGAATTATTTAAGGCAACATACATCACGAGTGCCTAAAATGAGAATTCAATGGGTAGTTGAAAACCAAAATCCCAAGAAACGTAAAACATAAAGCATGATACGATTCCTGCGTGTGGTATTTTCAAATATACTGCTGACCAGCTTGTTTGTATAAATCATTTTCCAACACCGGAAAGCAACAGAATCTTGCAGAGTGGGCAGAACAATTTCCTAATCTTTTGGTATGTGTCTTTTGATTTGAAGAATGGTACTTTTATAAGTTCAAAACAGATTTTCAAGACCTTGTGTCCTCTGGAAGCTCCAAGATGCAGAAATGAGTAGGCCATCAGTAAAGTGAGTGGAAGGTCTTGAACTGCCAGAATCTCAGAGAAAGGTTGGGAAGCCAGAAACCCGATAGTTTTTGTTTTCTTTGTCTCCCAACTTTTAAGTCCAAAATATATCAAACCTACAGAAAAATTGAAAGAATAGCACAATGAGCATCTCTATAGCCTTCATCTATCTTGGTTCACTAACTGTTAAGATTTTGCCATGTATTTACTTTCTCCTATAACTAGCTAGCTAGATATATTTGATACAGATATAGATACATAGACATACATATACAAAGATACAGATATTTACTAAGTTGCAGACATCATGACAATTTACCCCTAAACACTTCAACAACTGTCTCCTAAAAAAAATGATACTCTCCTATACAAGCATAATATTTAACACTGAATCAGTAATATCTCCTAGTACACAGCCCAATCTAAATTTTTCCAGTTGTCCTAGCACCTGGTATTCTTGATCCTGTGCCGAGATTCTATTCCTCAGCCCTGACAATTCTCAGAACAAGCAGTTCACGTAAATCCACAGCATAGCTTCCTTACCCCACGCAAGGACCAAGCCCCACAGCCAGGACTATACATTATTAGTCAACACCCCAACCCCCTACCAGAGTCGAAGGATGGAAGGACCGTGAGTGACATAATGGGGAGGGGCTGTTACTGGTCAGGAAGGCCTCTTGAGAGGGCAATGTTCTTCCTCTAACTTCATGAGGATGAGCCAGGGAGCTTTGAGATGTGGGATTTTCTTTCCAAACAAGCCCCGAGGTGAAAGGTCTGATGTGTTTGGGGGACGTTTACACCTAATGCTGAAGCCAAGCCCACCCCCCCTTCCCTGCCCCTACTATGGCATACAAGGCCCTTCATGAATGGGCTTCTGTTTATCTCTCCAGTCGCCCCTCCTTCCATCGCCTACTCTCCATCCTCCCCTAACAAATGAACTCCCCTCTGACATCTAGGCCACTGCAACGTGTTTCTTCTGCCCAGACGGCGATTTCTCCCATTTTACCCCCAGTCTCCTCCAAGAACCCCTGGCTTCCTGCGTCTGAGTAAGCTGCTCCTCCTCTGTGCTCCCAGAGCTCCTGGTGTCTCCTTTCTGCACCACGGTACTCAGCTGTCATTGCCCATTTACTTGTCTGTGCCTGCCCATCAGTAAGCACCATGTGGGCAGAGCAGTCTCCTCCATCGCTATCGCAGGGCCAGCCCATAGTAAGTCTCAAGCAGTATTTTTTTTTCAGTTTTAATATTGTTTCAATTGAAGTATAGTTGACTTACAATGTGTTAATTTCTCCTGCACAGCAAAGTGACTCAGTTATACATATATACACATTCTTTTTTAAAAAATTCTTTTCCATTATGGTTTATCATAGGATATTGAGCTTAGTCCTCTGTGCTATACAGTAGGACCTTGTTGTTTATCCATTCTATATATAATAGCTTACGTCTGCTAACCCCAACCTGCCACTCCACCCTCCCCCAACCCCCTCCCTCTTGGCAACCACCAGTCTGTTCTCTATGTCCATGATTCTGTTTCTGTTTCATAGATAAGTTCATTTGTGTCATATTTTAGATTCCACATATAAGTGATATCATATGATCTTTGTCTTTCTCTTTCTGACTTACTTCACTTAGTATGACAATCTCTAGTTGCATCCATGTTGCTGCAAATGGCATTATTTCATTCTTTTTTTATGGCTGTGTAGTATTCCATTTTATATGTGTACCACATCTTCTTTATCCATTCACCTGTCAGTGAACATTTAGGTTGTTTCTGTGTCTTGGCAACTATGAGTAGTGCTGCTATGAACATAGGGGTGCAAGTATCTTTTGAATAATACTTTTGTCTGGATACATGCCCAGGAGTGGGATTGATTGGTCATATGGTAATTCTATTTTCAGTTTCCTGAGGAACCTCCATATCAAGCAGTGTTTATTAAGTGGGTTTATTACATGTTGCTTGAACTCTCCTTATCGAGGAATTAGGCCCTGTGGTTTATGCATTCCTTCACACCCTATTTCATGCTAGGTGCTCAATGGATAGTAGGTATTATATGATGGGATCCTTATCCTCAGGGAGCCATGCTCTAGATAGGGAAGCAAGTCTGGTACACACAAAAGGCTGAATATTAGTCCTAGAAAACTGGGTGAGAAATGGCTGACACCGTTGCTTTCCAGATCTTAATGTGCATCAGTCACCCAAGGAGACTTGCTAAAAAACATGGATCCCTGGGTGATTGGTTCAAGATGGTGGAGTAGAAGGACGTGCGCTCACTCCCTCTTGCGAGAGCACCAGAATCACAACTAACTGCTGAACAATCATCGAGAGGAAGACACTGGAACTCACCAAAAAAGATAGCCCACATCCAAAGACAAAGGAGAAGCCACAATGAGGTGGTAGGAGTGGGCGCAATCACAATAAAATCAAATCCCATAACTGCTGGGTGGGTGACTCACAAACTGGAGAACACTTATACCACAGAAGTCCACCCACTGGAGGGAAGGTTCTCAGCACCACGTCAGACTTCCCAACCTGGGGGTCTGGCAACGGGAGGAGGAATTACTAGAGAAACAGACTTTGAAGGCTAGCGGGATTTGATTGCAGGACTTCGACAGGACTGAGGGAAACAGAGACTCGACTCTTGGAGGACACACACAAAGTAGTGTGTGCATCAGGACCTAGGGGAAGAAGCAGTGACCCCATAGGAGACTGAACCAGACCTACCTGCTAGTGTTGGAGGGTCCCCTGCAGAGGTGGGGGGCAGCTGTGGCTCACCGTGAGGACAAGGACACTGGCAGCAGAAGTTCTGGGAAGTACTCCTTGGCGTGAGCCCACCCAGAGTCCACCATTAGCCCCACCAAAGAGCTGGGTAGGCTCCAGTGCTGGGTTGCCTCAGACCAAACAACCAACAGGGAGGGAACCCAACCCCACCCATCAGCAGACAAGCAGATTAAAGTTTTACTGAGCTCTGCCCACCAGAGCAACAACAAGCTCTACCCACGACCCGTCCCTCCCATCAGGAAACTTGCACAAGCCTCTTAGATAGCCTCATCCACCAGAGGGCAGAGAGCAGAAGCAGGAAGAACTACAATCCTGCAGCCTGTGGAACAAAAACCACATTCACAGAAAGATAGACAAGATGAAAAGGCAGAGGGCTATGTACCAGATGAAAGAACAAGATAAAACTCCAGAAAAACAACTAAATGAAGTGGAGATAGGAAACCTTCCAGAAAAAGAATTCAGAATAATGATAGTGAAGATGATCCAGGACCTTGGAAAAAGAATGGAGGCAAAGATCAAGAAGATGCAAGAAATGTTTAACAAAGACCTAGAAGAATTAAATAACAAACACCTAGAAGAATTAAAGAACACACAGAGATGAACAATACAATAACTGAAATGAAAAATACACTAGAAGGAATCAATAGGAGAATAACTGAGGCAGAAGAACGGATAAGTGACCTGGAAGACAGAATGGTGGAATTCACTGCCGCAGAACAGAATAAAGAAAAAAGAATGAAAAGAAATGAAGACAGCCTAAGAGACCTCTGGGACAACATTAAATGCAACAATGTTCGCATTATAGGGGTCCCAGAAGGAGAAGAGAGAGAGAAAGGACAGAAAATATTTGAAGAGGTTATGGTCAAAAACTTCCCTAATATGGGAAAGGAAATAGCCACCCAAGTCCAGGAAGCACAGAGAGTCCCAGGCAGGATAAACCCAAGGAGAAACACACCGAGACAAATAGTAATCCAACTGACAAAAACTAAAGACAAAGAAAAATTATTAAAAGCAACAAGGGAAAAATGACAAATAACATACAAGGGAACTGCCATAAGGTTAACCCCTGATTTCTCAGCAGAAACTCTACAAGCCAGAAGGGAGTGGCACGATATATTTAAAGTGATGAAAGGGTTGTAGGTACAACCAAGATTTCTCTATCAGGCAAGGATCTCATTCAGATTCGACAGAGAAATCAAAAGTTTTACAGACAAGCAAAACTAAGAGAATTCAGCACCACCAAACCAGCTCTACAACAAATGCTAAAAGAACTTCTGTAAGTGGGAAACACAAGAGAAGAAAAGGACCTACAAAAGCAAACCCATAACAATTAAGAAAATGGTCATAGGAAAATACATATTGATAATTACCTTAAACGTGAATGGATTAAATGCTCCAACCAAAAGACACAGGCTCACTGAATGGATACAAAAACAAGACCCATATATATGCTGTTTACAAGAGACCCACTTCAGACTTAGGGACACATACAGACTGAAAGTGAGCGGAT
The DNA here is from genome assembly GCF_028564815.1 of Eubalaena glacialis. NCBI lineage: Eukaryota > Metazoa > Chordata > Mammalia > Artiodactyla > Balaenidae > Eubalaena > Eubalaena glacialis. The sequence goes on from NC_083718.1 coordinate 21,562,949, forward strand.
GGAAAAAGATATTCCATGCAAATGAAAATCAAAAGAAAGCTGGAGTAGCAATACTCATATCAGATAAAATAGACTTTAAAATAAAGAATGTTACAAGAGACAAGGAAAGACACTACATAATGATCAAGTGATCAATCCAAGAAGAAGATATAACAATTATAAATATATATGCACCCAACACAGGTGCACCTCAATACATAAGGCAACTGATAACAGCTATAAAAGAGGAAATTGACAGTAACACATTAATAGTGGGGAATTTTAACACCTCACTTACACCAATGGACAGATCATCCAGACAGAAAATTAATAAGGAAACACAAGCTTAAAGTGACGCAATAGACCAGATAGATTTAATTGATATTTATAAGACATTCTATCCAAAATCAGCAGATTACACTGTCTTCTCAAGAGCACACAGAACATTCTCCAGGATAGATCACATCTTGGGTCACAAATCAAGCCTCAGTAAATTTAAGAAAATTGAAATCATATAAAGCATCTTTTCTGACCACAACTCTATGAGATTAGAAATCAATTACAGGGAAAAAAACATAAAAAACACAAACACGTGGAGGCTAAACAATATGTCACTAAATAACCAAGAGATCAGTGAAGAAATTAAAGAGGAAATCAAAAAAATACCTAGAGACAAATGACAACGAAAACACAACAATCCAAAACCTATGGGATGCAGCAAAAGCAGTTCTAAGAGGGAAGTTTATAGCAATACAAGCCTACCTCAAGAAACAAGAAAAATCTCAAATAAACAATCTAACCTTACACCTAAAGGAACTAGAGAAAGAAGAACAAACAAAACCCAAAGTTAGCAGAAGGAAAGAAATCATAAAGATCAGAGCAGAAATAAATGAAATAGAAACAAAGAAAACAATAGCAAAGATCAATAAAACTAAAAGCTGGTTCTTTGAGAAGTTAAAAAAATTGATAAACCATTAGCCAGACTCATCAAGAAAAAGAGGGAGAGGACTCAAATCAATAAAATTAGAAATGAAAAAGGAGAAGTTACAACAGACACTGCAGAAATACAAAGCATCCTAAGAGACTACTACAAGCAACTTTATGCCAATAAAATGGACAACCTGGAAGAAATGGACAAATTCTCAGAAAGGTATAACCTTCCAAGACTGAACCAGGAAGAAACAGAAAATATGAACAGACCAATCACAAGGAATGAAATTGAAACTGTGATTAAAAATCTTCCAACAAACAAAAGTGCAGGACCAGATGGCTTCACAGGTGAATTCTATCAAACATTTAGAGAAGAGCTAACACCCATCCTTCTCAAACTCTTCCAAAAAATGGCAGAGGAAGGAACACTCCCAAACTCATTCTATGAGGCCACCATCACCCTGATACCAAAACCAGACAAAGATACTACAAGAAAAGAAAATTACAGACCAATATCACTGATGAATATAGATGCAAAAATCCTCAACAAAATACTAGCAAACAGAATCCAACAACACATTAAAAGGATCATACACCATGATCAAGTGGGATTTATCCCAGGGATGCAAGGATTCTTCAATATATGCAAATCAATCAATGTGATACACCATATTAACAAATTGAAGAATAAAAACCATATGATCATCTCAATAGATGCAGAAAAAGCTTTTGACAAAATTCAACACCCATTTATGATAAAAACTCTCCAGAAAGCGGGCAGAGAGGAAACCTACCTCAACATAATAAAGGCCATATATGACAAACCCACAGCAAACATCATTCTCAATGGTGAAAAACTGAAAGCATTTCCTCTAAGATCAGGAACAAGACAAGGATGTCCACTCTCGCCACTATTATACAAGATAGTTTTGGAAGTCTTAGCCACAGCAATCAGAGAAGAAAAAGAAATAAAAGGAGTACAAATTGGAAAAGAAGAAGTAAAACTGTCACTCTTTGCAGATGACATGATACTATACATAGAGAATCCTAAAGATGCCCCCAGAAAACTACTAGAGCTAATCAATGAATTTGGTAAAGTTGCAGGATACAAAATTAATGCACAGAAATCTCTTGCATTCCTATACACTAATGATGAAAAATCTGAAAGAGAAATTAAGGAAACACTCCCATTTACAATTGCAACAGAAAGAATTAAATACCTAGAAATAAACCTACCTAAGGAGGTAAAAGACCCATACTCAGAAAACTGTAAGACTCTGATGAAAGAAATCAAAGATGACACAAACAGATGGAGAGACATACCATGTTCTTAGATTGGAAGAGTCAATAGTGTGAAAATAACTCTACTACCCAAAGCAATCTACAGATTCAATGCAATCCCTATCAAATTACCAATGGCATTTTTTACAGAACTAGAACAAAAAATTGCACAATTTTTATGGAGACACAAAAGACCCCGAATAGCCAAAGCAGTCTTGAGGGAAAAAACGGAGCTGGAGGAATCAGACTCCCTGACTTCAGACTATACTACAAAGCTACAGTAATCAAGGCAATATGGTACTAGCACAAAAACAGAAATATAGATCAATGGAACAGGATAGAAAGCCCAGAGATAAACCCATGCACTTATGGTCAACTAATGTATGACAAAGGAGTCAAGGATATACAATGGAGAAAAGACAGTCTCTTCAATAAGTGGTGCCGGGAAAACTGGACAGCTACATGTAAAGAATGAAATTAGAACACTCCCTAACTCCATCTTCCTCAGGACCGTCACCTGATGAAAACAAGGTGTAAAGAATCTGACAACACTGTGATCATTACCTAGAAAAATGAGGAGGGGGAGATCTTTTCAGCCAGAGGGAACAACATTGCAAAGGCCCTGAAGTGGCGAAAAGTAGGACATGCAAAGAAGACAAGTATGGCTGGAGCTAGGGAGCAGGAAGTAAGGTGACCATATAATTTTGTCCAAATAAGGACACTTTTGATCATGAAAGTATACGTTATTAACAGTTATGCCAGGACAGTCCTGGGAAAACTGGGATGCATATTAACAACACACAGAGTAGTGTCCAGTGATTTGGGGCATGAAGATAGAGGCCGCACCATGCAGGGCCTATGGCCCATGGGAAGGAGCTTGGATTTTATTCTAGTCCCAGTTCCAGCAGCACAAAGCTGAGGATAGAAGGGTGGTTTGAAGATGAGACAGTGGCAGCCACAGCAGCTACTGAACATTTTTGAGCAAGCAAGTGGCATAATCAGACTTTTAGAAAGCTAACTATGGTGGCTGTGCGAGAATGAATTAACACCAGGAGAGACTTAGGAGACCATTGAATCTGTCCAGGAAAGATACAGGGATAGTCCAGTGTTGGGTTTGCTCCAGTTCTGACATCAAGTTTTTCTGCCCTATTCCTGACTCCTGAATCCTGTTTCCCTCTTTATCCTTTGTTCTAGTAAATGGATCCCTTTCCAGTTTCCTGTTGCTGCTCCTGACTTTTCAGCCCACCCAAGACTGCCCAAAAGCAAAAGTTGGGGACAGCTCAGAACCCTAGACTTGAGGGCCTGACTGGATCCCCTAATATAACTTGCCTTAAGTATAGTCGGGGAGGAAAATTTTTTCCTCTACCTATCTTAGGTTCTTGGCTGGGGCTCTGTAATAAACACAGGTTAGCAAGAGAAAAAAAAACAAAAGTTTATTAATATTAACATGTAGATCTCACATATACGTGGGAGAAACTAAGGGAATAGTAACTCAAAGAGGTGGCTTAGAATTCAGGCTTATATGGTATCTTTAACAAAGAACAATAAAGTTGTAGAGAAGTGACAGGACAAAGGAAAATGGTTTTAGGCTTCCAAGAAAGGAAATTGTGGGAAGGTAAATATATGGGAGGAAACTAATGGTAGATAAGTATAGTCGGTAACGTTTGTTATGTAGATTTCGCTAGTGCCATCTCCAGACTGAGTCTAAAGTTGCCTCCCATGATTTCCTTTTGTCTTCCTGATAGAGAGGGAGGAGAGACACCTTTGAAAATTTATGTCCTGCCTTTAGTCAAATAGGGGGAAAGCAAGGATCTTTTCTAGTATCTGCTTCTTCTTGATTGCCTTCAGTTCAAAATAATCCTCATGGCAAAGTGGCATATTCTGGGGTGATATATTCTGATTTCCTTCAATATCATCATGTTCTAGAAAACTGTTCAGATATCCTGCTACTCCTCTGAAACCCCAGAGACTAACTGCTTACCTTGACCTACTATGTGCCATCCATAAGTGTTAGGGTTTCAGAGATAAACAAAACTCTACACTCGAGGAAACCAGGCCAGGAGAAGAGAAAGAAAATTTAAATAAATAATTACAATCCAGTGATAAAAAAATAGAAGCTAACACTTATTATAAGATAGGCATGTTTAAGGGCTTGAGATATATTAACTCATTTAAACCCCACAACTAGACTGTGAGGTATGTTCTGTGATTATTCCCAATGTATAGATGGTGAAACTGAGACACAGAGAGATTAAGCAACCAAGGTCATGCAGCAAGGAAGTGCTGGAATTGACATTCAAACCCCAGAGCAGCCTGGCTCTGGAGTTCAGGGCTTTAGGGTTGAAAAGGTTTAGAAAGATTGCTGAGGGGAATTCAAGTGGAAATCAACAGAGGGCTTGAAAAACTGGATTCAGTTTCCACCTGAGATTAAAGGGAAAAAAATGTGTGTGTGTGTGTGTGTGCATATGTGTATGCGTGTGCCTGTGAATATGCAAGCACATGGTGGGCATGCACTTGTGTGTGCGCATGTGTGTATGTAGCTGTTTGGCTCTCCATGGAGCTATTTATTCCAATAGTGGTGAGGGATTGCTGTGAGTCATCCCCTTTCTCCTGTCTGCCACTTCTTATCATGCACCATTTCTGTGACAGAGAGCAAAGGGTATTCAGCCATGCCAAGCAGCCCAGACCCCAATCCTCTTCTCTACATCAGCCTCAATTTTTATTCAACAGTATCTATCTCAATTACCAAATGAGATAAGGTATAGGAGAGTGTTTTGCAAATTATTAAGTACCATACAAATATTAGTTATTATTGTCACTACCACCAGCAGAGCTGGTCAATTACTATAACTTTCCTTCCCCACATGGGAAAGTGCTGCAAAAATCCTCACGAAGGAACTCATTGAAAAGTCCCCATGTTGTTTTTGGAACTGGTCACTAGGTGTTGCTATTTGTTAAGATAACGTATTACTAACCTTTTCCCCCGGCTCCAAAATGCCTGTATTTTTTGGTAGAGGTACTGAGATTGCTTTTTCTCTATGTGATTTTGAGAATAACCCATTGTGTTTCCCATAATTTACAGTGTGATAATTCAAAATCAAGTGAGGGAGATTAAATGTCCTTAGACTTTACTTCTCTTTTTCCTCCTTTCATGCCGTTGGTTTTAACAATGATTTGTTTGACTGCAATGCCTGCAAGGTAGATCACTCCTCAATCCCCATTTCAGTCATTCAACAAATATGTATTGAGCATTAGATATAGGCCAGACATTGAACCAGGAGCTGCAGAAACGAAAATTAAATAAAGTTGTATCCATCATGCAGCTTACTCTGCTATCTCTTTCTCAGACAACAGACCCACATTTCCAACTTTCTGTTGGGAAATGAACTAAACAAATGCACATGTCTTTCTAGTTCCTGCATTGAAAATCTCCCACAGTAGCATCCACGTAGCTCGCCTGCAACTCAAACTCACTGTATTCAGCTCGAGTACCACCTCTTGACTTGAATGGAACTATGCTTTTCTGTCATCAAGCTCAAAAACTTCACTTTTCTCCTTTTTTTCCCTCCCGCTTCAAATTGATTGTCTCGTCCAAGCTTTGAAACAGGTTTTCCCCTCATCTCCTTCCCCAAAGCCCCTAGCATTCAAATCTTCAGTTCCCCTTGCCTGGGCCACAGTGGAAGACTCCTAATTGACTTTCCTCTCTCCTTTTCCTCTTACCTACAACAAATCCTCTACCGTTGACAGAGTGATTTTCTTGAAGAGTGCTTCATCGTATAGCTGCGACCTTCATTCCTTATTCTAAACTATTTAAACCTCTCTTTAGCATCTAAAGCTCTTCTCCATCATCTGACTTCAGCCTATATAATCTGCACTCTACCCCTAAATTAACAAAAAGTGGGTGAAAAAATATTTATGTGCCAGCATTGGGCTAAGGCACGTGGAGTAGAGAGATGAACAAAATCAGACCCCTTTTCTCAGGCTAAGCAGAAGAAGGTTATTAAATAAGTGTTAAGGACTGAACTGTGCCCAACCCCCCGCCTAGCCCCCCACCTCCAACTCCTATGATGAAACCCTAACACACTGTACCTTAAAACGTGACTGTATTTGGAGATAAGGCCTTTAAAGAGGTAATTAAGGATGAATGAGGTCATATGTGTGGCCCTAATCCACTATGACTGGTGTACTTATAAGAAGAGGGAGTGACACCAGGGAGGTGCCCACACAGAGAAAAGGTCATGTGAAGACATAGCAAGAAGGCAGCCACCAGCAAGTCAAGGGGAGAGACTTGGGGAGAAGCCAAACCTGCTGACGCCTTGATCTTGGATTTCTAGTCTCCAAAACTATGAGAGAATAAATTTTTGTTGTTTAAGCCATCCAGTCTGTGGTATTTTATTATGGCAGTGCTAGCAAACTAATATAAGTAAATACAAAATATTTTTGGAAAAAGATTACTGGCCTGTATATGGGACTACAGGGAGGAAGTAGTTAACTAATTTCACTTTTATAAGCCCAATGGTGCATTATTATTTGTTATATTATTTATTGCTCTCCTAATATGTCGAATTTTATCCAGTCTCCATGGCTTTGCCCTTGATATTTTTTTTCACTTGGTACACTCTCCTCTCCATCCTATCTCTGCTATCAAAATTCTACTCATCCTTTAAGGCCAATGCCATTATCAACATTTCCACGAAGTCCTTCCTCTGTTCTGAACTTGATTTGATTTACCTTTCCTTTTGGCTTCTTTACTGTTTTGGGGGTATCTTTCTGATAGTCTTCATCTTCCAAAGATTTATTTATGAATCTGTCATTTGACTTATCTATTCTTCCCAATTATAAGTGCCTTCATAGAAGGAAATGTCTCTCACTTATTTTTATATTCCTTATGGGACTTATTGCTGGGACTTGCACACAGTAGATGCTCAATAAATATTTATTTAATTTGAACAAGAGGGGAATTCTGCTAGAATAAACAGAATTATACATTTTTGCTTGACATTTTAATGAAGATATATTGTTTGTTCTTTTCTGTAAAAAAACAAAAATAAAAACAAACCTACAGTTTCTTTTCTGTTCTCTTGATCTCCTGAAGGAAGATTCAGCCACCTTGTTGGTTCTGCAGCTTCATCAGTTTCTCAGTGTGTTCCCTCTCTTGATGATATTGGTGAAGAAAACATTTGACCAAGTTCTTCAAAGCCATGTCATCATGGTCAAAGTAGTAAGATTTAAAGATTTAAAGGGGATGATTCAGCTGAAGCTGTTTCCAAAGCAAGCCTACTTCGGATAAAGCTGACTATCCAAATTTCTAAGTCTTGAATTGTCAGTTTATCCAAATCTAGTTAAAGTTTGGATTAAACATACAAATTCAGAACTGATCTTCGGCACACTACTCTGTGAGTATGATCTCTAAGATCTAAAAAACAGTTGATATGGAAGTTACCTTGGAAGTTTAGCTTCTGGAGAATGAGAACTCTTACCTAGAAGCTGAACTCTTTCTTTTCTCCTAGCCTCTAAAATTATGACCTCTGCTTCTGAAGACCTTTTTATCTACCTCTTTTGCCAAAATTTCTTAAGATCTAACCTCCACCTTAAAAGACTGCAGGGAGTCCAGAGAAGAGCTTCAGAATTCCCTCACTTAGTCTCAATCAAAAACAAGTAATCTTAACCCTAAATGTTTTCTTCTTCTTTTCTATCTTTTAGCTAAGCCTTAATAAAAGTGGAATTAAAATATCCCTAAAGAACTTCAGAAACTCAAGCATGAGTAATCCTGGAATTAAATAGGAAAAAGAGCTATCTGTTTTGCTCTGTTGTGCTGTTAACACAATAATCTTCATATAAACCTAAGCTAGGGAATCTTGTTCTCATTAACTCAATGAAATTCTATACTACAATGAAAAGGAATGAACTAAAGTTACTCCCAACAATTTAGATGAATCTCACAGACGTAATGTTGAGTGAAAGAAGCTACTAAAAGAGTACAGACTGTATTATTCCATTATTACAAAGTTCAAGAATAGGCAAAATGAATCTCTAGTTATTGTGAGGATTAAATGAGCAGATTCGTGCAAAGTCCTTGGAACAGTAGATTAATTGAAACTGATCAATAAATGTGAGCCACTTTTATTACAATGGAGGACAGTCACTAAAACCTCTCTGAGATAAATTGTACTCATTAAGGGGTTTTAATGAAGAGCCTTAAAGTGCCCTGATGAAAGAATGACAAATGAGCCTCCACTAAGGTTAAGTACTCAGAAGCAGAGTATCAGGACTTGCAGGCAGAGGTGATGCTAGCAGTGAAATGAGGCTCATTGTAAGACAGGGGGCAGAGAGGGGTTGGGGAATAAAGATCAATGGGAAGCCTTGCCTGGCTCAGGCAAGGGGTGGGATGGGGGGTGGCTAGCAAGTTATTTCTGAGGGAAGAATGGGGAGGGTGGGAGAAGCAGGAAAGCATGTGTAGGAGAAGCTCCAGAGAGAGATTTAGAGGACCCTCACACCAGAGCGCCATCAGCCTTCCCCCAGCTACTCCAAATAAGTACAATCTAGGACCAGCACTTTTTATAGCTAAAAAAACAAAAAAACAAAACAAAACAAAAAAACCCCACAGGCTTGCTTTGGAAACAGCTTCAGGAAAAGTCCTCTAACCCTAACCTAACCAGATCACTGCCAGAGCCTCCCTCCTTTAAACAGAATCCTTGATCCCTCATTCCCTAAGGCATCAGCCCACTCACTCATCCTGCCTCCAATGCTCTGATGAGGCTGATGTGATGGATAGGACTGCAGCCCTTCATCTGGTTCCAGTTACGTTCCACAGCTGTATGCGCCATTGTACTCAGGCTGGCTACATACTGAGCCCTCAAATACATGGCTCAAGCTTGGGTCCCTTTTCATGTTCTTTAGTAAGACTATGCATGCTCAGAAATGTTGAATAACAAAAATACCATTTTTTTTTAAGTTGGAACATTTCTTCCTACTTACTGTTCTCCTTTTCCACCTACTCTCCTTTTACTCAGGAATTTTCAGGCTCAAAGAAACTAAAATACTGGTTTGGGGCTTTATAATGTTATCAAGAAGGCTTTGAAAGTGCTTTTTAAAGTACTACATTCCTTATACTTATATTTCAATAATATAAATGTAAAAATGTCTCCATAATGTGCCAAACTGCACTTAAACTGTCATTGTCAACTTAATGGACAATCATAATCCAAAAGTAATTATAATCTTCAGTAACTATCATGGCACCATTAAGTTCTTCACATATCAAGATTTGTTCTACGTGAGAATAATTGTAACTCAATTATCCTTCAACAACCTGGGTCATTACATAATCGCACTCTGAAACTCGTGACTGGTGACACCACAGATATTTAACAAATACGATTTGATTTTTTCATCCTGATCATGTTTCCTTCTTCCTCACCTCTAAAAAAAAGTGTGATGCAGGGGGAGAGTATGGGCTTGCAGAAGGAAGAATAAGTTATTCAGGAAATTCTTCAAAAGAAAGGACGAATTCAAACTATGTTTTGGTAATAGAAATGGAGCCTTAGGCAAAAATCTGTAGACTGGTAGGCATTCCTGTATCTAAAATAAGTGAGACCTGAATCTTTCACTCCGTAAACCTTGAAAATAGGCTAAGGTGAGCAGACATCTTGGGTTGGCTCAGACAGAGTGGCTTTCTGAAGACTAATCTCACAAAACTTGCCCCCCTAATAAACAGCTGTGTTGAACCGTGCATTTCAAAGACTTCATAAATGCAGGGTATTCTTTGTCTCTAATATATTGGGTCAACTTTGTCTATATAAAGTTTCTGAAAATAAGACCCAAACCACAGGATTGTCCATCAGCACACACAAATTGTATATGAAATTGTGTGTGTGTGTGTGCGCGTGCGCACTAACGCTTTGTCTTGTGGGAAGAGGTGTACATTTTTCATCATGTTCTCGGAAGGGGCCATGACTGAAATGAGGTTGAGAATCACTGACCTCTGGTGAGGTCCAGAAAACAATAACAAGCAGCCCAAAAGCAAAGGATGCTCCTACAAAGACAGCTGAAGGGGTGGCAACCGCACAGCCACTGGTCCTGCAGCATTAAACTGGAAATAGCTGTCCAGGAGCAGAGCCACTGGCCCCCCAAAACAGGATTTGTATATTTTAAATACTCTGAGCTCAATTTGCCAGGATCAATTTTTTTTTTTTTTTTGGTCAGGCTCACAAAAATTATTCAGGTCAAGACTCTCCACCTAAGCCCTTTGGAGAAAGAGAAAAATGCCTGCTGTGGACCGTGGGCAGGTAAATACTTCAGCAAACATGTGGAGGGTGGATGAGGGGGAGATGGCCTGGCGGAATTCACAAGCTTAGACCTTAACTAAGACTGGGATAAGGGGCTCGTCGTATAGATTGATCATTTCAGGTCTTTTGGATTTATGATCTGGACAGAGGCCATCGTTCTTCAAAGTTCCACAACTTTTTTTTAGGCATCCAGTCTCAGGTAGGAACTTAAGATACATGGTGACACTGGAACAGCTGCAGGAACTTGGGGGCGGGGGAGGGAGGAGAGGACAGAAGGAAAAGGGAGGTTGGCAGAGGGATACTGCAGTATGGAGCTTCACACCTCCTATTGGGAAGGATGGAAAGGCCTCGGGCTATAGCGCTGTTCTGGTCATCTGTATGAGCCCTCTGTTACAGCTTCGTTTAGTTATTTCCTGAAGTCATTTTTTAAAAAGAAATATTTTTTCAGGGAAATAAAAATATCACTGGGAGGATCACTGTTTAAGACTTCTTCAGCTAACACCTCAATTATGAGTGAATACCATAACAAGGGCTGGAAACAGGGAGGAAAACTGGGAGGACTGATAAATATGTTTCATAATTGAGCCTAAGGAATCCATCTCTCTCAGAATTCTTGTTCCAGCAACATTAAAATTATTAGTGGCCTAAATGTCAAGTGTTCAGTGATCATATTTTTGAAATAAAAATTTCCTCAAGTGATCTGACAAGTCTAAGTGTACTTACATGGATAATGGGATAGGATATTTGAGATTAGAGTGAACTTTAGCCGAAGGTGGCTGACTCCCATTTAGTTTACAGGGTTACACCCTTCCCAGCCTACAATTAGATCTGCTGGCTGGAGGCCACGTGAACTGTAAGACAGGAATTTTTCCTCCACTTGAAAATTGTAGGAAAATTACTGCTTTAAAATTTGGAATAATATTATACTTTTTATTTGGGCATTCCTGTTGAAAGACTTTCATTAAAAAACAATTCTATTTTATTTTCATATAATTCAAAAATTCAATTAAATTAAATGGGTATATTTCAAGAAAAAGTTATGACTGGCTGTAATAAATTCGTTTGAGCCGCTAAGGATGAACTCTTAAAGAAGGTTCAGTGGATTGTTCTTGATGTTTTGAAGGACATGTGAAGGCCTGGAGTTCTGGGAGAGTCCTGAAGCGAGTCCAGTTTTCAGAGAAACTGATGGTTTCTGAGGTATAGAAAGAATGTTATCTACCTCTGTAAATTGAGATCTCTTTGGGACCTTGAAAAGAAAAAAAGCGGGGAAGTTTATCTTTCTCTTTAGTCTATGAATAAACAGGAAGAGAAAAGTGAAAACTGAGTTAACTGGGTAACCTAATATTTTAAGTGTGTCAAGCTGATTTGGCCAAAACAGTCTATTATTTTTGTTAATTAAAAAAAAAAAAGCTACATTTCACATCATGGCTGAATGCTTTTCATATTTTAAACATTCACTTGTTTTGTTAAAGTCACTATGAGTGATTTTATTTTCAGGCTTATTCTTTAATGTCTGCGTTTTACAAAATGATTCGTGTCACACTTGTATGGAAAGTCCTCCACTCTGAAAAAGGGAGTAACTTCTTAAATGAAAAGAGGTATTTTTCAAGCTATGTATACTGTATATCAAGGCAAAACTGTTAGTGTTTTTACTGCTTGACTTTTCTCATTTTATGTATTATTTAAATAAACGCATTAATTTTAGATTTGGAACTGTTTGACAGCTAGCTTTTCTGAGTCATCTAAAATCGCTCACTGTACACCTTACTGTTGAGTGTCTATTTTTTCTTGTAGTTCCACTGGCAGGTCCTTAACTCTCTCCTTGTAGCACCTACGTTCTTCACCTACCATTTTATCATTCTTCTCTCTCTGTATTTGACTTTTAGTAATAGGAAGGGATTAAATGTGCATTTTTCAGATCTTCCAGTTGGAAGAATGATCCCTTGTGTGTAATACAAGTAAAGTTGAGCTCTTCCTTCTGTGAACTTTTGCAAAATTCATTAGCTTGAAAACCGTGGGAATTCCCTGGTGGACCAGTGGTTGGGACTCTGTGATTTCATTGCCAAGGGCTTGGGTTCAATCCCTGGTCAGGGAACTAGGATCCCGGAAGCTGCACAGCACAGCTAAAAAGAAGAAGAAAAAAAAGAAAACCAATTTTTGGTATATTGTACATATATACACATTTCTTTTTAGTTTAAAAATTGAGTGACAAGATGAAATGCTAATGTTAGAGTCCAGTTTGAGTTCATTTACATCAAGCAAAATATATTCACACATACACACACAAACTTTTCCCTGGATTCCTCTTAGAATCTTAGGCTCAGAAGTTAGGTTATCTGGTTCAAACTCTCACCCACTTCTCATTAAAGTAATGTGGCAGATGGTCACTCAGCTTCTACTTGAAGGCTTCAAGTAATGGGCAACTCCTTCTGCCTGTTTTGAGTTGCTTTTATTTCATTGACTCACTTATTTGTTCATTTATTCATCATTTATTGAACACATACTATGACAATCACTGTGTTACGGCACTGTTGTGAAAAAGATTTTCATCCTTTTTGGTTTATTTCCTGCCCCCCAGGAAGTCTGAATTCCTGTGAGGAGAGACACATATGCAAATGTGTGAGATGGCATATAGTGTGGTCCTTAAGTCTTCAGAGATATGAAGCCCTTTAGTGACAGGAGTCATTACCTCTTCTTCAAGGGCATTGGGAAGTTTCAGAGCGTGACATCTGGGATGGTCTTGAAGGTTGAGTGGGTGTGTGTCAGTTGAAGAAGAGGCAGAAGGAGGACATTCCAGGTACAGAGAAAAACACACGCAAAGACATTCAAAAGAAAAGATTGGAAAGAGTGGTGGTGGTAGTGGTAATAGTGGTGGTTAGAAGTTCATCTCATGGAACCTTCTAGCAGGAAAGAAGGTTTTGTCAGAGGGGATGAAGAGACAGGCAATTACAGGGGAAAGTAGAGAGGAGGAAGGTGGAGGATGAATCTGGAAAGAGAGCTGGAGGTTCTGAGTAGGAAAACCCATATCTGCTTATGAACTGAATTTTATCCCATAAGCAACAGGAAGCCAACTATGTTTTCAAGTGTGGTAATAATCTCTATCACCTATATTGCATTTTCAATGTGCTAGGCATTGTCTTTTTCGATTCATTAACTTATTTAGAACTTATCCCAATCCTATGAGGTAGGTACTGTTATTATCCCCATTTTAAGCTGAGGAAACCAAGAACAGAGAGGTTAATCAAGTTACCTAAGGCCACACAGCTAGGATGTGACAAAGCTGAAATTCGAACTAAGTAAGGGAGCTTTGGAAAAATAACTGAGAGCAACGTGGACCGTGGTCCAGGGTTAGTGGCAAGAAGTCCAGTCTGGAGGCTATTATAATAATTCAAAAAAGAGAGTTTATACTGAGACAGTGGCTGGGATGGAAAAGTACATCAAAAGAATTCTGTGCCAAATACTGTCTCTCACATGCTAGTTATGGGATCTAAAGCACTCTGAGTTCTCTAGGATGATTTCATCGTAGATTACAACCTTGATGAAGAGTCTCATTAGAAGAATTTAACAACTATGTATTACATGCTTGCTATGTGCAAGGCCCCTGGCAACTTTGCTTTACTTTCAGGTATCATTTGCTTCATTTTTCTTACAACTAAATTTCCTTGCAGGAATATAGTCTAGCATTTAAAACGTGGCATGGTATTTCCTCAGTGCACAAGTATTCCTAGAGAGATGTTCTTTTATATTTTCGGACCAAATTAAAATAAGCTGTTCAGTGTCTTGCTATGAATTCCTGTCAGAAAGTGGCTAGGGTTTTGGCAGGGTTTTGGTGGGCAGTGGACCAAACACTAATGCTTTTGGTAAATAATTTTAACCCAAACACTCTCTTCTTGTTTCAAAATCTCCCTGGGCTAGTGGTCGCCTGCCTAAGGACTGATTGTTCCTGATTGCATTCTCCACCCATGCCCTCTTCATTCTGCACAAACTCCCTCTGTGTAGGGGATGGGAGTGGGAGGTGGGTGTTGCTGCTCGCATTACCACCCTGCAGATGGTCCACTCCGGCAAGACAGACCAAGGCAATTTTCTGAATACTTAAGGGGATAGCTGGGTTTGGGTGTCACGTGTCCAGGCATTGGTCTCAATTTACTTTGCCAGTGAGTGGATATGATATTTGTTCGTTATTCATTCAACAAACTTTGATTGAGCACTATTATATGCTAGGTTTTGTGCTAAGTGCTTGGAGTCAGAGATGAATAAAACATGGTTTGTGACTTCCGAAAAGTTACATTCCAGCTCCCTTATCAGTCAAGTTCCAGTCAGGAAAAAAAAACCACGCAAGTTATCTTAACAGAGAGAATTTAGTATTGGGAATTCATTAAATGGGTGATGGACTGCTGGAAAGGGAAAAGGGAGCATTGAAGTTATAGGGAGACAGGAGCTGCAGGAAGCAGCTCATGACTTTAGGGCTGTGGAAACAAAGGGAGAAGCAGAGTCTGCAGAAGTGAAGGCTGCACTCAGAGGTGAGGCTGCATTTCTGTAGCAGATACTCTGAGGGGCCTGATGAGGCTGGCTTTGGGAGTCGGGTTAAAGGGGGTAACTTGTCGTAACAGCCATTTCCAAGGTGAAGGGCCATCATAAATGATGCTGACAGGAAACAGGAAGTAGGAAGGAATAAGTCCCTTTCCTGCCTCCAGGCTTCCAATCTCCCTTTAATGCCCCCTACTGGCAAAACCTAACAGAGAGCAACTGCCAAAGGAGAAATGTCTGTGGGGCTGCCCTGTGGAGACAGAAATGCAAACAGATCAGTCATTCTAGCAGGGAGTCCAGGGTGAGCCTAAGCCGGAATTGAGCACGTTGGAGCATGTTGCAGGCTTGAGAGTTGGATTTCCAGAATTCGATTTGCATTCTCTGGCCTCAGGGACTTTGCCCTGGCTATTCTTTCTGTCTCGGTATACTTTTCCCCAGACATGGCTTTTTTTCGCTTTTTTCAAGCCTCTGCCCCAATGTCACTTCTTAATGATTGTAATTGCAATCCCCACCCTTTTATTGGGCCCTGTTTTTTTCCTAAAGTATTTATCACCATGTTAAATAAGCATATTAGATTACAATAAACATTTATCATCGTGTTTAATATGTTAAATTGTAACAAATTTAACATTTATTTATTGCTTTATTGTTTATTTCCTTCTCCCCGCCCCGCCAACCCCGCCACCTTCCCATGAGAATGCAAGCGCCACAAGGGTAGGAATTGGTGTCTCTTTTGTTTACCAGTGGATCTCTGGATATTTGTTGAATGAACAAATGAATGGATGTGTGCTTAGTTGAGGAAGAATAAGAAAATTGTGTGGGGCCAAAGGCTAATAAGACTGATTTAAAAAGACTAATAAGGACAGTATGGTGAATTAGATATGTTGATTTCTCTTCCATGTGGAAAGAGGAGTTGCAGGAAGAAGATGAAGATGGTGTTTGACAATCTGTATTTGCAAGATGGGTTTCAGCAGTGCTCTTTTGTGTTCAGGGGATAGAGCGAGACCTGGGTGGGGAGAGGACGTGGGCAAGTACCTCCACATTGAAGCCTCAAGGCCTGGCATCTTAGATGACACATGTGGGCAGGTTCCTTGGGCCAGGGCAGCAGCAATGTCTCAGAAACTATATGCAGTTTGTCTCTGTTGGAGTGAACGTGGAGGCAGAGAGGTCAGCAGAGTCCATATCTATTTGTTAATGGAGTCTCACTGTTCCATTTTCCAAAAGTGCTGCATCAATTTCTCCAGCGTTCTTTGGGCTATACTCCTCTAATACCAAATTTCTACTTGATTGCCAAAAGAAAAAAAAGAATAAAAATTATAGAACATGACTCAAAAACCAAACAAATAAACAACCAACCCACCCTAAAGAAAAGTACTTTAAAAGTAACTACAGTGAAAAGACTAGTCTGGTTCAATAGCACGTGTCCACTCTGTGCTCAGGTAAACTCCTAGACTCACATACTGAATAACAACCCATCCATGAGTTATTGCCTTGTAACCACATGGAGATCAGATCAGTTTCTCTGATTCAGTCTTACATACTTTCCATTTAATTTTTAACAATATCCATCACAGATCTTTGGTCTTGCTTCTCTTTTTTTATTGTAAAATATTAAGAAGGATACAAAGGTGGATAGTTGTCATGTAGTACATCAACAGTCCAATGTTCTATTCACACTTTGGTGGGAGAAAAGTAGCCTTGATGTATTTAAGAAATCTTTCCTTTAGAAATATTTAACGAATCTTGCTTGTGTGCCATAGGGTTACCAGCTTTAGCAAATAAAAATACAGAATACTCAGTTAAATTTGAATTTCAGATAAGCAATAAATAATTTCTTATTAGAAGTATGCAATATTTGGGGACATACTTATATGAAAAAATCTGAAACTCAAATTTAAGTGGGTGTCCTGTATTTTGTCTGACAACACTATGTTCAGTGTAGTTTCTTGGGCAGTAAGTATTTGCAGTGGAGAAGGTCTATCTCAGGATGAAAGACCAGAGGACTCAGAAATGACCCTCTATGATTCTGTCATGTCTACTCAAGGCAGATATATCCAACCTGTACAGTATTGTTTGATTTTTAAAGTTTTTAAGAGAATGTTAAAAATAAAGGAAGTGACTTCTTACTAATTAATCAAGATTCTTTTGTAGAGAAGGCATATTCCTCTTTAAGATATAACATCAATTGTTTTCACAGGGAAAGTTTTGCCTCAATCTTCCCAGCCTGTAGCTAATTTCTTCTTTGGAAATAGTTTGTATCATTGAAGCTCAGAGCTGAAAATTCAGTCTACCTAGTGGTGAGATTTTCAAGTTAGGAGTGGAAATGTGTGTCTATTTCAGTTACCAAACCGGGGAGTGAAATCATTATTGAAGAAGAAAGGCTTGTTTTCCTAGTCCTGTTGGAATTTAGCAGGTGAAGCTTTCTCTGGCAGGAGCATTCCTGCTTAGTTTTGATTTTGTTGGGAAGAAAACAAAGTGTGGTTTGTGCCCCAGTCAGATCCGCGGAATGCCCATTGTTTTTGCAGAAAGAAAAACAAGGATTGGAGTTTAAAATCATTAACTGTATAAAAGTCCTTCCAAACACACCCACCCAAGCTTTCTGTTAATGAGTATCATGTCAAGTTTCCCTGGTGTGTTTCTCTTTTACACATGGAATTCCCATTGGTGTGGGTTTTAAAGAGGTAGAAATATCTGATCATTATACAATGTGTCCCTGTGGAAATCACGTTTCATTTAAATTCCACAAGGGAAAAGAGGTGAATAAGATACTATTTTATTTCTGTTTATAAATATGTTTACCTCAAAAGGGTATGAATCAGTGTTGAAAATATTTTAATGGGATTATACAAACCTATAAAATTGACCAAAATTAGACTTAAGAAGGAATGGGGAGTTATTGTTTAATGGGTACAGAGTTTCATTTTGGGAAGAGGCAAAAGTTCTGGAGATGAATGGGGGTGACGGTTATTCAACATTTTGAACGCACTTAATGACGCAGAAGTGTGCACTTAAAAGTGGCTAAAATGGGACATTTTATGTTTCATATATTTTACCACAATAAAAAATTTAGACCAAAATATCAGAAGTCATGTTTTTAAATATTTCAATTGAATTGAAACATTCCTGGGGCAGCTCCCTCTTTAGGAAGAAAACACCACCCTCAATGTAATGAGTCATCTTTCACTTTAGCCTAAGCGATGTTACTGGATCACAGAAGATTGAGATCTTCATAGAAAATACCTTGCGTTTGGTACCCTGCAGTAGAGTTGGGAATTATTAACTGGAGAGCCCTGTATGACCTTAATTCTCACTGATTCATAATCTTTTACTAATATAATTTTATGCCAGACTATTTATACCCCCAGGGAACATGCTGTTGTGATTACCTCCACTTATAGACTAGTTTATTTTTCCACAAATGACTAAACTACTGCATGTGTAAAGGGAAGAGGATGTAGTTTTAGATGTAACGGCTACTGATGTTGTTGTTTATGTTGGTGGTGAAAAGAATAAATAAAGATAAGAAAAGCACTCATGTATGAAATAAAGCAAATGTAGAATGTGTAAGTAAACTTTTTAAACATCTAATCTTATTAGCTCTGTTAATTAACCCATCTATCTGTCTGAACAAGTCAGTGAGTACTGAAAAAAAAAAAGTAGGAAATTTTTCCTTAAAAATGTTCTCTCCTGGTTCAGAGGAACATGTCTGTTACCCACTGTCACTCACAAGTGTCTCCTGAATAGTTGTCATGGTTCTGCAGTCAGGCTGATATCATTATACAGATATGGGTAAACTCCAAAGACCAGGAGAGAGGTGGGGAGGATGCTGGGTAGTAGTACAATTTTAAGGATTTCACAATAGCCTCTTGGGGGTATTGGACTCTTTCCAGGTAACTGGACTGGGAGAGAGAAGATTTTGAACTAGTCCTGTCTCTGGGACCATTGAACTATTAGACCTTAGAGAAACCACTATGTCTAGCTGGACTTTAGCTCCTGCCTCTGTATGATGAATTTGAAATACTGGTTTCTAAAATCTCCCACCATATTTGTATATTGATGGTATGATTTGCCTCACCCATCAACCCCATGGTAACTCTGACAGTTTTCCTGTAGGGACCAGGTAGCAGTGGAGGTGTGAAAATCTTCCTCCTGCCATTGGCCTGGGGAGAGAAGCTGACTCCAAAGTTCTGGTGAGAAGAGAGTGATGCAGAAAAGAGTGAGCAGGCAACCTTGTGTCTTGTGAATTGATGTCTTGGTGTTTCATTGCTAGGAATAGAAGCCTACTAACACTAACCCAAGTCAAATGGGAAATTTACTGGAAGGACATAGAATTTTCATAGAATTTAAGGACAGAAAGTTTAGCTGGACCACATGAGGGATTGGAATAAAAAACTGGAAAGATGGGAACTAAGGTGACCCTCTCTGAGATAATTCTGTCTTCTCTTTCTGCTTCTTTCTCTCTTCCTTATCCTTTCTCTCTCCTCTTCCTTCTAGTTCCCCTAGCTGTTTTTTCTCTACCTGCGTGGGACACCTTGCTCATGCCTAACCCAATCCTAGGTTTACGTGACATTTCTATTTCAACATGAAAGAGAGACCAATTGGAGCGCTGTATGTCAACTCTAAAATCCATGCATGAGAGACCCACTTAGCCTATTTGGGTTGTGTCTACATCCACTTCAGTTTGCTGTGGCAATGAGTATGGATTATTTGGCTCAGGGGCTCTGGGAGCAGATTATCTTAAGCAAGATTACTTTGGTTGCAAGTAGCAGAAATCTTCTTTGGCTAGTCAGGCAAAAAAAAAAAAAAAGTTTTGGAAGTACACAGGGATATCTCCTGTAATCAAAGAAAACAGGGCAGGTCCTGGGTCCTTCATAATGGGTGTTAATAGGTCTTTTCTTTAGGGCACTGCCATTTATGTGACTCAGCTCTAATGGCCATCTTCTCTCTGTGTTTCCCTATGCAGTGTTTAAAATTCCCTGAGGGAAGAGTCTAAATGCCCTAGTTTAGGAGGTGTTCGTATCTGGATTAATCTGTTTACAGGGGACATGATAGTGTGACCAGTTTTCCCAGGACTATTCCAGTTTAAGCACCAAAAGTTCAGTGTCCTGGGATGCCCCTCAATCCTGGGCAAACCCTAGAACATGATCACTTGTGCATAAATATATGGCCCTTTAAGGGATTGGCCTATGTATTGGGGCCATTCCTACAAAAAGAGGAATTGTGGTGAGCTACAGGGAAACATCTCATGGAGTGTCTATTATATTTTATTTCTTGGTGGCCCAGCACACACACACACACACACACACACACACACACCCTCACCCACACAAACCCCACATACATCACACCACACATACATACTCTCTTCTTCCCTTTCTTTCAGAGACACACCTCTCTACTATATGATTCGGTTATTTCACGTACCATCACAAATGGACTGCTAACCTTCCCAAAGGGAGAACACTCAAAGCTGTGTCTTTCTACTCCATCCAGAGGTGATACTGTGCCCTCTAAGTACAGACTTTCTACATGATGTCCAGTCTTCCTTTTATTTTACCATAATCCTATCTCCATATATGGCAATATAGTTTGTTGCTGGCAAAAGGAAAAGAATTGGAAAAAAACTGATATGCCATTTCTTTTTAAAGAGGAAAAATGGGCTCAGTGTGCAAGAGGGTATTTATTAAACAGTAGTGGCAAGCAAGGAAATAGAGGCAACGGCTCTCATTACTGTAGCTGGTAATGAACTTTCTTCCTCCTTGGCCCATTGATTCCATGGTTCCCTAAGGCTTCAGCTGGCAACTCGGTTGGGGTGATTTGCCCAATGGGCAACCCCAGGGGTCTGAGCCCTGGTGGTCCTGCCTTTATAGAGTTGTAATCATCCATTGTTTTTAACATCTGGGTATGACAGTTTGAGAAGGCACCCTCACTGGTAAAATGTTCTCTCTGCAATTTTTCAAGTTCTTATTTTTCTTTGATGATTAGGTCAATCATCCTAGTCAACCCCATAACTCAGTATTTTGTCTATTCCCCTAGAGATATGCACTGATTCCCTGTTGCATGGAGTCTAAAGTCCAAATTTCTTAGCATAATACACAACAGTCTTCCTGATCTGGGCTTGCCTCCTCTCATTATGCTTCCTCCTGACTCTCTGATCGCAGATCTTGCTAAATTAACTGTACCCTCCTCCAGCTCCCTGATTAAACCAAGCTCTCTCTGGCATCCTTCTCCTCTGCATGCCCTTCCCCACCTTGTCTGACCTTTAACTCTTATTCATCATTCATTTCGGTGTCAACGGAGGAGCCATTATCTTTAGAGTCTTGGGTCTGTCCAGCTCCCTACACCACACGACTGCCTTCAGCACGGCCATAGTTCCTCTGATGCTCGATGGTTTCATTGCACTTGTTTGCCCATATATCTGTCCCTGTACTACCCTAAGCTTCCCGAGGAACAGGTCGCTGTTTGATTTATTCTCTGCCTAGTTCATTGCCGTTAGTGCCTCCCTCGCTCCCTAAGATAGGGGCTTTCGTCTGTTTACAGCCTACTTGTTTAATGAGTGATATATAGCAGGTGATAAAAATTTGGATTAAGGAATGAAGCAATACTGCCTTGCGGTGTGATTAACCTCTGTTTATATTTTTGTCAACTTTCAACTAGATTGTGAGGGCAGGGGTCAGTGTCTGAGTCATCTTGCTCCTCCCGGTGCGTGAACAGAGGAGACCCTTGATCAACCGACTGCAGGTCGGTCGGCTGATCCGCTGGAAAGAGAAGCAGCAGGGAGAAAGATTTTTGGCGCCTCGGCCCTTCAGGGTAAGCCCTTCTGCTCCCGGCCGAGTGCCGGCGACCCCCTCTCTCCTCCCCGAGTCCTCTCTGCGAGATAGTGAGACCCCGCTGCCGCGGCAGGCAGAAAGCTCGCGGGGCGGGACTTCCGGTCCCGCTCGCGAATGCCTTCCGGCGCGAGGCGGAAGCCCGGCTCCGGGTCCGGATCGGAGCCGGAGAGTCCCAGGCACTTGTCTCCTCAGTGGATGCCTCTCCGCCCCGCTGCCGCCCCGCGCCGCGGGACGGGGGAGACCGGGTAGGGACGGGAGAGTCGGGACACCTCGCGCGGGCAGAGGGAGAACCGGGACCCCAGGTTTGAGGGAGGGGACCAGGATTGGGGGTCGGGGGACGGGGGCAGCCCTGAGGGCAGCCGTGAGGGGCTGAGGAGGGAGGCACCGGGGACCCTGAGGCCGAAGAGGCCCTGAGAAGGGGAGGAGGGTGGCGGGTGACACTGGGCAGGAGGATTCTCGGAGGAGAGCAGTCCCACTTGGGGGAGTGTCCCGGCACTTGGCAGATTGTGAGGGTGGCACGAGTTGGCAGAGGTTGGAGAGGAGGGAGGCAGTCCTTCTCTGAGGGTCGTAGATGAGAAAGACGTCTTGACCTAACGGGTCAGAAAGATGACCAGCCACCTACTGGATGCTGAACTCGTATTGCCTCCTTTGCAATTAATGCTGGCTTTCTGGTGTGCCTTTTTTTTTTTTTTTAACCTGTGTGGATTTCGGGGAAGAATTTACATTCCCAGGGAAAACTTGAACTCTTCCTCACCAAGGTTCAACTTATGCTGCATTTCTTTGTCAAACAGATAGTGCTTTAAAGTTGTCTTCATACCAGCAAGCCAACCAAAGTTTTCCTTTTGGAATCTTCTCTACCTTGCGGAGTTTAGGTTATTTCCTTTGTCATGGAATGAACTTGTAAATGCGTTTGGAATTACAGTGATAATTACATGGAAAGCCAGTGCCGTCACGTTTGCAGTTACTATTCACTGTTTTTCTGCCTAACTTTCTAATATATTTTTACTAAAAGTTATCCTATTGTATTTAGTTTTTGAGTTTAACCGGTAAAGGCAATTTTAGATTAGGGTGCAGCCAATTACTAGCAATTCCTGTGGATTTACTGTTACTTTTTATTTCTGCTACAAAGAAAACATATATATTTGCCATTGGTAGATTGTTAAAAAATATTGATAACCCAAGTTCTGTTGTTATATACACATTAACATATTTAGTTTTCCTTATTGGCCATCGTGTACTATGTGGGCTTGCTTTTATCATTACCAGAGGTTATTATTAATTTTAGTTATTGTCTACATTTTATTCATGTTTTATTGACTTGCAGTTAATATGTACTTCCTAATCTACGTCATATAGTATCTCACTTCTGCATAATTACAAAGACTGTTTTAGCTTTAGATAGATGGCAAATTTGTATTTTTGTCACAAATGGGGTGAGGCACCTAGGGAGAGCCCTAACATTGTCATTGGTTGACGGTGATATCTGATGGTTGAATCTTTTGCTTGTTTCAAGTGTTTCATATTTCAAGTGTTAACATTTTTTACTTTTAAAACTACTGTATTGGTACCTGTACCAATACAGTAGTTTTAAATACTACTTTGGATCTGATTTGGTGGTCTGTCTTGCTCTAATTCAAGTAAACTAGAACAGTTTATGTTTCTTGATGGCTTGGTGTCTTGCTAGCTTGTAAACTCTTTTTTCCCCCAGCTTTAATGAGACATCATTGACAAATCAAAATTGCATATATTTAAGGTGTACAACGTGATGATTTGATATACACATATATTGTGAAATGATTACCACAATCAAGCTAATTAACAAACCATCACTTCACATAGTTACTAATTTCTCTCTTTTTGTGGTGAGAACACTTAAGATCTACTGTCTTAACAAATTTAAAATATACAACATAGTATTATTAACTATAGCTTATAAACTCTTGATGGCCTTGAAAATTTATGCTTGAGTAAGATAGATAATTTCCTTATGTTTAGGGGCACAGCTGATACTTAAAAGTGGAAAGCATCGCCTAAACATAAACAATGCTGTAACAGGGAAGTGAGCAAATTGAATAGTTTTTCAAATTAGAAAGTGAAAAGATGACACTGACCTTTAAAGTTATTGAATTAACTGCTATGTAGATTTCTATATGTCTTAATCTTATTTCTTTAAAGTAGACAATACTGTTTTTCTGAAAGGTTGATCTGATTTTTCTATATAATCTTGATTTAAAAATGTGTTCTTCCCCCTTTTCCCTTGGTTTTGGGAGAAAGCTTGTAGGCCATTAGATGTTAGTTCATAGGAGAGGTTGTGATCATTGTTGAAACACAAGAGCCCTGCCTTCTGTGTCAAGTTTCTAATTATATATCTGAGTAGTATGTTTGAAATTTGATTGCCTTGTGTTCTGGATAATCTTTGGAATTTTTGTTATTTGTTCTAATTGTTGAGTACATTTCTTAGCCTTCTCTAGATAAATTCTGTTTATTCTGTAGGATTACTCTGTGTTATTCTGTAGGATTTAGATGTATTTAACAGTTTAACCAATAGTGGCATTTTTTTTAATCAGGGTGCAGCAAATTACTAGTTATTCTTATGGACTTACTATTTCTTTTTATTTCTGCTGCAGTGGAATGTGTATCTGTGTATTGGAAGAACGATTAAAACAGCTGTAGTCAAAAGTGTCTTCATATACACATACTAGCACATTTTGTTTTCTTTAATAACCCATTTGTAATATGTGAAGTAACTTGCTATATTGAGTTTTTTGGTTCTGTACTCTCTGATTATCAATTTTATTGTTATCTAGTCCATTTTCAGTTATCTGCATACCCTAGTGAGAAAGGCATTCCCTGCCTTTTGATAGAATCGGGAGGATTTGTTACAGCTGAGGAATACAGCTGGACAGAGAGATACCAAGCAGAGTGTTGTTGATCTGCTGATTTACCATCCAGCTGCTGCATTGCCTTTGATGCAAGATGGCCCTCAACAAGATTGGCTGAGACATAGTCGATCCCTTCTTTTAGTATCTCTTTTTGTCCTTTTTCTTTCGCCGAGTTAGACCTTTTTTCTCATAGTGTCTAGGATGACCTGGCCCTCAAAGTGTGACGCAGGGCGATCAGAGCAGCCATAAAGGACTGCAGTTATGTTAGTAGAGCCTTGTCTATTCTGCTGAGTCTGATCCCATAAATCTTGGCAAATTTTCCAGCCTCCAGGCATTAAGTTATGACTGTGAACCATTTGTTTACATTATTGTCGTTTGAAAAATAGTTTTAATACTAAATCATAATTGATCTGGATTATATAAATGGACTCTACTTAGTTTTGGTTTGAGTGAGGCATCACATTAAATTATATATGAGCTTTTCTATTAAAGTGATAATGATATACCTCACAATTACAAATACTGTAGAAAATACACTGATTGCCTTTAGTCTGTGTTGTTATTATTAGTTTTTGTTTTGTTTTTAATTTGAGATCCTGAGGAAAAGAAAAACTATTGGAAAGAAGATTCTGGCAGAGGTTGGGAAGGCTGACCATTACTGGTGACATATGAAGGGGTGATGTTTGGAGCTGTCTGCAGTGGTTGGAAGGAGTGTCTCAACACTAAGGTTGTTTCTAATTGCCAGTGCCTGGTGGTGATAAAAGGCAGAAAGACTTTTAGTTGCTTTTGTTATTGTTTTAAAATACCCTACAGACAATGTGCTCCCTCTTTGCCTGCAGCTGGCAGGGAAAGAAATCCTTCCCACCTCTCCCACCTCCTTGAGAATGACCTGGCAGAGGCTGGGAAGTCAAAGTTTATACGGTTATTAGGAGTCTTGGCGAGGTTTGAGGGAAGGGTTGAAATGTGAATAAAAAACAAATACTGAAGTTTATTTTCGAAATTGAGAGGATGAAGGCATGGAGATTGATGAGAACATTGTAGATGTGAGAAAACCAACCACTGTATATGAGTGAACGTGTCTTAATTACAGCAGAGGAGGGAGGGCAGGCCCTAGGAAGTGATACATAATCAAGTTCTAGACTTTCCCACAAGAACTAGTAAGATGAGAAGTATCATTCAACTCCTAATATTTTAAACCTAAATGATGACTATTTCACAGTAATTGAATAAAGTTGCAAAAATCAAAATAGTACAGGGAACCACCTGTATACCCTTTATTCAGATTCACCTGTTTTTAACATTTTATCTCATTTGCTTTATCAGTTAAGAATAAGAGCACTTCTTTTTTTTTTAACATCTTTATTGGAGTATAATTGCTTTACAATGGTGTGTTAGTTTCTACTTTATAACAAAGTGAATCAGCTATACATATACATATACATATATCCCCATATCTCCTCCCTTTTGCGTCTCCCTCCCATCCTCCCTATCCCACCTCTCTAGGTGGTCACAAAGCACTGAGCTGATCTCCCTGTGCTATGCAGCTGCTTCCCACTAGCTGTCTGTTTTACATTTGGTAGTGTACATATGTCCATGCCACTCTCTCACTTCGTCCCAGCTTACCCTTCCCCCTCCCTGTGTCCTCAAGTTCATTCTCTACATCTGTGTCTTTATTCCTGTCCTGCCCCTAGGTTCTTCAGAACCTTTTTTTTTTTTTTAGATTCCGTATATATGTTAGCATATGATATTTGTTTTTCTCTTTCTGACTTACTTCACTCTGTATGACAGACTCTAGGTCCATCCACCTCACTACAAATAACTCAATTTTGTTTCTTTTTATGGCTGAGTAATATTCCATTGTATATATGTGCCACATCTTCTTTATCCATTCATCTGTCGATGGACACTTAGGTAGGTTGCTTCCATGTCCTGGCTATTATAAATAGAGCTGCAATGAACATTGTGGTACATGACTAATAAGAGCACTTTTGATTAAAGTAGAAAGCTCATATAAAATATATTCCCAAGTTCAACTGCTAACTTTATTTCTTTTCCTAATAAACAGTTATTTATTGGTTCTAATTCTCTGAGTTCTAGTGCTAGAAAGGACCTTGGGAGATAATCTGATTTGACTCCCTTAAGGCTAGTAAATGTTGACCAATCCAGGACAGGTAGGTTTTGAATTCTAAACGTCCATAGCCTCTTCCAGGGTCTTATCATCTTGACAGGTAGGATTCCTTTGTCTTTTTGTTGCTTTGTGGCTTATACATTTTCATTTGATGAAAACAAGCATGTAAAATGTTATTCCCTGGACCTAACTGAAATCTCCCTTGCATTCATTTAAATCCACCTCTTCTCGTTCTGAATCTTGTTTCTTCTTCCTGTAGAAAACAACTGAACAACATCCTTTTTAGGAACACACAACCTATTCTATAATAAATACCTTTTACCTTTCCTTGGGTAAGACTTTTTTCCTTGAGGGTTTCTACCTAAAACATGCTTTCTATCTCTTTAGTCAAGTTACAAGGCTTTATCTTGGTTGATCTATTAGGATTCTAGGTTTTTCATATCCTTTTTTTATTTTTAATTTAATTTTATTATTACTTTTTAATACAGCAGGTTCTTATTAGTTATCTGTTTTATACAAATTAGTGTGTATATGTCAATCCCAATCTCCCAATTCATACCCCCCACCACCACTTTCCCCCCTTGGTGTCCATACGTTTGTTCTCTACAGCTGTGTCTCTATTTTTGCCTTGCAAACTGCTTCATCTGTACCATTTTTCTAGATTCCACATATATGCGTTAATATATGATATTTGTTTTTCTCTTCTGACTTACTTCCCTCTGTATGACAGTCTCTAGGTCCATCCACATCTCTGCAAATGACTCAATTTAGTTCCTTTTTGTGGTGGAGTAATATTCCATTGTATATATGTACCACATCATCTTTATCCATTCATCTGTCTGTGGACATTTAGGTTGCTTCCATGACCTGGCTATTGTCAGTAGTGCCACAATGAACATTGGGGTGCATGTGTCTTTTTGAATTATGGTTTTCTCTGGGTATATGCCCAGTAGTGGGATTGTTGGGTCATATGGTAGCTCTATTTTTAGTTTTTTAAGGAAACTCTGTATTGTTCTCCATAGTGGCTGTATCAATTTACATTCCCACCAACAGTGCAAGAGGGTTCCCTTTTCTCCACATCCTCTCCAGCATTTGTTGTTTGTAGATTTTCTGATGATGCCCATTCTAACTGGTGTGAGGTGATGCCTCGTTGTAGTTTTGATTTGCATTTCTGTAATAATTAGTGATGTTGAGCAACTTTTCGTGTGCCTCTTGGCCATCTGTATGTCTTCTTTGGAGAAGTGTCTATTTAGGTCTTCTGCCCATTTTTTGATTGGGTTTTTTTTTTTATATTGAGCTGCATGAGCTGTTTATATATTTTGGAGATTAATCTTTTGTCCGTTGATTCATTTGCAAATATTTTCTCCCATTCTTAGAGTTGTCTTTTTGTCTTGTTTATAGTTTATAGAAAGTTGTTAAACTTTCTTTTAAGTTTCATGAGGCCACATTAGTTTATTTTTGTTTTTATTTCCATTACTCTAGAAGGTGGGTCAAGAAAGATCTTGCTGTGATTTATGTCAAAGAGTGTTCTTCCTATGTTTTCCTCTAAGAGTTTTATAGTGTCCAGTCTTACATTTAGGTCTTCTATTTTGGTGTATGGTGTTAGGGAGTGTTCTAATTTCATTCTTTTACATGTAGCTGTCCAGTTTTCCCAGCACCACTTATTGAAGAGGCTGTCTTTTCTCCATTATATATCTTGCCTCCTTTGTCATAGATTAGTTGACCATAGGTGCGTGGGTTTATCTCTGGGCTTTCTATCCTGTACCATTGATCTATATTTCTGTTTTTGTGCCAGAACCATGTTGTCTTGATTACTGTAGCTTTGTAGTATAGTCTGAAGTCAGGGAGTCTGATTCCTCCAGCTCCATTTTTTTCCCTCAAGATTGCTTTGGCTATTCGGGGTCTTTTGTGTCTCCATACAAATTTTAAGATTTTTTTGTTCTAGTTCTGTAAAAAATGCCATTGGTAATTTGATAGGGATTGCATTGAATCTGTAGATTGCTTTAGGTAGTATAGTCATTTTCACAAGATTGAGTCTTCCAATCCAAGAACATGGTATATCTCTCCATCCGTTTGTTTCATCTTTGATTTCTTTCATCAGTGTCTTATAGTTTTCTGAGTACAGGTCTTTTACCTCCTTAGGTAGGTTTATTCCTAGGTAT
Source organism: Eubalaena glacialis (assembly GCF_028564815.1). Lineage (NCBI taxonomy): Eukaryota > Metazoa > Chordata > Mammalia > Artiodactyla > Balaenidae > Eubalaena > Eubalaena glacialis. The sequence goes on from NC_083718.1 coordinate 21,591,956, forward strand.
TTTATTCTTTTTGTTGCAATGGTGAATGGGATTGTTTCTTTAATTTCTCTTTCTGATCTTTCGTTGTTAGTGTATAGGAATGCTAGAGATTTCTGTGCATTAATTTTGTATCCTGCAACTTTACCAAATTCATTGATTAGCTCTAGTAGTTTTCTGGTGGCGTCTTTAGGATTATCTATGTATAGTATCCTGTCATCTGCGAACAGTGAGAGTTTTACTTCTTCTTTTTCAATTTGTATTCCTTTTATTTCTTTTTCTTCTCTGATTGCCATGGCTAGGACTTTCAAAACTATGTAGAATACTAGTGGCGAGAGTGGACATCCTTGTCTTGTTCCTGATCTTAGAGGAAATGCTTTCAGTTTTTCACCATTGAGAATGATGTTTGCTGTGGGTTTGTCATATATGGCCTTTATTATGTTGAGGTAGGTTCCCTCTCTGCCCGCTTTCTGGAGAGTTTTTATCATAAATGGGTGTTGAATTTTGTCAAAAGCTGTTTCTGCATCTATTGAGATGATCATATGGTTTTTATTTTTCAATTTGTTAATATGGTGTATCACATTGATTGATTTGCGTATATTGAAGAATCCTTGCATCCCTGGGATTAATCCCACTTGATCATGGTGTATGATCCTTTTAATGTGTTGTTGGATTCTGTTTGCTAGTATTTTGTTTCATATCCTTTTTAAAGTGTGGTGAACAGAGCTTAGAAGACTCTGATCAATGTAGAAGAATAACAATGATAATTTATGTATAAATTATTTAGTCAGGGCTTTTCTTATACAGTCATCTGATCCTTAGGGCAGGACAGGTGGTATCCCTATTTCTGAGGTGGAAAAACCTGAACTACAGAAGGGTTCAGTGACTTGCCCTACATTCTACAGAGCTAGGCTGGGTTGGAACTGGGATGCAACCTCAGTCTTCTAACCCTAAATCCAGTGCCCTTTTCCACTGCATCTCACTTTGAGTTCCTTAGGTACCATGTATTTTTAAAGGTACCTTAGAATCACTTTGGCCCTCTCAATTCTTCTCCCCTTTTACCAGCATAACTTGCTATTAGGGAAATAAAGTGTTTGTTGGCTCAACTTGTACTTTTTCTTCTGCCCTTAAAATGATATCATTGCAGAATTGGAGTGAACCTGTAGCAGTTTCTTAATCCAATCTTCTACCTGATTTGGGTACCCTCATAACACTTCTTATCCCAGAGGACTTTAGGCCCTTGCCTGAATACATAGAGAAACAAGGTGTTCACTTCCTTTTTATACAACCTTGGTTTGTTGTTGGGTGGCTCAAGTTATAAGGTTATTCTTTTATTTATAACAGATCCAAATTACCTGTTGTGTTTTTTTAATCCATTGGTTTTAGTTATATCAGCCAGAGAAACATAGAAGATCTATTTTTTCTTTTCTATTTAAAATTTTGTCACGTATTTAAAAAACTGTCTCATATTATCTCTTCTTCAGGTTAAATAATGCCAATACCTATATCTCTCACTATCCTGATTGTCTTATTCTGGATGCTCTAGGTTGTCAGTATTGTGAAAATATGGCTTCTATAATTGTCTGCACTATTTTAGATGTCTGATCAAGGCAGCAAATAGTGGGACTATTACTTCCTGTAAGGTGGACACCATATCTTTCTATTACTGCATATTCAATATTATTGAAGTCCAAAATTGCATTAATATTTAAGCAGACATATCTTGCTCTTACAGTAAGCATTTGGTAAGCCAAAGCTCCCCAGATTTTTGCAGGAACTCTCTGTTAGTCTGGTCCCTGTACTTGTATGGCTGATTTTTAAATTGAAATATATGACCTTACACCTACTCTCTATTAAATTTTTCCTGCCTGTGTTTCAGCAGTCCAGCATTTTAGCCTGTAGAGATGTATTTTGGTCTTAATATTCTTATTTGCTTCTTAGCCATCCTTTTCAGCTGTGTCTTCTTCATTTATAATACTTATCCCTTAAAGCTTGTGTTGAGTTGGGGCTGGCTTTGGGCTGATTATAGCTAAATAGCTAATGTGCCTTGTAGGTTTAGAAGCAGATCATGTGTGGATAATTTTATACAAAGTTTTCTGCAGAGAATTGTGACAAGTGCTAGTTCTCTGGACCTGGTTGCCTTATTCCCGGGGAGACCCAAGAGTTACTTATAGGCCATTTCAAAGCCTTTATTTAATTTATTTATTTTTTTTGCTCCCTACCACTCACTTTTACATGCATGTCTCTGAAGAATAGAAAAAATAAATCATTAGAATTATGTTCCAATATACCTGTCTCTCTTAGCTCTTAAAACTAAATGTCACCACTTAACCTAGAATAGTTGAAAACTTGATTTAAAGAAAGTTTCTGGGACCTGACCTTGCTTATGTTTATGGTTTTGCTTTGGAGTTTAGTCTTTGAACTATATATGGACTCTTATTGACACTCTAAAGACTTAAAACTGCCATGAAGTATGAAAAGGTTTTAAAAAAAGACTTATAGAGGGAAACAATAATTAATATTCTTGGAAGCTAGGTTTACCAATGACTTTAGTCTATTATATATGTGTATGTATATATATATAACATATATATATATATATAAAATAGATAGACTTATGTGGAGATTATTTCCACTTTTAGTCAATGTCAAACCTTTAAATTTTAAACTAGTAGTCTCTTATATAGACAGTGCAGATATTGAACATTTCTGCCCTCTTGGAAAATGGACTCTCTCAGGGTAGGAGCTTTGTGTCTGTTGCTCAAGGGCAGTTGCCTCAGTGATGACTGGGTTCTTTCATTGACTCTATTAATCACTGCCAGTTCTCTTCACAATTGGGTAGAAGTAATCACAGTGACAGCTCCAGTGTGCTGGAGGACTTAGAGGTCCTAAGCACTTGGCTTTCACAGTCATTTCTTGTATATTTTATACAGAAGGGAAAAGGAGATATGGAAGCTGCACCTATATTGAGAGATCTAGTGTTTTTCTGTAAAAATGGCTTCAGATAGCCAGTTAAAGTTGTGTTTGAACCCTTGAAGCACATTAGATTTGTTTCCAAATTTTGGGCAAGATTTGTGTCTGTGTTAGCGAAATTTGGTCAAAAAGGCTTCATTAGTTTAGATCAGTGGTTCTTAACCTGTCAGAGCCAACACTCTGTTTTTATAACAAATGTTTTATAGTCCCTCCTTTACTATCCTGAAATGAATTCATAGATATACTGTAACTACTTGCAAACCTGACTGCAAAGAAATGAATATAATGTTCTAACTGTAATATAAAGGAGAAATAAAAATAAAGTCATTAAATATACTTTTTAATATGTATATGCTCTACACATACCAAGTGGTTAACTTTTCGTACCTGTGTCTGGAATTACTGTGATGGAAATCATTACAAATGCAGGCTTATTCAGATAAATTGTACTTACATACACTGAATTATATGGCTGTCATTGAGATGATTTTCCAAAATGGTGAATAACTCTTGGCAAAATTCAGAGAAAAGTTAAGTACAGTCTTACTTTGACTTTCAGAGCAGTTACATTTTGGGAGAACTTAGTGATTATTAAAAATGTGAAAAAGAGAATTCCTGTTTATGTGTTAAATGGAGTTACAGTCTAGGCTTAGATAATTTAAACAGGTTTTTCATCCACATCTATTTCTAGTGGGATATTAAAACATCATGGGGGATGCAGGATAATCCTCTGTTGTGCAGTACTGTCCCTAGTGTTGCAGGACATGTGGCATTCCTCAGTACACCAAGTGCCTTCAGTGTCCTCAGTCATTGTCACAACCAAGAAATATTTTCACAAACTTTCAAAACATGCCTTAGGGTTTAAAAGTAAACCATATTATTTTTCAGCTTTGTAAACTTAAAGGAAGCCAGTTTCTTTTCAGAGTGTGTGTGTAGAACTATCCTTTTCGATTAGGGATAACAAATATGTTTTAACATCACAATTCTGATTCATTGGAGATGGTTGTCTTGAGCGTTGTGTTAAAAATTCTGAGGCAAAGGCCAGCCTCACTAGGAAAGAGTATTGTGATTGATTAGTCATGTCTACCATAGGTAGAAGGGGGAATGGCTGCATGGGACGGTTGCCACATATCCCACCTCAGTATAGCTCAATATATCTTAACCCATTGAGTACCAGTACCCCTACCCCATGGGATTTGGGAATATGTGGGGAAAGTTTTGGTTGTCATAGTGATAGGTGTATATTTGTGTAGGTAGCATTTACTCTTCAGGAACCAGGAATGCTAAATGACCCACAGTGCTCTGGTTAGTTCCACACTGTGGGAAAATATCCCATCCTTGAAGTCCCTCATTGAGGAATAACCAATCTAGCTTGGAAAACAGTCTGTTTATGGAAACTGTTCTGAGCCAGATGGTCACTGGCACTGGATATAGAGGTGTTTTGGCATTGAATGGGAGTGTACCATATGACCTCCAGGGTCTTTTCCTGCTCCATGATTTCATGAGTCAGAGGTCAGCGAACTATGGCCCAGAGGCCAAAGCTGGTCTGTTTTAGTAAATAAAGTTTTATTGGAATATAGCCATACTCATTCATTTATGCACTGTCATTGGCTGCTTTGGGGCTACAATGGCAGAGTTGAGTAGTTGCCAAAGAGACCTTATGGCCTGCAAGGCCTAAATACTACTGACCCTTTACAGAAAAAGTTTGTAGGTACCTGGTATCAGTAATACTTTTTGAATGGAACCAGCATGTGAACTGATACTATTGAATACTAAATACGTCATTCTTATGTCCTTAATAGTTTCTGTGTATGTTGTGATTCTAGAATATTTTTCTATGTCAGTGTAGCATGGAGGACTAACTAATTGATGGGTCACCAATAAAACTTAGAGTTGGAGAATTTCCAGCTTGATTTTGCAGATGTCACTCGATAAAGTAGAGCAAAGTCTACTACTTCTCTTTGTCTGGTTCCTTAATCTTTAAAATTGGGCTGATAAGTGACTTTCTTCACAGTCATGTTATACTAACAGCTAGTTATGAAACACTTTGAAAGCCATGAAAATGAGAAAAAAAATGAATCTCAGAATCTTCTGAAATCAGTTTTGGAGTTTAAAAATTCAGTGTAGAAAACATCACTTTTCTTTTTCTCCCTACGTATTTTAATAAAGCACAGTGAGATAATAGCGTCGCTAATTTGTTGGCATTGTGTAGGAAATACTAACTTAAAAAATAACATTCCGGTTACATATTTAAAATGCTTTAATATTTTAAAGAGGTTACAAGAAACAGACATCTGTTAATCCTCACTTAAAAAAGAACAAAATACCAGGATTCTCCAGAGAAACAAAACCAATATCATTTGTATATGTGTGTGTTTTTTAAAACAGATTTGCTTTCATGAATTGGCTCACGACATTGTGAGGGGCAATTCCAAAATTTGTAGGGCAGGCTGGCAGGCTTAAGGTCAGGTTGATGCTTCAGTCTTGAGGCAGGATTCCTTCTTCTCTGGGAAACCTCAGTTTTTGCTCTTAAGCCCTTCAACTGATTAGGTGTGTCCCACCCACATTATCAAGGGTAATCTCCTTTACTTAAAGTCAGCTTACTGTAGATATTAACTATATCTACAAAATAGCTTTACAGCAACACCTAGATTAATGTTTGATTAAGTAACTGGGTACTATAACCTAGCCAAGTTGACAGGTAAAACTAATCATCACAGGTAGTATTTAGAATGCTTTTGGTATATTAAACAAATATGTGGTATTTGAAATATTGCATAGTGATTAGTTAATAGGAGAGTGTGTATATTCATAGCCTAGTAGTCTTTTAAGGGATTACCTGGGTTTTCAGTCATGTGTCAAATAAAGAATGGAAAATGGACAATTTAATCAACCTTGTCACCCTTTGAAATTTAAAAGTTTTTCTCTGTTTTTGTGGTTTTAATATGTTGTGTATTAATTTTTAAAAATCTAAGGTGCCTTAAGTAATTTTAAAAATTTATAACAATTTTTCCATTTTTATAAGTTAATGCTTTTGGTAATCTTTTTGCATAAAAAAATTTGTAGATCTGGGAATTAGTCTTGAGCTTATTTAGTCTAATTCCCCTTTTTTATGGTTGAGAAACTAGTCCTAGAAAGGTGGAGTGATTTGCCCAGCTATCATATCAAGTAAAAGAACCAAGATTAGAAGCCAGATCTGGTTTCCAATCCAGGGCCTTTCTGCTACAAGAAAGATTACAGTTAAATGATGCTAATCACGGGCAGGTTTTCTGAAGAGAGAGGGATTTTGAGTCTCTATTTAAGGGAGTGAATATGAATTAATAGTTAAGAGAATAGAGGTGAAATTCATGCCATTCAGTGACACTGTGGGGAGGGAGAGGGCAGAGAGAAGTGTGTATATAGTAAGATATATCCAAATGGACAACATATACACTTGGGCACATAGTGACATGGGATACCCCTGGGGCTTGAAGAGATTTTGCTGGTAAATACAAGTGAGCCATTGGATGATTCACAGGGGATATTCCAAAGGACCTTAAGAGTAGGGGACACATGTATCAAGAGAAGTTACTGAGAGAGCTTTCTTTGTTGAGAGGTTATGAATAGAGAAATGCGTAGCTGTTGAAACTCAGGTTCTCTCTGTAAGCAGCATAGGGCAAGAGTTTGGAAATCCTCTAGGAGGGGATTTTAAGGACATAAGGCCTAGAGAAAATGTTATCGGGTGTAAATGGATCCTTTTTAGAAGGTTGCCAGGTTTCAGGTGTAATCTGAGCTTCCTTACCTGTAAAATAAGTGTAATAATACCCAATGTACAGAGCTGTTATAGGGAGTAAAGGCGATAGTTTGTATAATGTGCTTAGCATAATGCCTGGCACACAGTACTCAATAAGCAATAGCATTTATTTTATTATTATTACATCATGGCAGCTGGCTGAGGGTCTTATAGAAGCTATCACTAGAATAAGATCCATTTTTTCCCACTTCCCTTTTCCTTATTCTTTACGTCACCTCCACAACTCTTTATCATGCTTTTTTCCCCTCTCAACTATTTTTTATTATCTCCCCAGCAAAGGAGAAAATTATATTAAAAGACAGAAATGAGACACTAGGGAACTTTTCAGCATGCTTGTTGCTTCAGGTTTCTTACTTCCAGGCAGGTGCATATCTCTGACTCTGTATAGTACTTCTCTACCTCTGTGATCCTCAAGCCAGCTCTTTTTTGAATAAACTGTGCACCTTTTGGGGGGCCATATTTCAACTGCAAAATTCCATTGCATCAAACTGAAAGGATGTACTTTACTACAGCACTATCTCCAATTAACCTTATTGCTCCTGTCCTCCCCCCCTACACACACTTTGGAATTTAACTATGAAGATATGGTTGGAAAGGAAAATGGAAAGTACAAGATTTTGAAGTAACTTCTCCCTTTCCTCTTCAGAGGTTATTCCCTTTAGGTTTAAGGAAAAAAAAAAAATTTGATGGATGTCAACTCCGAAGATAACTGGTTAAACAAAATGATGTTTTCTTTGATAATTGTATCTTAAGATACGAAAACACTTAAAAATGGAGACTCAGTGGTAATCAAGTGACAAATCTTTTTCGGTGTATGGACTCAGGGTTGTTTTTTTTTTTTTTTTTTGGCCACGCTGCGTGGCATGAGGGATCTTATTTCCCTGACCAGGGATCGAACCCATGTCCCCTGCAGTGGAAGCACAGAGTCTTAACCACTGGACCTCCAGGGAAGTCCCATGGGCTCAGGATCCAATAGTGAGATTACTAGATATGAGGCATAGAGTAGCTGTCTCAACTTCAGTGTGACTATTTCTGAACCAGACCTGGAAACCATTTCACTTGTGTTCAGAAGGCTGGTAGAGTTTGCAATTGACTCAGACTGACTTAGTGTGTTTAGTTATCATTCTAAGGAGCCTTTGCAGTGCTTGAAGATCTGTTAAAGAAGGTTCTTTCTTGAAACCTTAAAGCTGAAAGAGGGCTTCTGTGCACAATTTTGTATGCTAGGTTTTTTTTTTTTTTCAATTTTATTTATTTAGTTTTGGTTGCATTGGCTCTTCGTTGCTGTGCGCAGGCTTTCTCTAGTTGTGGCGAGCGGGGCTACTCTTCATTTCGGTGCACGGGCTTCTCATTGCGGTGGCTTCTCTTGTTGTGGAACATCGGCTCTAGGCATGCGGGCTTCAGTAGTTGTGGCTCGCGGGCTCTAGAGCGCAGGTTCAGTAGTTGTGGCACATGGGCTTAGTTGCTCTGTGACATGTGGGATCTTCCTGGATCAGGGCTTGAACCCATGTCCCCTGCATTGGCAGGCTGATTCTTAACCACTGTGCCACCAGGGAAGCCCCTGTATGCTAGGTTTTAAATTTAAATTGAGAAATTTGTGTATGTCTACATTCATAAGCAAAGGAGTTCAGAAAAGCTTGAAAGAGGCCTGTAAGGAGAAGTGAATTTGAATGTTTCTTTCTGGTGATCCTTATTTTTTTCCGAAGATGCAATTAAATAAACATTACTTTTTGAGTGATAATGATTTTTCTATAGTTTGATCAGAAGAACTTGATATTTTCAGACCCCAGTGTTTCAAAGTATGTGGTATTCTGTTTCACAGTCCTACAGTTGATGAGTATCGGTAGTCTGTAGTAGCATTTGGTCTTCAGTAAGACACGCTGGCAGTTACTGTCTTTAAGAAAAAACAAGGGACTTCCCTTGTGACTCAGTGGTTAAGAATCCGCCTGCCGATGCAGGGGACACGAGTTCGAGCCCTGCTCTGGGAAGATCCCACATGCTGCGGAGCAGCTAAGCCCGTGCATCACAACTACTGAGCCTGCGCTCTAGAGCCCACAAGCCACAACTACTGAGCTCGTGTGCCACAACTACTGAAGTCCGCGCGCCTAGAGCCCGTGCTCTGCAACAAGAGAAGCCACAGCAATGAGAAGCCCGTGCACCACAATGAAGAGTAGCCCCCTCTCACTGCAACTAGAGAAAGCCCTGTGCACAGCAATAAAGACCCAACACAGCCAAAAATAAATAAATAAATAAATAAATAAATAATTAAAAAACAAAACAAAACAAAAAAACAGGTAAGTGGTGTGTTGATCGTTAGTGTTTGTTCTCTGGTGCTTGGTGCACACTCTCCTGCAAGCTCTTCCTTTCCCGGCTGTTATTTCCTCCATTGGATAATGATGCTTTCTCATCTCACAAGTGCCCCGTGCATTAAAATCACTCATTTCTCTCTTTTGTCCCTTAATCTCTCCTCCAGATGAAGTCCATTTCTCTCATAACTGATAGCTAATCCATAATTATTTGATTAAGTTAATTCAGAGTAAGGGTGGAATGACTGATAGACCTAATCCCAAGGTACATTATGTAAGTTATATGTATTTTAAAGTGAAAAAAATTGTAAAACTAAACAAAAAAACCTGTTGACTCAAAGAATTAGCAGGTGGTTTAATATATAGAGATTGCTTGTTTGCCTTGTTACTTCAGACTTCCTTTTTTTTTTTTGGACTCCCAGTGTCTAAGAGAACATATTTCTTCCTTAGAGGAGTTGAGAAGAGGAGAAAGAATAAGGGGAAGAGACAGGACCTTTTCAATTTGACAAATAGGTATAGCTACTTCTTGACTTTTTTCCTTCTCCAGGTCTTCCCTCCATAATCTCACTATATATTTTTTGTTTGTTTGTTTAAATACTCTTCTTTTGAAATGTAACTCATCTCTTAGTTGCAGGTTCCTATCTCCCAACCTGCCAAAAGAAATTCTCCTAATTTATATGTTGTCAAATTACATGTTTTTTTATGAAACTTATGATTTTACTTTGTTTTTCAGAATGGTTATTAGTTCGACACGATGGATTTTTTCCATCAAGGAGTAAGAGTCACTACTAAATGTGTCCTGTTGTTGAAAATGTCTCTAATAATACTAGTCTATCTATTGATAATATACTATATGCCAGGCACTGTACTGGGCATTTAATATACATTATATTCAGTTCTCACAACAACCCTTATATAAGGTAAATATTTATATTTCCCTTTTAGAGATGAGGACCGTTCAGAGAGAGTAAATAATTTGTCTAGGTGTATACTACTTATAAATGGTGGAACTAATTTTAAAGCCCATCTGCTTTTGATTATACACTGTGTTCCTCTGCATTTCAAAAGCACCTTAAATATTTTGGTGCCTGTACCTACAGTGCTTTTTAGAGAGTGCGAGCAGCATGTTGAGTCTAGAATTTTTTTGTTTTGTATACGTGCGTACTCCTAAAAGTGTTTTATGATTCATTTATTCCACTTCAAACTTTTATTAATGCAGTCAGTTTATTATTCATGAATGTTTTTCTTCAAGGATGGTGCTATGTAGCATCTAGCATAAAGTAGTAGATGCCTAATATTGGCCGCATGGATAGAAACAACAACAAAAAAAGAGGTGACAGATAATGTAGGGGGTATTCACATAAAAATTCATTTCTTTGGGAATGTGAGGCAGGAATGTTCCTCATATTACAGCATGCTGCAGGGCAGGGTTAGAGTGCAAACTTTGATTAAAATCACCCAAAATCTTTTATTTCTTTGCTTTACAACCACAAGTTTTTGCCAGCTGAAAAGAATAATGGAGACTAATGATGAACGCATTTCCATCTGCTGCAAAAAAAAACCCAAAACAACATTTAGACAGTTTCATTCTTTTTAAACCTGGATAAAAAGGCTGCTTTGAAATGAAGCGTAAATTAGTGGCTACCTAGTAAGTAGTTATTAGATTCCTGGGCTAGAGGCCTGTTCAGGTGATACTGACAGCGGTAGCTGCCAGTTAACAGCTCAGTCTCAAATAGTTTCTCCCTGGGGGATAGTATAAGCATTCAGGCATTCTTGGGAGTCTTTCCTTTTCACCCCCAACTGAGAGGTTTTAGATAAAGGTGTTACTTTCCCTGAACTGCTTAGGTTTTCTTAGGCTGTCAAGGTCAAAAGCAAACCAAACTTTAGAATTATCTGCAGTAGATCCTTTTACTCATTGGGACATGAGAGAACTAAGGTGTTTTGAATAGCTAATATCTCAAGTATATTGCCCTCCCTGCCAGCTGCTAAAGCTGGAGGATGGGGGGGCAGATTGAATTGCTGTGTTTACGGAATAGTTGATGGTTTTTGATTCTTTTTGACATTGTTATGGTTTTTCATGGTTGCCCCTCAAGATTGATTTCGGGTGGCCTTGGCCTGCAGCGGCTTGAAGCAGGGTTTCGGTTCCTGGCCAGAGAATGAAGTCAGGCTGCAGCAGTGAGAGTGCTGAATCCTAGCCACTAGACCAGTGGTCAGTGACAAGGCCCTGGTCCTTCTTCGGCTTTGTAGAAATGAATTCCCACAAAGACAGAAAGAAGTGAAACAAGTAAAGTGTTTATTAGGAGGAAAAAGAGTATGTGTGAATAGGCACACACGGGCAGGCTCAGAGAGAGTCCCACCCTCATGGTAGTTTGAATCACTTGTATGGGGCATTTCTTCTAGGTTTCCTCTGGCCAGTCATCTTGCTTTGTCTGGTTCTGAGTCCATATTTGGTTTATCTCAGGGTCCTCCCACATGTGTGCACGCATCTCTTAGCCAAGATAGATTCTAGCGAAGAGGCCTATGGGTAGGTTGACATCACTCCCTTTTTGACCCAAGGAGCCTTTCTGCGCATGTATAGTCAGGAAGTTCTTCTTGACTTCGAGAATGAGAAATATGTGGTCTCTATCTGTTATCTGGGCAGGGCTCAGCTCTTCTCTCGCTCCTGCTGTTTTGGAGTATCTGTCCACAGGGGACAAACTCCAGCTGCCCAGCCTGGGGTCCATTTATCCCCTGCCTCAAGATCACTTCAGCAGCAATATAGTATAGAAGAATTTCATTAGTCCCTTAATACTGTAATCTAATTATTAGTAATTAGATCTCTGGGCTCAAGTGAGTAGATTAGTAGTAACCTATATGCCTTACTAATTTTTTTTTTTTTTTCACACACACTGTATTTTATTTTTACAAGAGATAAATAGACTGACACCAAGCATTGTACATGGATGACCACAACAAAAGCAACAATGATTGCAATTACCAAACATGAAACACACTCATACTATGTCATAATATTGACATTCAGTCCAGTAATCCTCCACTGTAACAGCTCCTTTACTTTGCAGTGAAAATTGATTTGTATATTCTTTGCCTCTGAGTCCTTGTGGGATTTTTTCTTTTTTTAAATTCAACCAGAAAGTCACAAAAATTATACTCATCCTCATCAGTTCACTCAGTCCCATGTAATTAATTTTTTTTTTTTCATCTTGATCTTTTGTTAGCACTTTTATGAGCTCATCAGTTTTTCATTAGAGTTCTGAAAATGCTTATTCATTCAGTTCAGCAGTACAGTCAGGTACCAGAAACCTGTACTTGTCAGAGTCTTTTCCATGAATTTCCTGAAGATGAAACCCTTTTATAGGAACATATTTACAAAAGCATCAGAGAACACCCAGAACTGTCTGTAAATGACAAAAGACTTAAAAATGACCACGGTTAAAGATTTGATGAAAGTTCATAATAATGCAGTTGACAAGAAAATTAGTTATTTCTGAGATATACATTTTAAAGTAATAACTAGGATTATGACTTTTAACATTATACCAGAACATATAAGATTTTTAGAAATTTCATGTAATGTCTGAAACATTTATATTAACATATTTCCATACAAATAACCCAATGAAAGTTTAGTATTAGTTGTTTTGTTTGTTTGTTTATACTGCAGGTTCTTATTAGTCATCAATTTTATACACATCAGTGTATACATGTCAATCCCAATCGCCCAATTCAGCACACCACTATCCCCACCCCACCGCTGTTTTCCCCCCTCGGTGTCCATATGTCTGTTCTTTACATCTGTGTCTCAACTTCTGCCCTGCAAACCGGCTCATCTGTACCATTTTTCTAGGTTCCACATACATGCGTTAATATACGATATTTGTTTTTCTCTTTCTGACTTACTTCACTCTGTATGACAGTCTCTAGATCCATCCACGTCTCAACAAATGACTCAATTTCGTTCCTTTTTATGGCTGAGTAATATTCCATTGTATATATGTACCACAACTTCTTTATCCATTCGTCTGTTGATGGGCATTTAGGTTGCTTCCATGACCTGGCTATTGTAAATAGTGCTGCAATGAACATTCGGGTGCATGTGTCTTTTTGAATTACGGTTTTCTCTGGGTATATGCCCAGTAGTGGGATTGCTGGGTCATATGGTAATTCTATTTTTAGTTTTTTAAGGAACCTCCATATTGTTCTCCATAGTGGCTGTATCAATTTACATTCCCACCAACAGTGCAAGAGGGTTCCCTTTTCTCCAAACCCTCTCCAGCATTTGTTGTTTGTAGCTTTTCTGATGATGCCCATTCTAACTGGTGTGAGGTGATACCTCATTGTAGTTTTGATTTGCATTTCTCTAATAATTAGTGATGTTGAGCATCTTTTCATGTGCTTCGTGGCCGTCTGTATGTCTTCTTTGGAGAAATGTCTATTTAGGTCTTCTGCCCATTTTTGGATTGGAGTGTTTGTTTCATTAATATTGAGCTGCATGAGCTGTTTATATATTTTGGAGATTAATCTTTTGTCCGTTGATTCGTTTGCAAATATTTTCTCCCATTCTGAGGGTTGTCTTTTCGTCTTGTTTATGGTTTCCTTTGCTGTGCAAAAGCTTTGAAGTTTCATTAGGTCCCATTTGTTTATTTTTGTTTTTATTTCCATTACTCTAGGAGGTGGATCAAAAAAGATCTTGCTGTGATTTATGTCAAAGAGTGTTCTTCCTATGTTTTCCTCTAAGAGTTTTATAGTGTCCAGTCTTACATTTAGGTCTGTAATCCATTTTGAGTTTATTTTTGTGTATGGTGTTAGGGAATATTCTAATTTCATTCTTTTACATGTAGCTGTCCAGTTTTCCCAGCACCACTTATTGAAGAGACTGTCTTTTCTCCATCGTATATCTTTGCCTCCTTTGTCATAGATTAGTTGCCCATAGGTGCATGGGTTTATCTCTGGTCTTTCTATCTTGTTCCATTGATCTGTGTTTCTGTTTTTGTGCCAGTACCATATTGTCTTGATTACTGTAGCTTTGTAGTATAGTCTGAAGTCAGGGAGTCTGATTCCTCCAGCTCCGTTTTTTTCCCTCAAGACTGCTTTGGCTATTCGGGGTCTTTTCTGTCTCCATACAAATTTTAAGATGATTTTTTCTAGCTCCGTAAAAAATGCCATTGGTAATTTGATAGGGATTGCATTGAATCTGTAGATTGCTTTGGGTAGTATAGTCATTTTCACAATGTTGATTCTTCCAATCCAAGAACATGGTATATCTCTCCATCTGTTGGTATCATCTTTAATTTCTTTCATCAGTGTCTTATAGTTTTCTGCATACAGGTCTTTTGTCTCCGTAGGTAGGTTTATTCCTAGGTATTTTATTCTTTTTGTTGCAATGGTAAATGGGAGTGTTTCCATAATTTCTCTTGCAGATTTTTCATCATTAGTGTATAGGAATGCAAGAGATTTCTGTGCATTAATTTTGTATCCTGCAACTTTACCATATTCATTAATTAGCTCTAGCAGTTTTCTGGTGGCAGTTTTAGGATTCTCTATGTATAGTATCATGTCATCTGCAAACAGTGACAGTTTTATTTCTTCTTTTCCAATTTGTATTCCTTTTATTTCTTTTTCTTCTCTGATTGCCGTGGCTAGGACTTCCAGAACTATGTTGAATAATAGTGGTGAGAGTGGACATCCTTGTCTCGTTCCTGATCTTAGAGGAAATGCTTTCAGTTTTTCACCGTTGAGAATGATGTTTGCTGTGGGTTTGTCATATATGGCCTTTATTATGTTGAGGTAGGTTCCCTCTATGCCCACTTTCTGGAGAGTTTTTATCATAAATGGGTGTTGAATTTTGTCAAAAGCTTTTTCTGCATCTATTGAGATGATCATATGGTTTTTATTCTTCAATTTGTTAATATGGTGTATCACATTGATTGATTTGCGTATATTGAAGAATCCTTGCATCCCTGGGATAAATCCCACTTGATCGTGGTGTATGATCCTTTTAATGTGTTGTTGGATTCTGTTTGCTAGTATTTTGTTGAGGATTTTTGCATCTATATTCATCAGTGATATTGGTCTGTAATTTTCTTTTTTTGTAGTGTCTTTGTCTGGTTTTGGTATCAGGGTGATGGTGGCCTCATAGAATGAGTTTGGGAGTGTTCCTTCCTCTGCAATTTTTTGGAAGAGTTTGAGAAGGATAGGTGTTAGCTCTTCTCTAAATGTTTGATAGAATTCACCTGTGAAGCCATCTGGTCCTGCACTTTTGTTTGTTGGAAGATTTTTAATCACAGTTTCAATTTCATTCCTTGTGATTGGTCTGTTCATATTTTCTGCTTCTTCCTGGTTCAGTCTTGGAAGGTTATACCTTTCTAAGAATTTGTCCATTTCTTCCAGGTTGTCCATTTTATTGGCATAAAGTTGCTTGTAGTAGTCTCTTAGGATGCTTTGTATTTCTGCGGTGTCTGTTGTAACTTCTCCTTTTTCATTTCTAATTTTATTGATTTGAGTCCTCTCCCTCTTTTTCTTGATGAGTCTGGCTAATGGCTTATCAATTTTGTTTATCTTCTCAAAGAACCAGCTTTTAGTTTTATTGATCTTTGCTATTGTTTTCTTTGTTTCTATTTCATTTATTTCTGCTCTGATCTTTATGATTTCTTTCCTTCTGCTAACTTTGGGTTTTGTTTGTTCTTCTTTCTCTAGTTTCTTTAGGTGTAAGGTTAGACTGTTTACTTGAGATTTTTCTTGTTTCTTTAGGTAGGCTTGTATAGCTATAAACCTCCCTCTTAGAACTGCTTTTGCAGCATCCCATAGGTTTTGGGTTGTCGTGTTTTCATTGTCATTTGTCTCTAGGTATTTTTTGATTTCCTCTTTGATTTCTTCAGTAATCTCTTGGTTATTTAGTAACGTATTGTTTAGCCTCCATGTGTTTGTGTTTTTTACGTTTTTTCCCCTGTAATTCATTTCTAATCTCATAGCGTTGTGGTCAGAAAAGATGCTTGATATGATTTCAATTTTCTTAAATTTACTGAGGCTTGATTTGTGACCCAAGATGTGATCTATCCTGGGGAATGTTCTGTGCGCACTTGAGAAGAACGTGTAATCTGCTGTTTTTGGATGGAATTTCCTATAAATATCAATTAAATCTATCTGGTCTATTGTGTCATTTAAAGCTTCTGTTTCCTTATTTATTTTCATTTTGGATGATCTGTCCATTGGTGTAAGTGAGGTGTTAAAGTCCCCCACTATTATTGTGTTACTATCAATTTCCTCTTTTATAGCTGTTAGCAATTGCCTTATGTAATGAGGTGCTCCTATGTTGGGTGCATATATATGTATAATTGTTATGTCTTCTTCTTGGATTGATCCCTTGATCATTATGTAGTGTCCTTCCTTGTCTCTTGTAACATTCTTTATTTTAAAGTCTATTTTATCTGATATGAGTATAGCTACTCCAGCTTTCTTTTGATTTCCATTTGCATGGAATATCTTTTTCCATCCCCTCACTTTCAGTCTGTATGTGTCCCTAGGTCTAAAGTGGGTCTCTTGTAGACAGCATATATATGGGTCTTGTTTTTGTATCCATTCAGCAAGCCTGTGTCTTTTGGCTGGAGCATTTAATCCATTCACATTTAAGGTAATTATCAATATGTATGTTCCTATGACCATTTTCTTAATTGTTTTGGGTTTGTTTGTTTTTTTTAATTTTTATTTATTTATGGCTCTGTTGGGTCCTCGTTTCTGTGCGAGGGCTTTCTCTAGTTGTGGCAAGTGGGGGCCACTCTTCATCACGGTGCGCGGGCCTCTCATTATCGCGGCCTCTCTTGTTGCGGAGCACAGGCTACAGACGCGCAGGCTCAGTAATTGTGGCTCACGGGCCTAGTTGCTCCGCGGCATGTGGGATCTTCCCAGACCAGGGCTCGAACCCGTGTCCCCTGCATTGGCAGGCAGACTCCCAACCACTGCGCCACCAGGGAAGCCCCTGGGTTTGTTTTTGTAGGTCCTTTTCTTCTCTTGTGTTTCCCACTTACAGAAGTTCCTTTAACATTTGTTGTAGAGCTGGTTTGGTGGTGCTGAATTCTCTTAGCTTTTGCTTGTCTGTAAAGCTTTTGATTTCTCCATCAAATCTAAATGAGATCCTTGCCGGGTAGAGTAATCTTGGTTGTAGGTTCTTCCCTTTCATCAGTTGAAGTATATCATGCTACTCCCTTCTGGCTTGTAGAGTTTCTGCTGAGAAATCAGCTGTTAACCTTATGGGAGTTCCCTTGTATGTTATTTGTCGTTTTTCCCTTGCTGCTTTCAATAATTTTTCTTTGTCTTTAATTTTTGCCACTTTGATTACTATGTGTCTCGGCGTGCTTCTCCTTGGGTTTATCATGTATGGGACTCTCTGCGCTTCCTGGACTTGGGTGGCTATTTCCTTTCCCATGTTAGGGAAGTTTTCGACTATAATCTCTTCAAATATTTTCTCTGGTCCTTTCTCTCTCTCTTCTCCTTCTGGGACCCCTATAATGCGAATGTTGTTGCGTTTAATGTTGTCCCAGAGGTCTCTTAGGCTGTCTTCATTTCTTTTCATTCTTTTTTCTTTAGTCTGTTCCGCAGCAGTGAATTCTACCATTCTGTCTTCCAGGTCACTTATCCGTTCTTCTGCCTCAGTTATTCTACTATTGATTCCTTCTAGTGTATTTTTCATTTCAGTTATTGTATTGGTCATCTCTGTTTGTTTGTTCTTTAATTCTTCTAGGTCTTTGTTAATCATTTCTTGCATCTTCTCAATCTTTGCCTCCATTCTTATTCCAAGGTCCTGGATCATCTTCACTATCATTATTCGGAATTCTTTTTCTGGAAGGTTGCCTATCTCCACTTCATTTAGTTGTTTTTCTGGGGTTTTTTCTTGTTCCTTCATCTGGTATATAGCCCTCTGCCTTTTCATCTTGTCTATCTTTCTGTAAATGTGGTTTCTGTTCCACAGGCTGCAGGACTGTAGTTTTTCTTGCTTCTGCTGTCTGCCCTCTGGTGGTTGAGGCTATCTAAGAGGCTTGATGGGAGGCTCTGGAGGTGGGTAGAGCCGACTGTTGCTGTGGCGGTCAGAGCTCTGTAAAACTTTAATCCACTTGACTGTTGCTGGGTGGGGCTGGGTTCCCTCCCTGTTCGTTGTTTTGCCTGAGGCAACCCAACACTGGAGCCTACCCCGGCTCTTTGGTGGGGCTAATGGCAGACTCTGGGAGGGCTCACGCCAAGGAGTACTTCCCAGAACCTCCGCTGCCAGTGTCCTTGTCCCCACGGTGAAACAGAGCCAGCCCCCGCCTCTGCAGGAGACCCCCCAACACCAGCAGTTATGTCTGGTCCAGTCTCCCCCAGGGTCACTGCTCCTTCCCCTGGGTCCCGATGCACACACTATTTTGTGTGCACCCTCCAAGAGTGGGTTCTCTGTTTCCCCCAGTCCTGTCGAAGTCCTGCAATCAATTCCCACTAGGCTGCAAAGTCTGATTCTCTATGAATTCCTCCTCCCGTTGCCGGACCCCCAGGTTGGGAAGCCTGACGTGGGGCTCAGAACGTTCACTCCAGTGGGTGGACTTCTGTGGTATAAGTGCTTGCCAGTCTGCGAGTCACCCACCCAGCAGTTATGGGATTTGATTTTACTCTGATTGCGCCCCTCCTACCGTCTCACTGTGGCTTCTCCTCTGTCCTTGGACGTGGGGTATCCTCCTTGGTGAAGTCCAGTGTCTTCCTGTCGATGATTGTCCAGCAGCCAGTTGTGATTCTGGTGCTCTCGCAAGAGGGAGTGAGAGCACGTCCTTCTACTCCGCCATCTTGGTTAATCCTCCTTACTAATTTTTAATGATTTAGTTTGTGGTTCTTTGGTGTTGGTGTCCAGGTTATTACATTTGTGGAATGTTGTATGATGGGCATTAGGATTATCTACTTTCATCAGGGAATGAGAACATAATTTCTTTCTTTAACTACTTAAGGTGATTTTGGACACTTCTGCTAGTGTGGTGTTATAAGACAATTTTAGAAAGAGAATAATAATTATACGAGTAGCTAATAAATACTAAGTATTTACTGTGTGCCAGTCATTGTGCTAAGTGCTTTACATCTGTTATCTAATTTAATCCTCATTGCAATCTTATTAAGGGCCATTGTTATGCCAACTTCATAGATACAGAAACCGAGATATATGGAGGCTAAATAGCTTGCCTAAGTTACACAGTAAGTAGAGCTGGGATTTGAATGGGAGCAACCTGACTTCAGGGCTATAGCCCTTAACTGCTCTGCTGTACATCAAGCTGATGCCTTCTGTTTTATACATAATATAGCTCTATTATTAAGATTTCCACTCAAAATTCTCCCATGTTGTTTCCTGTTAGAGTCTGTGTGTACAGATTTTCCATTTCTATTCTCATAAAACTTTCATCTTTAGTTTTAGTTTCTTGCCAGTTGGTTTGTTGAAAAACTTTTAAAGCTTTTACAATTTTTATTCCAGCTAAGAGGATCGTGTCACCTTGCTGACCATTTAACATATGTGCTTTAAAGTTGAGGGTAGTCAATCCTTCGTATCGGTAGACATAAGCAGTTAAAAGCATTTATACTTTATTTTGGATTATATTATAAGTTTGTGGGCAGATTTTCCACTTGAAGTTTATCTTAGACACATATAGAAATTAATTTTTATTCTGTAAATGTGCAGATGGGGAAATTCTGGAAGCATCCTGTGCAGAAGAGAAAAAAATCCACTCAGAGTTTAAGATTGGTCATGCAGAATTTACAAGGTGGGTGGGGGTATGGATAATCCATATATAGGCTGTTGAATTAAAAGTTTTTTTACATTTGTTTGTCCCTAGAGTCAACCTTTATAACACTGTTATTGGGAAATATCTGACTAACTAAGCTTTTACTGAACACTTTAATTCTGGGAGCACAATATCTAAATCCATGAAATAATCTTCATACAACAAGATGTTATTTTATTGTATTTGGGGATTACATGCTCATTCTGAATTTCGACAGATTGTGATTAACTAAAGTGAGTTACACATCTCTGAGGTGACATAATTAATAGTCATTTTTTTCCCCTAGCAAGTAGTGGATAGGAAGAGTAGATAACTATTTAATAAAGCAGCCACTGGGTTTTCTTTATCGTATATGAAGTGTTAACCTTTGTATTTTGCTATGGAAGGGACATTTGCTTCAGATCGAACTTAATCTTTCTTCTGAAAACCTAAATATGTTTAAGCATAGTTTTGGAGCAATAATAAGCTGGAGGTGCTACACATAATATAATTTTATTTGGAAGCTTTTTAGTCCTGAATAAGGAAGGAATATAATACAAAGCCAAGGAGGCAAGTATGACTGAATTCTATGTAATAGTTGTGGAACTCATGATTAAATGTCTCATTCAGCCTAAAACAATGACCTGCTTATTAGTGAATGTGCTTCAGTGTCATGAAAAGAAGGGAAAGGAGAAAGGTATTTGTGCATCTTTGTGGCAGGCACTGTGCTACTATTGTGTGTTTGCACGTTAACTCAAGTCCTAGGTTAAAAACTTTGTGTTATTATTTCTTTTTTTAAAGATGAGGAAACTGAATTTTAAAAAGCATATGACTTGTCTGTGGTTTGAACTAATACTTGCAGAGCTGGGATTTGAACCGAGGAATATCTTACTCTAAGGCCTGAATTCATATCCTATGCTTTCTGTCTTCTTTTGGATTTTCTTCTTATTCCATTTTTACCCTTTAACTTTGTTGGAAGTTTTCAGTTTTATTTCTTTTCTCTTAGTGGTTACCCTAAGAAATATTAATATGTATACTTAACAAAGTCTAAACGTAAATAGTATCTTTACCCTCTTCCTGAACAATAAGATCAACCTCCTTCTGATATAAACTATTTTTATTAGATGTTATAGTTCCAGGACTTGATCTTTTAACCCCAGAAATAAGAGAATAACAGTGTTTAGATTTACCTATATGCATTTATCGTTTCTTTTTTCCTTCTGATCATTTGCCCATTCCTTCATGCGTATCACCTGTAAAATGAATTGGTTTTTAGCCATCCCCCCTCCCTGCCTCCCCCCTTCCCCACCCCATGGGGCTTTGTGTGGGAGGGCCTCTGCTCTGGCTCTTTACCTTGCATAGGCCCTTAGTTTTGCCTCCTGTTACTGTATTTCATATGGCTTCCCTTCTCACCCCAATCAAGTTCTTACCACCAGGATTATGCAGATGCCCCTAGGGCATGCTGGCTTCAGAACTAACTCACCTCTCTAGATTTGTGCTTTCTTATCATTCCTGCCCTGGGAGCATTCCTTTTACTTTATTTATAGCTAGCGCTGCCATACATTTTAAAAAGAATTTTAAAATATTTAATGTAGCATTTTTAGGTGATCTCCACCCATCGGGTTGCCAGAAATAGAAGTTCATATTGTCACTGTGCTTGATTGGAGTGTTTTGCATTGGCCCTGGGAGGTAGGGAGAGGATTTTTGATTTATTTTAGTCTACTGTGCCCATTCCTAGTAACTGGCAAAATTCTTTCATTGCGAGCATAAGAAATAAACTGTTTGAAGGAGAATGATGGAGTTCAGGACATGTTACCCCAAAATATGGCACCTTGACCTATTGAATATTTTAAGCTGAAGGAATTTGAGAAATGGCAGGTACAGGTCCTGACCTTCCCCTAAGCAGGTCATAAGACACCTCAATGTATGAGGTGTCCTCCCAGTACACTGAGGAAAAGAGCATCTTTATTTCCTAAGACAGAGGAATGCCAGAGGAATCTGAATGAACAGTCCTTGCTAAATTTCCCCCAGTTCACTACTCTTAGCTCATACACATTTTTGTCCTATCATATTTTTCCATGACTCTACTCTTCATCAAACTTGGTATGAAAAGACTCAGGTTTAACCATTTCTTTGGTCTTTATTTCCTTATGAAGGGTCCTGTGTCACATAAAACTTATATTAAATCAATTTGTATGCTTTTCTTTTGTTAATCTGTCTTTTGTTACAGAGACCCAGCTGAGAACTTAGAAGGGTGGAGGGAAAAGGTATTTTTCCTCCCCTACAGTTTCTGGTGACCATGAAGGGATGGCTGGGACTCCCCACTCGCTCCGGAAGCTGCATTTGGGATCTTGGGAAAACTGACAAAAGTCAATGAAATATAAGAATTCTTACCAAAGTCAGCTCTCCCAGGTCTCTGTCTATAGTGCTCAGTCAAGAGAGGAAGGTAAAAATTCTTTTGTCCATTCTTTTCCAAATTCAGATTAGCAGGAGAAAAACAGTTGTAAAAATTAGCTCTTTGAAGTTTGACTCTTGTGAATTTGGTTTCTGGTAGCTATTGATTATTAATCCTTTCCCTCCCAGGGACAGCTGTTGTTCTCTTCCTTGTCCCCTTGTGTGTCCTGAGAACTTGACTTGGCTTTCCGCCTGCTGGGGCATTCAAGTTATTAAACCTGTATGTGTGGGTGGTCAGCTGTCAGATTGGAGGCACCTAGAATATGGCTGGACAGAAATGTGGGTTGCACCCCATTTGTGGCTAACGTCCCACCCACCACTGCCAGGTCTCTGGTTGGGTAGGGGGTTGTCTTAAGTCTTTCTTTCTTTCTGCTATCTTTGGGAGTGGCTCTGGATCTTGGGAGGGCTGTATCTTCTGTACCCTCTTTGGGGAAGCCTCTTGTGTCCATGATTGAGCCATAAAAGGCTCATTGGTTTTAAGTCCTAAAAGGCTTAATAGTTTTGAGTCACTTGAAATAAGCATACCTTTGGTTTAAAAAAAAAAACAACAAACTTGCGAATATTTACTGTTTGCCTTGTGTTGAAACCTGATGATAAGATATTTGAAAGGATGTATTTTTTCCAAGAGCTCTATGGTCAGAAGTTGGCATAATTGGAAGCTGATATTCAGCACTTTATAGGAGTTTTTTTGGTTAGTTTGTTTTTTAAAGTCCTCTCTGTTCTTCTTCTTTGGTCCTGCTCCTCCCATGGGAACTTCTAAATTGACTAAAACTCCCTTCTGGAACTCTTGCTGACTATATGTTCCAGCAACTCTGTCTCCTTCACTTCTATTTGGCATAATTTTGCTGAGGATAATTTGGAACTTCATTGGCTTCTTTGGGAGACTTAAGATCTCAAACTGGCTCCTCTAAGACCTCTTTCTTCCATTGCTTATGCTCCTATTTCCTCCTTTTGCCACCCTTGACCTTCCATTCAATTTCCTTGACTCCTTTGATAGGTCCCTCTTCAAGCCCCTGTCTCTTCCACCCTCTTCATCTCTGCCACACCTTTTCCACTCCAGCACCTCAGTTACTTGAACTCTAGGCTCCTGCTCTCAGGGGACCCAGGGTCCCCCCAAAATAGCTATCTGAGGTTGAAAAGGAAGAAGGCTAATTGGATGGAGTATTTTATGTACTCAGAAGAGCTTTAGAGACATCCAGGCAGCTGCTAGAGGTCTCCTCAGTCACTTGCCTAAAATGTAGTTCACAGCCTCCATAAGAGTATATATATCAAGGAAAGTGAAAATTTGAAAAGTCTTCTCCACAAATATTGGTAAAAAGCATTAGCCTCATATTGAGTAAGTTACCTCAACTGGTCCCATTTGCCAGAAACACAATTCAGATAAAGATATAAATAAAGTGGATAAAATCCAGTGATTTTGTAATACTGTGTTTTACTGACACATGGCTAAAATTTTAGAATGAAAGCTATAAAATCTTTGTTTGCATTTATCTGTATGTATGTGTATGTCTGTGTATGCATGTTACGTATATGTGCTGTTTTTCTATCTCTGGAAGGTATTACCAAATTAATTTATAAAATCCCTTAAAGAAGTTCTGTTCAAATTGGCTTGGAGATAAATGAGCATTTATATAAATTAAGTATTCCTAAAATTCTCTGGAATATAGAAATTAACCGAAACTTTTTTTAAGTTCACATTATCTGGGCTAAACTTTGGTAAATAAAGCTAGTTTTAATATTCTTGGTAAAATAAAAACAGGTGTGCCTTCAGAGTTGTCATCATTAAATATAATGCAGATGCGCCATTTTTTTTTCTACCTAGGCTTACTAGTCAAACAAGCTTATATTATCTCTAATAGATATTTAAGATTATGCAACTATAAGTCCAACCTAAGAACAAAATGTGTAATAAAAATAAATTGCTTGATGTATGTCAAGCACAACAGTAAAAAAGAAAAAACAAAAACAAACAAACAAACAAACTAACCAGGTGGGGAGAATCATGTTTAACTTTTTAGATTCTTTGCATTTGTGATATTTTTTATACTTGCCTGATTTGTCAACAAGAAAAATAACCTAAAATGATGGCTAGCTTTGTTTAATGTCTCATGAAATTTTCATGAGTAAGTCAGGCATAATTGTTAAGAATAAGTGAATTAATGTAAGTAGGATAAAAGTTTATAAGTGAACTTTTCAACAATAATTATATTTTATAATATGTCTACTTAAAAATAATTTCCAAAATCTTTCTGGTAACTTGAAATATACCAAGTTATGTTAGAATGATAGATATTCATTGACTATCTAGATCATTTCCAAATAAGATAAAATACTGAAACATTAATTTGCTGAACAAAACTTATCTTCTTTTGGCTTCCTAAATTTTGTAGAGACCAAAGATATTTGGTTCTGTTAGCAAACATGTTCTGTGCCACACCAAAAAGCTATACTAAGAGGAATCATATGCCTCTAGAAATTGTGAAATGGTGTATTTATAAATTTGCGAAGGTACGACAGAATGTTAGTATGTAGTAGGCATTCACAATTGCATGCTTTCTAGTTTTCACTGAAAATTAGGGTTACTAAGGATTAAGAATTCTTATCAATTATGTCAGTGAAACTACTAGGAATAATGAGGACAAAGGAAAAAAAAACCTCTGTATCCAAAGTATACAAGGAAAATAGGATGTGTTTCTGATAAGGAAAAGTATACACAGTATGAAGAATGTGTTTTTGTTAAGGGAAAAAGAAAGTAATTTTATCCTAGAATAGAACGACTGGCTGTTCCACAATGAGAAAGGAAAAGCGTGGGACAAAAACAGTGTATATAGAAAAAAGGGGGGGATGTAAAAGGTTTGAGGAAAAGGAATTTTATGTGTGGTCAAGCTTCTAAGATTGAATAGATTTATTTATAAGTTAAAAAAAAAAAGATGAGCCTTGATATCAAAAGTATACTGTGTGTAACTAGAATGCCAAAGTTTTCTTGGATTATTGGTTTCTCTTATTAAGAAATTGTAAAAAGGTTTTTCTTTATCTTTCAAGTAGTCTGTTTGCAGAACCAAATTTTGTGTCTTATCAGAATGATTTCCTGTACTTCACAGTTGTCTTTATCAGATCTTTGATTACTTAAGATTAAACAAGCTAAGGGTTTGTAAACACCTGTATAATCTTCTGTATCTGCTTTTAAGATTTTTTGTCACTTTGGTTAAGTAGGTAATTAAGTATTATTTTATAATCATCTGTGATCCTGTTTAATCAACTGCTCAAACCTTTTGACATTTTTGACAAACTTCCCTAAATCAAATTCTAAATAAAGTCTTTTTTTACTTAAACTAACTTCGGGGTTTCCCAAAGTGTCCTCAGAAAATCTCAAAAGATTTGTCTCCCACCTTGTAAAAGAGAAATGTTAAACTAATTAGGTTTATTTGACATATTAAACTGCATGGGAAGCATTGTCAAAGTGATGATAAATCTTCTTTAGGTTTTATTTGTATGGGGACATGTTATTAATATAAGTATTTCAGAAATGGTATGAAGTACGTAGAAATTGGTCAGTACTTGATATTCATATGTTCAGCATTATGTTATCAGTAAAAATTCTGGTTATTGTGTTAAAACATTGTATGTCACTGAAATAAACAAATTTCCTTGTCAATTACATTATAATGACCTCTCATCAGATCTTTAACCATAGCCATTTCAAAGTCTTTTGTCATTCACAGACAGGTGTGTTTTACTCCTGATTCTTCCCTGAAAGTGTTTACAGTCAGCTACAAGTGAGACAACTCCATGATGCCATCACTTGAATAACTTTGAGACCAGGCCAATGGACTGAGTAAGAATTTTCTGAAGTAATGAAGAACTTCATGGATTCATAAAACTGCTAACTCAGGATCAAACAGAACAAGTATTAATTACATCAGATTGAATGAATTGATGGGAATAATTGTAATTTTTTAAATGACTTTTGTTTGAAACATTGCTGGTTCTTTAATGTTTTGTTTTTCTCTTTTCTCTTAAGCTATCTATAAGTTACAGCAATTTGGTACAGTATACCTTTGTGAACAAAGATGAAATGATTACTTTTCTCCCTACCTGATCCTTCCAGAATTCAGAAACTCTTATTGAATACTTTTATTTTCATGGCATTATAGTTATATGTGTAAGTCCAATAAGAATATGTTTTCCTTTTAATAGGACATAATAAAAACACTGGTTGTATTACCGAGGCTTTAACTGGAATGTTATATTGGAGAATGATATATAAAATTATATATGACCAGACAGATATAAGGAACTAAGGTGGTCTTTATGGAGCTAATGCTTATAAACCCTCTTGGAAAAAAAACCAAAAACCAAAAAAAAACCTGGCCTGGTACCTGGTTTACAGGGTACTCAGCATTATAGGTAAGTGAGGAAGGTCACTTCCAGGGAGACTCAAGTACCTTAAAATATTTTGGGAACTCAGGAAGAGAGACATTCAGCCAAGTCTATATGTATTGAAGGCAAAGTCTGGTGGCAAGTTTCTGGCTTGGGTACCCGGCCTTGAGAGGCTTTTAAAAGTCTAATTTGAGTTTCCTTATTTAAAGATCCAGCCAAGCAAACTTAAAAAAGGTCTATATGGTCAATCACTATTCTTGCTGCACTTATGTAAATATCAGGCCAAATTGAACAAGACTAGGCTTCTTTTGCAAACAAATTAGTCATTTATTATCTTTGCTAGAAATGGGGGTGACTATAGAGAGAAAAATAATGTTTCAATAGGAAGCTATAGCACACCCTTATGGGTCTTAAGTTCTAGTCCTGTTCATTGTCTTTAAGGTTTTATCTACCTGTTAATGTGACTGGATCCTGAATTCTTCTACTTTCTTCCAGTATTTGGCTACAACTCTCTAAATTAACATTTCCAGTTTTTCTCCCACCCTTCTGACTTGGAATCATTGAGAACTAAAACTGTCCTTTCCTGAAGCCCGGAAGCTGAGGCTGGCTGACTTGATTTAAACTTCAGAGAAATCACTACAACAGATCATATATGGGCAGCCTTCATGCCTGTTGCTGTGTGGGCCACTCAGAAAGTTCATGGAACACCTGATGACCTCACCAGAGACATTTTAAACTGCAAGCCAGGAAAATCCATCAGATTGCTACTGCCTGTCCTCACTGTATCACCTAAAGATGCTTTAAGCCCAACATCTAGAAGTCTTAACTGACTGCCCTCTGGACTCAAAAACTGAGTTTATGTTTGTTCTAACCATCAACCTTTGTGTTTTTTTTTTGTTTCCATAGAAATGCCCCTTATTAAATGTTTGATTACTCACACCATATACTCCTACCTATACCACCACCTCCTGAAATGAGACACAACTGTTTGAATGGACTGACCAATTTCCAGGACTGAGGTTGATTCAGTGGGTTATGGGACATTCTGCCAACTCAGTTACTGGACTATGAAACTTCTTGGGGAAGTTTCATATGGAGAATGACAGGGTTTAGGACATGCTACCCCAAAATATGGCACCTTGGCATGTTGACTAATTTCAGGTGAAGGAATTTGAGAAATGGCAGGTGCAGGACTTTCTGACCCTGAAGCATGCCATAAGACCTTCATGTGAGCGATGCCTTACCTATGCCCAAAGGAAAAGGAGCATCCTTATATCTAAAGATGGATGGACATTGAGAAGAATTTGAACAAACTGGCCTTGCTAAGTTTCCCCCTGTTTACTACTCTTAGCTCATACTCCTCTTTGTCCTATCATATTTTTCCATGACTCTCTACTCTTCATCAAACCTAGTATAAAAACGCTCAGACTTAACCATTTCTTTGGTCTTTATTTCCTTATGAAGTTTGCTGTGTCACATAAAATTTATATTAAGTAAATTTGTATGCTTTTTTCTTGTTAATCTATCTTTTGTTATGGCGACCTAGCTGAGAACTTGTAGGGGTTCCTCTCCTACAAGACCAAATAGTTTCCACCAAATCACTTTCCAAAAAACTTTAAAAAACTCCCTTTACTGGAGGCTTATATTGATTGTCCTCTGGAGGAAGAAAAAAAAAATCTGAAAACAAATCTTTTAATGGGACATTAAGTATTGTTTTCTTTTGCATCTTATTCTGAGATAAACATGAACTAAGGATTACTTGATACGAGCATGGATTGCCACTTGTAAAGCTCAGGTAGGAGCAAATACTCTAAGAAGATTTATAACATTAGTCTGAAATTACAATGAACATGTAAAAACTTTTTTGTATTGGAATTTTGCAGAGTTTGTTCTGTGGACTTCTTCAAGGGCCTCAGTAATCTTCAAAGAGATGATAACCATACTTTATCAGTTCTCTTTATACATTTTAGGCTCAAAAATAGTTTTTCCTTTTTTATAAAATATTTATACAAGAGAAGTTTTTCTCATGTGTATTTTAATTGATTTTCAAGTGAGAAAATCATGCATTGTGAAAAATAGTGCCTGTACTATTTTTTACTTGTTCTCCTTATTTAGCAATAAATATTAGGAGGACATCTAGAAGTAGAAAATAACTTTAGAGCAGTGTTTTCTATATTCTTGTCTTTCGTATAAACTTGTGATATGATTATCTATTTAAGGTGTATGTGTTTTCCTTTGCTCACTAGATAAACACTGTAAAAATAATATTTTAATTGAAAAGATGCTTAACCCATTTTTTTTTAATGGGTTAAGGTTAATGTTTAAGTTATTATTTCTGTAGTGGGCGGTGTTAATTTAGTGTTTTTGGCAGTGACTTTGTTAGTGCTAATAGAAAAGATGAGCATTCAAAGGGAAACAGTTGCTTGCTTTGTGAGTGGTGATGTTGAGTAATGACTAAGTACATTCATTTGCACAGCCAGTATAAACTCCAGACATATTTCTGTGCCTTTTCCTCAAGTGGGCCATGTGATTTGGTGTTTATCACTGACTTGACTATCTTCAAGTCTTACAGATCACATAACTTGAGCATGAAGTCAAGCAGCTGTTTCAAAGGACTCTTTGCAAGTAGATTTAATTTTTTATTTTTTGGGCCATTGCCATGAAAGGAAGATTGTGCAATTTGTGTATGCATATTGGAACTTATTTCCCTCCCTCCTTTCCTTTCTTCCTTTCTTCCGCTTTCTTTAAAGCAAGTTTCAATGGAAAGATTTCTATAGTACTTTTTGGTTGGTCTTCCCCTCATGGTCCCTGCCATTAGCAGATTTAGCTTTGTTCTATGCCTATTAGGCCATTACATTTTTATAAATCTAATAGCATATATGGTAATTGGCGGCTGTCTTTTAGAGATGACAGTAAGTCAGCATCTGTGAGACTGCAACCTCTGCATTTTATTTGGATCTGCTCCCTGTCCTTTTGTTTTAGGGTTGATGGAGAAGGAACCTAATCCCTAAAGAATGGTATCTAAGTTTGTGAAGAACCTGCCAAGGTTGTTGCGGTGACATGTGACTGATGAACCTCTTGGATTTAGATACCTGCAGTGTTTTCAACATATGTTTAGTATTAAAATTGTTCGTGGGTCCTTTCCCTTGCAGGATATGTATACATACTAGTTGTATAGAATCTTTAATACGCTGACCTTTGATTGTACTAAAGTGAAATGCTTCTCTGATGATTATTCCCTTAAAAACTAGGTCATTTCTTTCTTTCTTTTTTTTTTTTTTTGTCCAAGTTGCTCAGCTTGCGGGATCTTTGTTCCCAGACCAGGGATCGAACCCATTCCCCCTGCAGTGGAAGCGCAGAATCCTAACCACTGGACTGCCAGGGAATTCCCTAGGTTATTTCAACATTGAGAATTTCAGCATTATTATCTGGTAAAAGCTACTACTCTATTTTAAGTATTACACAGTTTGTCATTTATATACACACATACATATATGGAATTGTGAATTAAAGTTAGGTAAAAAAATGGGAAGATTATATCAGAGGCAGTGGTTTTTTTTTTGATAATAAATGTATCTTAAATTTAACAGATGTATGCTAAATGCCCATATAGACTGTTTGTTGCTGGATAGAATTTATAAACAGCCATAACTTCTTCTCCCTTAGCCTTAAAGACCCCACAGCTGTACTTGATGAATGTAAGTGTTGTAGTACAGATGAGAGGGGGATTATCACAGGACAAAGAGATTAGAGAAAACTTTATGGACATAATGACCTGGGCTGGGATTTGAAGATAGGATTTGGAGAGACGTAGGTGTAGAGGAGGAAATACCCAGTAGAGGGAGCTGGGGTGAAGGTGGGACACTGCAGGTATGTTTAGTGTATGGGACACAGGGAGTAGGGAAGATAAGATTGGAGCTGGGACATGTAGGACACCGAATACCATCCTGAGGAAACTCTAAATCTTGTGAAACTGTGAGATGATTGATCATCCATTCATTAACCAACCAACAGAATAGGGTAATGGGTAAGAGCCCAGACCCTGGAGGGCCTAAACTTCCAGGTTTGAGTCCTGATTTACTCCTCGATGGCTTATTAATCTTGCACAGGTGTCTGGACCCGCTCTGACAGGGCTTGGTTGGTTTGTGATGACAAATTTGCTAAATCACTGTGTCACTGATTTTATCAAATCTTCTAATGTTTAAGGTCTTAATAGTTCTTATAAGAAAGAACCTGCATTTTGGTTACTGATCATAAAATATATAGAAAACTATCTTCTCATCACTAACAAAAATTTTATTATTTTACTTAGCAGTTTTTCAGTTAAGGATTTTTTAAATGAAGGATTGTTTTATATAATTTTGCTTTCTTTTGGATACTGTTGAATTAATTTTAAGTTAAACTTAAAGTGAAAATAAATACAAGATAAATTAGATTAAAATTTTAAGTTTAAATTTAAATAAGTTAAAGATAAAATTGAAAAGCACCCCAGAGGAATCACAGTTAATCCAAACAGTCTTGTACCCATCCAAGGAATGGAATGGAAACATCGAGGGCTCTGTGTTTGACAACCCTACCCGTACCACATGTAGTGGGGAATAATTTTCACAAAGACAAGGTGGATTGATGTCTATTTGTTTTGTCATTGCTGTTGTTTTCTTATTCATAAAAGTGAGTTTGGAAAGCGTGCTGGACAGCCAGAATCATAGCTTCCACAGCCCAATACAGACTGAGAGTGGAATAGATCCCTGTCTTTGAGAATAGACCTTTAATGAAGTGGTATGGATAGCTGAGATAAGTCACAAGTACAATCTCACAGCAGCAGATATTAGAGTGGCAAAAGTGTGGGTATTAGGTAGGTCCTTCCAGACTATCTCCTTTTTTGTTCAGGGACACTTCATGGGCTCTGATCTTGGGTTCACAGTATTTAACGTTTGGATAGCCGACAACTACCCGCTTGTACCTTGCTTATTATGACCATAATAATGGTCATACTTTTTGATCTCTAACACTGTTGTTGGACAGTTTAGTTACGTATTCAAACTGCGCGGCGAGACTTGTAACGGAGAGTGGTAACCGGGGTTTGGCCTGAGGAGAAGGGAGTAGGAAAGGCTCAGGCCTGCTGCTGTGCCTCAGTCTTTAGAATTTGTGTCCCTTTGGTTTCTGACCGCTTTCCTCATAAGACCACTGCTTTGCCATGACCGTGTGAAACTATGATATGATGTTGGGGTATGAGACATTCATTTCATGTTATGAATTGGGGTCTAAATTCACGTGACAGAAACCAGACTTCTCCTCAGAGACACTTAGTGAAGTAGAATTGGAGCCAGAGGACTTGGGCTTGATTCTTGGCTCCTCCTCTTACTATTTGTGTCACTCTGTGCAAAACATGTTGTTTTTCTTAATCTATTTTCTCTTTAATAAAGGGAAGGATAGTTATTTCTATTTCAGGTTGTTGCAATGAAACTTAAGATGCTAAGAGAGGATTTTATAAAGTTCTAAAGAGCTATTGAAATGTGAAATGTCATTGGTAGATTGGGAGTCTTTGGAGGCAGGCAGTGTGTCACACGTACCCACAATGCTAAGGCACAGGTCTTGAAGTTGTGAGCTCTGTGAGGGCAGGACCTTGTTTGTTGCAGCACTGTGTACCCAGCATTTTTATACAGTTTTGCTTATCTCATGTTCTCTATTTCTAAGTGTAAGAACTTTTACCATTTTTTTTTCTGTTTCCCTATTTCCTCAGAAGTTTGATTATTCCTTCTCCATCTTAGGAAAAAATGATAACAGAGCATAGCACCCTATTCTATGGCTGGATAGATAAGCTAACTCTTTGTGGGCTAATCCCTAAAGTAAAGAGGTTGGAAGTTAACAACAGGTTCTCTGTCTGCCTCAGATAAAAAGGAGCAAGATAGTAGATGGGAATCTGGAGGACACACATATTGAAAAGAAAAATATTAGGGTAAAAGCTAGGCAGACACAGACAGGCTTAGCACTTCAGTGGAGAATCCAGGAAAGGAGTTTGGTCTGGGTCCAGGAAAGATAATCTAGATTATAATGGGGTACACAAGGCCTTACTGTGGAGACATTCTGTGACAGCCACGTAGTGCAGACTTTGCTTACACATCTGATATGTCATCCAGGCTGCATGCTTTCAGAATGCTACCCTCTTTGTATTTTTATGTATGTATACAGTGTTTGTATACTGATAGTTAAGACTTTATATTTTTAAAAACATGCTGCTATGACTCTTTTTAGTAAGCTAAATATATCCTTCAGGTTAGTTTTCCTAAAAGTGAACTATTGACTCATATCCTGGCTCTGTTACATGTGAGCTATGTGATATTTGGCAAGTTAGTCAATTTCTTTTGAATCTTTTATCAGCTATAAAATAGAAAAATACCTTGCAAAATTGTTGGGGTGGAGAAATATTTAAAGTGCCAAATACAGTGCCAGGTGCACAGCAGGGATTCAGTTAGTGACGGGTAGTATTTTTTGATAATGTCTAACTATTTGTATATCATTTGGCAGTACATTCCATTAATATAATATGAGCGCTAACTCATATGAGTGTCACTCTTGGGAGTTTCAGTATTTATTTTTTGATTAAATATATACTGTGTTCTTTCCTAGATTTCTGAGAGAGCAAGACACCATATTAGTTGTGTTGAATTATTTTCAGTAACTCAAAAGGTATATATTAGCTGTCATAAGCAGCTTCATTGAAAAAAAGATAATTTCAAATTTTGAAAGGGTCATTTATTCTTTAATTTTACTTGGGTTATATTTGTATCCCTGACAAAGATAACTAATAGTCCTCTCCAACTAAATTGGAGTCAGGCTATAAGATATACCAGTTATATCACCTTCTCTCTGTACTGGAGTTGTCATCTACTCCCCCCACCCCCTGCCCATCTTTGGTAATACAGTTGATTTTCCAACCCTAATGATCACTACTGTGCTAGATGATATGGACAAAGTAAGTAAGTTGTTGCCTTGCAAATATTAAAAATTTTTTTTTCCCAAACTATTTAAAATATATTTTGTTTAAAAACAAAACGTCAGGTACATTTGGAAACATCTCAGCGCAGACTTTGTTACTGGGGAGAGAAGAAGATAAACTTGAAAGAAATGGTGTGCAGTGGTAAATTTTATACTTCTTTTAGGTAACTTTGGCATCTATTTAGAAATTTAGCTTAATTCAGCAGGCATTATGGATTTCTATTTTGTATTTAGGATAGTAGCAAAAAGTATCAAATACAGCAAATAGAGCTTGTAGTTAAGTATGAATAATTTTGACTCTTCAGATAGAAGGAATATGGTGTTTCATTCTCTGAGCACAAACTTGGTACTGGGAACTTTTAGTGACCATGAAGGTAAACACAACTGGGAAAAAAAAATCAGGCTTAAATTCTTCTATTCTAATGACGTAAGTGAGCACACTAGAGTTTAGAAATATTCGTACAGAGAAACTACTGTGACTGTGAAGGTTTCCTTCTTTAGCTTTATGTTGGTAAGATAACATTGCTTGATGAATTCTCAGTAAATGTAGAGAAGTAGTAATGTGTGACCAAACTTTAGGATTTACTTGGGACTAGAGCTTTATTATCACTTGAAAGAAAAAATTATCGTTTAAACCGTTTAACGTCTGGGAATGATTGTAATTGTGACAGGACAAACCTTACTTTCACTGGAGGATAGAATAAGATAGTGAAAAGAGCACTGGAATGGAAGTCAGAAGTCTAGAATCTCTACTTACCTTGTGTATCTCTACTTACCTTGACAATGGTGTGTTGCTGTGCACGCCCAACTTTAGGGCTTGATGGGTCAGATAACACTCAGTTCATGATGGGCAGCTGAGGTCTCTTGGTAACTTGGTAGCCCATGGTCAAGCATTTGGTTTCTACTAAGGCCCAGTAGCGGCCAAAAATTGTCTTGTAAAGGGAGAATGGTTATCTGAAGATGATGTAGGGTCTTGCTTCAGAATCCTAAAGGCCTGTTCCGTGATTCACTGTGGGGACCTGCAAAGGCTCACACAGCATCCCTACCTGCCAATGACCCTTCAGGCACCATGGGATCTGCTGGATCATTTTGGCCCAAGTGGCAGAGCAGTTTGCACAGCAGCCTAAACCTGTTGTAAACCTTCTCTTGTTCTGGGCGCCCCCTCAAACCAGCAGCTGTTCCAGCCGCTTGGTAAATGGGCAGGAGTAACACACGCCAGTGAGGACTGTGGTGCCTCCAGAATCCACACTGGCCCCCTAAACGTTGTGCCTCTTTCTTGGTTGTGGGAGGGGCCAGATGTTGTAACCTATCTTTCACCTCAGGAGGAATATCTTGACATGCCTCACACCACTGGCCCCTAGAAATTTCACTGAGGTAGAAGGCGCCCCCTGTATTTTAGTCGGATTTATTTCTTGCCTTCTGATATGCAAATGTCTGACCAATTAGTCTAGAGTAGTTGCTGCTTCTCTCTCACTAGTCCAGCCAGTGTCAGGTCATCAGTGTAATGGACCAGTGTAATATACTGTGGAAGGGAAAGACAGTTAAGATCCCTGTGATGTAAACTATGACCTGGAGAGTTGATATACCCTTGAGGTAAGACAGTGGAGATGTATCACTGGTCTTACCAGCTGAAAGCAAACTGCTTCTGGTGGGCCTTACGGACAGTCTGGAGAAAAAGGCATTTGCCGGATCAATAGCTGCATATCATGTACCAGGGGATGTATTAACTTACTCAAGCAATGAAACCACATCTAGTACAGCCACTGCAATTGGAGTCACCGCTTGGTTAAACTTACCATAATCCATCATTCTCCAAGATCCATCTGTCTTCTGCACAGGCCAGATAGGAGAGTTGAATAGGGAGTGGTGGGAATCCACAACCCCTGCATCTTTCAGGTCCTTGATGTTGGCCTGATCTCTGCAGTCCCACCAGGGATGTGGTATTGCTTTTGATCCACTATTTTCCTAGGTAGAGGCAGCTTTAATGGCTTCCACTCAGCCTTTCCCAACAAGATAACCTTCACTCCACAGGTCACGGAGGAGCCAATGTGGGAATTCTGCCATCTGCTAAGTATGTGTATTGCAATTACGCATTCTAGAACTGGGGAACCCACAGGATGGGTTTGGGGACCCACTAGGCCCACTGTGAGATGGACCTGAGCTAAAACTCCATTGGTAACCTGTCCTCCATAAGCCTTTACTGTTGCTGGAGGGCCGTAGTTTTGGGTCTTCCGGAATCAGTGTCAGTTCAGTGTCCATTAGTCCCTGAAAGGTCTCATTGTTTTCTTTTCCCCCGTCCATAGTTACCCTGGTAAAAGGCTGTAGGTCCCTTTGGGAGGGCTGGGAGAACGATTAACAGTATACATTTTTGTAGTGTACTGGGGTCCTTTCTCAAGGGAACCAGACTCCCTTTCATTTAAGGGGTTCTGGGTCTGTAAACTGGCTCAAGTCTAGGAATTGATTGAGGGGCCATGACTCTCTGTTTTTATGATTTGAGTTAGAATTTTGTTCTTTTGACCTAGACTTTTTTGCTTATTCAGATCAAGTAAGAAGTTGGTAAGCTTTCTGTCTATTTCACTTCTAGCAATACCATGATTAGCCAACACCGTAGGTCTGTATGAATCATACTGTTCTAATCGCTGCTTTGACTCTTGTCATTACGGTAACTATGCCCACCTTGCCTTTGGCAGCTGAGTGCTGCCACTTGGCCCCTGCCACCCTGGGACCCAATTACTCCCATTACATTTAGGTTTTCTGGTTGAATGGTTGCAGTTCCCAGTGTAAGGTCTGGCTTACAGAGAAGAGTAATCAGAAAGCTCTTCAAGGATGCTGGGGCTCCTCTCACAAATTTATTTCTCAGAGTATTGGTGAAAGGTGTGTCTTCTGGACCCTCCCATGGTGGGTGAGTAGGTCTTATTTGACAATTCACTCTAACATTCCAGTTTCCTAAGCCTTTGAATCCCTTGTGCATTAAATCAAAGGGGACCCAGGGGTCAGGTATTTTAAATTTGCTCATGGTGGGCCATCTTTTGACGTTTCAGCCAACCAACCAAACTATTAGAGCCCTTTCTAATGCCCCCAGCTGCAACATTAGATGCAGAATCTTTGCTTAGTGAGCCCATATCAAGAAATTCAGCCTGATTCAACTTTATGTTCCTTGTACTGTTCTCCCACACCCTTAAATATCCATTCCCAGACATGTTCCGTGGGTTTCTGCTTGCATACATTAGAAAACCCAAATAGTTATTTCGGAGTGCATGTAGCACACCTCCTCATGGGTCACACTTCGTACCTCACCTTTAGGGACCTGCTGGGACTTGAGTCTAGTTATAAATCTAGAAGAAAAGAGGGGTGGTGGAGGTGAGTCAGCATTGTCTTACATGGCAGCTCCCTCTGGGGAGACCATTACTGTTTCATTATGCAGAGTGGGGTTAACCCCCTCAGAGGTGGAAAGGCTGATACCAGTGTGGGTGGAGAGGCTGCTACTGCTGGACACCCAGGACTATTTGGTTAGAGCCAATCCAGTTCTGTCACATTTAGCGAGAAATTTTACAATATATATGCATTCCTTTTGTTATTTAACATGATTTAGTGGAAATAGTATAGGATCAAGATGGAGTTGAATCCTGGCTTAATTATTTTTAGCTATGTGGCCTTAGGCAAATAGTTCTGATTTTCAGTTTCTACGTTTATAAAGTAGAGATTATAATACATACCTGTGACAAAGACTGCCAACTATGCCCTAAGAGCCATTCTTTTTTTTTTTTTTTCTTATTTTGAGAAATGGAATCCCCAGTTCCACCCCAAGTTTTAGCCAGCCATGACCACCCAACTACAGCTGCATTTCTCAGCTAGATGCACCTAAAAGGGGCCCTGTGACTAAGTTTGGGACATTAGGATGTTAAAGGAAGAGATGTGGACAACTTTTTGGGTCATCTTCTTAAAGAGAAGGTCATTTGCCCTGGATGTCCTCTTTGGGAAATGACAAGAATTGAAGCAGAAGCCTTGGATCCAGGGATGGACGCCAGTTGTTGAAGATGGCACAACCGACTAGCTAGTCTGGGTTCCCTGGAGCAGAGCTGTTTACCTGCCCTAGATTGCTCACTTACCTTCGAACTGTTATGTGAGAGAGAAATAAACTTCTATCTTATTTAAAACCTTGTATTTTTGTTTTCCTTTGTTACAGCTGTTAACAGTTTGTTACAGTCTGCCTAAACACTACCTTAAAGAGCTGTGAAGACTAGAGATTATATTCCTAGTTTAGTGTGTGACACATAGTAAGTGCTCTATCAGTGTTTTCTATTGTTTGTTAAATATTTATGTTCTACCTGTTGTGGTGAGGCACAATGCTAAATATAAAGATCATGAAAATGATTTCTATTATCAGTGGGTTTAAGAAAATTAAAAACAAGGGTTCTTTCAATTAAAAAGATATAAAATAACTAGCAACAACCAGTTAGAGAACAAAATTTTTATGGTGTCATTCATAATAGTAACCAAAAATATACTTTATCTAGAATGAAATAATAAGAAATGGGCAAGAGGACCTGTATGAGAAAAATTTACAATTTAATTAAGATATAAAAGAATGTAAAAATGAATGGAGAGATTAAAATATTTAATATTAAAATATTGCCATTCTTTTATGTTACTTAATGTTATAAAATGTTGTCTCTTACGAAGGTTAGTTTGTAAGTTTAATTAATGTTAAAGACTCAAGTAATGAGGTAAAATGTGTAATGAAAAACATTGATCCTTGGCTAACTCCTTCTCAACCTTGGGTTGTTATCCCCAGAGGCAACTATTTTTAATTCTCTTTTAGCAGTTTCTTCTGGTATTTACTTCCATATTTTTCAATGTTACTTATGATCTCATTTCTTAATTTTTCAATTTTAGTCACTCTATTTTGGCTTTTTAATAAGGCAAATGAAGATTTAGCTCTTTTATACCCACCCCCCCATCAGTTCTTTCCCTCTCCCCCTCAACTTTCTTCTCCCATAATAGTTAGTACAATTTTTGGTTAGTCACTGTCTTCATTATTATAATTATGTATCATTCATAGCTGAGCCACAAAGTGATTATTATGATTACATTCACTTTTCCCCATAACTTATTTTTCTTGGAATTTATGGGAAATTTTCTTTTATTATATCTTTGATAATATCTTCTGCTCCTTTTTCTGTCTTCTAGAATTTCTATAGTCTAATATTGGATCTCCTGGATTTTGATCTAATTTTCTAGTGTCTGGGAGATTTCCTCAGCTTTATTTTCAGTCTTACTATTATATATATATTTTAAGTTTCTGCTCTCATTTAAAATTTTCAAAAGCTTTTTCTTGTTTTCTGAGTTTTTCTTTAGGTAATCCCCTGTTCTTGTTTTATGGATACAATTTCATCTCATCTCACTGAATTTTAGATTTTAAAAAACGGTTTCTTTGTGTACTGTATAATTTTCTTTGTTTTTCTATCTGATTTGGTTTCTTTTTTTTCATGATAGAATCATTTCTCAGTTGTTCCTCAAATGTTTAATTAATGCTGAAAATCTTAGTGGAAACTCTGTGTGCGTGGGTTTCACTCTAGGGCTGTTAGTTGAAGACCAGATTCATTTTATTGAGACATCTCTGACTCTTAAAACTAACAATCTTTTCTCTTGGACTGATTTTTCTTCCCAAGGAGGAATCCTTGTCTTCTCCGTAGGCAGTAAAAGGCTGGCCATCAGTTTATGGCAGTTGAGTAGGAGAAGAGAGCTGGGGAGTAGGGGTTGATCTCACTGCTTAGTATGTAAACTTGTATTTACTCTCCTTGTTTTCAGTACAGTATCTTATCCTCACACTCAGTGCCTTTAGTCCCTAAGTCAAGTCTGTCAGATTCAGTTTTTACCAGAGAGTAAGTGCTTTTCTCTTGCCAGAGTGAGAGTTAGTTGGAGAATTGGAAAGGAGTGTCTAGCTGTTCCTTATGCGAACTTTCTGTCATCCTCCTGATTTTAGCCCCACTCATAACTGCTCCATTCTATGCCTTTCTAGATTCTTTATTGTGAATTATTTTCTTGTTGACATCCTTCTCTTAACTACAGATAGTTAGGTTTCAACTTTATCTGTTCTGCTAATAAGTCAGAAAATATTCACCCCTTTGCTTTCCATCTTCCAAAATTTTATTAATTTCTTTTGTCTTTAATTTCCTCCTGTTTTTATCCTTAGTATTTAATACTTAAACGTTTTTTCCTTTACTGTCTTTTTAGTGGAGTTTTGGGAGCGAATGGAGATAAATGTATGTATTATCTTTTAACCAGAAATCTTTCAGTTTTTTTAAATAGTAAACAAAGTTTAAATAAAATAGCATGAAAACAAAAAGACTGGTAAGAGGAAGTAGTTTGATGCTCTCTGGATTTCTTCAGAGGCAAACCTCATTTAAGAATGTCTTGTTTTCTCTCTGTCTCCAGCATCTTTACCCTTTTCTACACAATTGTGTTAGCACATGCAGGGCCTCTGGTGTTTGGAATGCTCAGTTTTTCTGGCTCCTGCAAATTACATTCTTGCGACTACTAAAAATCTCCCATGTCAAGCATATTCTTATTTTTTTTTCTAAGCCATTTCTGTATGACATCTTAAATTTCTAGTCTAAAACTTGTATTGAGTCTAAATCAGTGGAAATTTTAGTGATAAATCAAATAGTGCTTTAACCCTATATCCTATATATCAGATAATGTTTCTAGTTGCAAATAACAGAAAACCTAACTAGCTAAAACAAAGGGGATTTATTTCATTTACTTAACCGGAGAGTTTAGAGATAGGTCAGTCTTCAGGTGCTATTTGATCAAGACTCTGGCTCTGTTTCTTTGTAGTTCTC
Organism: Eubalaena glacialis; assembly: GCF_028564815.1. NCBI lineage: Eukaryota > Metazoa > Chordata > Mammalia > Artiodactyla > Balaenidae > Eubalaena > Eubalaena glacialis. The sequence goes on from NC_083718.1 coordinate 21,632,445, forward strand.
TCAGCTCTGCTCTAATCTTCATGCTGATTTTGTTTTTAGGTTGGCTTTCGTCATGGTTGCAAAATGGCTGCAGCAGTTCTAGGCATCATATTTCATACCACATCATACAGAGGAGGAGAGGTGTTCTTTCCCAGAAGTTCCCAGAAAACATCTCCAGACATCGGGGTGAAGTGGGGGATATTACACTGAACACCTTGCACCTGAGTCTTATGCCTTATTGCTAGAGTGAGGGTGGTTGTATTCCCTCCAAACATACAGGTTGTGTGAGGCAGGAGTAGTACTACCAAAGCAAAGTAGGGGCCATGGTCATTGGGAAGGCAACCACAATATCCATTACTGTGTTTAGTCTTAATCTCTCTGCTTTGATCACTATATAATCATTTTTATATTTTATATCATTATGCTTTTTATAAATTAATTTCCCATAATTTTTCAAATTTCACTAGTCTTACCCATGAATAAACCATTTTGTCTTCATCCTAGAGGCTTTTCTTGAGAATTTGTTTCATACAAATTCTTCTCCCAATAATTCTTCTGTCTTTAGAGACTTTTTTATTCTACCTTTTGATAGTCTCTTCTAAAGAAAGGAAACTTTTCATCTCCCTCCCTCCCTCCTTCTTTCAGTTTTCTTTACCTCCCTTCTCTCATCTTAATGAAGCCTGAGAAGAAAAAGAATTGTATTTTTACTGCTTGACAAGCTGTCTGTCTTCCTGAGGGGAAGAAGTGTTCTGTGGTTCCTTCTTTCACATGCTGTGTCATCCTATCTCCCTTTCTTTTTTCCAGATGTGCTTATTGAATGACAGTAATATCAGCATAGAGCCTTCTTAATGTCTTACTGTGTTTAATTTTAGTTTGCAGTATACCATTTAGTTTCTTCATCTTGAGACAGTGTTTTTTGATTGCTTTTGAGATATTCTCTTTGTCTTTGGTTTTTTTATAGTTTCTTCATAATGTGTCTTAGTGGGATATGTTATGTTGGAGGTTCCTAAATCTGATGATTAATGCCTTCCATCATTTCTGGAAAATCCTCACCTATTATTTCTTCAAATATTGCTTTTCATTCTATGCTCTTCTTGATTTGCTGTAAGATGTTACTGGATCTTCTATCCTATGCTCTGTATTTCTTAATGCCATTTTTTCATTTTCCATCTGCACTCAGAGTAATTTTCTAAGCTTTTTCTTTTTTAAATTAATGATTTCTTAAGCTGTGTCTAATCTGCAGTTTAACCCAATGTATATTTTCTTTTTATTTCAGTGCTTATAAAACTCTGTGTTCCCCCCAAAATCTGTCTGGCCTTTTTGATATGTTTTATAATGTCTTTTATGTTTTTAAATAATTTTAAGCATACTTTATAAGTGCTATCTATACTATTAACTGAAGCTTTTATTGTCTAATTCTGTTGTTTTTTGTGTCTTCTGTTTCCCTCATGGTGGGTTATTTCTTCATGAGCTTTGGATTATAAGCTCATCTTTAGTGAGGCTTTATTTTTGGGAATTCTGTAGGTCCAGAGTAGTTTTATATTTGTTTTTGCTAGGTATCCAGGGGTATTACTGGCCTGCAGTCAGTCTTTTTATAAGTTTCTAAGCCTCGGATTTCTTGAACTATGCAGGTAGTATGAATTTGAACTTCAAACCTCTGTAAAGGCTGGCCCACAGTTCAAGTTCTCAGTGTAGACTTATTTTTTGTCTGTCTAGAACCCTGGCCAAGATAGTTAAACTTCTTTGCTGGGGATCTTGGTTTTATGAGGGGTTTTATTTTAACTCTCTGTCTCTCAAGGTTAAGGCCTCATCTCCAGCTGCTTGTTAGGTGTTAAAATTCAAGCCTCTTGGTTATAGAAACGAACATAACCGCAATCAATTCATGCTTACTGCTCCGGTTTTCAGTTCCTGTCTAAGTTTTGGCCTCTCAGTACTTAATTTCCTTCTATGTATTTAAGGGAATGTTTGTTCTATTTCATCCAGCATTGGGAGATGTTTAAGGTTGTTTTAGGTCTGGTTCTCCAGGGAATAGAGATTTGAGGCAGAGTTTTGCATGCCGGAGGTTTTTGAGGTGATTCTCTTGGCAGCAACACCAGTAGGGAAGTGAAGGGTTGTGAAGCAGGACTGGGCAGAGGGAGAAGCTGACTCGTAGTGCAGTTGCAGCTAAGACTTCAGTTCTGTGCGGAGCTCTGGACCTGGATCAACCTTCAGAGATATCCCCAATCCAGGCATGGGGCCAGGTCTTTGTACCTCAGGGAACCCTGCTCTCTAACAGTATTTCCTCTGGTCAGACTGGCCTAACGAGGACAGCTACCACTGAGCTGAGCAGTACTGGTGCCCTTCTCAGCAGTGCATTCCTTACCGCTTTGGGGAATGTAATGACCTCTGGACCCTCCTGTGGAGTATGGTTGGCAGGCAGCTTTTTCAGCCATACCTGGTATATGCTCTCTGGGGTCCCGGCTTCTCTGAACCTTTCATTGCTTCACTTTACTGTCTGCCGCAGTAGTTCTGGCATTTTTCCGTCACTTACTGTAGACCTTCACTTATTCCAAGCTTTTAAGAGCCATCTTAGCTGTGGGGTGGTATCATTTCCAGGGTCATTGTCAAGGTGTTAAATCCTGTATCATGGGAGGATACCTAGATAGCTCTCCTTTATCCAGCTTTATATTCCATCTCCCTTGATCCAGCGTCTTCAGGATCCAGCCCTACATGTGCTTTTCCAGCTGCTGAGGGTACATGTTGGCCAAGTCAGTCCTGCAGCTCCTTCCGCACGTAGTCCCTTTCTTCCTCAGCACATTCAGCCCTTCCCAAGCATGGTTATGTGTGATTGGTCTAGAGGCCCGGAGGGGAAGTGGAGGTTGATCCTGGAGGACATAGGTTGTCTTGTAAGGTAGAAACCTCTGCATCATCTTCAGGCAAGGGGAAGTGCTAATTCCTCAGGATCAGATAGTTCCTGGAAATCTGGAGATTCAAGATTTTCAAGCGCATCACCCGGGTGTCCTCATGCTAAGTCTTAGGGTTCCATGCCTTCCTAATCAGAACCCTGACCTTGGTGTAGCTGATTTGAGGGGATTGAAAATTCACCCTGGAGCTCAGCTACCCTTGTGTTCAGTCCTGGGCCCAAGCTTTCAGTTTTTGTTTTTGTTTTGTTTTGTTGTTGTTGTTGGAGATGAGAGGCTCTTTATATGCTGCCAAGGAGGTCCTTTGACTTTTGTACTGTATCTTCCATTGGTGATTAATCAGTCAATTGCCCATTGCACCAGTAGCCCCCAACAAGAGCCTGATCTGATTGCATAGTTCTTATAATTACTGCTTTCCCCTAACTTCTCAAAGCCTGAGATGTGATATCCATCAGTGCATTCCCCTTTTACTGGTGTCTCACCCCAGATCGCTAGTTGTGAAAGTTTTAACAACTGTACTACCACCTGCCAGGGGCTAATAGTACTCTACCTCCCCCTAGTGATGGGGGCTTTGGGTGAGGGCAATTCCTGGCGTGACTCTCGGCTGTGAGCCAACAGTAGCTAACATTCTTGGCAACTGGGGGATGGAGTCTTTAGGCACAAGACCTGAGCAGTGAACCATAGTGTCCACTGCAGAAGGGTCTCCATTATCTTAGTGTGCAGTACAGCCACAAGTAAAAGCTATCCCAAGCGTGTAGAACATACATTCTTATGTGGACTCTTTTTTTCTTAGTAGGTAATAAGTTTGGATATGATTTCTTTGAGTCATTCAGTCCTCATCTTAGCAGAAATTTCATTTTCAAAGTGTGTAACTCATTAATCATATCACTGAAATGAGAGATCATGATTTTGAGATAAACCTAGGCATTATTGATTTATTACTTTAAGGGGTAGATACTACTTTTTGGTGATGGTGATACAATTTCTTTTTTTAGGAAGTTTTGTAATAGTGTGTCATATTGCCAGCTTATTTTTTTAAAAAAAACTTTTTACAGAACCAAGTCCTGCAGCTTTAACTACTGACATTCCTGAAAAAGAAAAGTCAGAAAACATGATCATACAGTTCAGTGGTTTTTTGTTTATTCACATTTGGTTGTGCAACCATCACACCTAATTTTGGAAAAAATGTAACACTCCCAGAAGAAACCCCATATACACTAGCAGTCATACCTCATCCTGCTCCTTGCCCTTCCTTCCCCACCTCACCACCAGACAAGCACTAGTCTACTTTCTGTCTTTATGGGTTTGCCTGTTCTGGACATTTCATATAAATGGAATCATACAATATGAGACCTTTTGTGACTGGCTTTTTTCACTTAAAGCTAATATCTTTTTATTCCACTGTATATTATATATAAATCCTAGTAATAATTCTCTTTCTTATAATAAGAGAGAGTTAGAACATTGCAGAACAAAGCTGAAACTCTTCTAATACCGTCTCTACTTTATGCCACTACTGCTCCATCAGCTGTGGCTTGGTGAGGAGTTTCTAGTTATGGGTAGCAACCATAGTATGTCACCGAAGTGGCTATATTTCAGCAGTCTCAGTATTAATTAATGAATTAATCAGTATGAATTAATCAGTAATCGATGAAGTCATTTCAGTGATTTATTTATTTACTTAATTTATTCATTGATTCATTCATTCACTTATCCATTCAAATTGACTTTGTGGAAGGATAAGAATGAGATATTGTATATATTTCAGCCTGCTCTCAGAAAGAACTGCATTCCAAGTAATAATGGGTAGTGGTTCTGACTTTTTTTTTTTTAAAAAAGAAACAGTCCAGGTATTTTTTTTTTAAAGAAATAGAACAGTCTCATTCCATTTCTTCTCTTGTTATCTGATTATAAGAGAAGAAAAGTGCCTGTCATCATCATAGTTGTTATCTTAGTATCATTTATTGGTTGCTTATAATGTGCTGGACACTGTGCTAAGCATGTCACATGAATGATTCTCTATTATTCTAGCAACTTTGTCAGATAAGTGGTATTATCTTCATTTTAAGATAAGAAAAATGAAACTCAGAGGTTGAATAACATTCAGATTCACATCTGTGCCAGCTTCAGTGTTCATGCATTTCTAGATGGCTGTTGCCTGATGATTCCTTTATAGTCTGTAATATTAATGTTAACCCTTACAAAGCTTCTGTGTAATGCATTGGTCATGATTGAAATGATATCTTCATGAAAGCCAATGGGACTCCATAGTTTTGTGCCCTACAGCTCAGTAGGAGTGTCCCTACTTAACAGTGTGCTCGAAGAGCTGTATTTTCAAATTTATCGCCACCTATTAATAGTGTCTTTTTTTTAGGGTAACATTTATTGAGTGTTTATAATGTGCCAATCTCTATGCTAAAGGCATTGTATCATTTGAACTTTAAAACAACTTATGTGATAGTGACTTCTAGTATCCTCATTTTCCAGATAAAGCAGCTAAAGCTTTGAGAAGTTAAGATACCTCCCTTAGGTACCCTAAGTTTATAACTATGAAGATCCAGCACTGGGATTTGAACCCATACATTCTAGTACCAGAATTCTAGAGCTCACACCCTTAACACACTATGCTATGCTGGTTCTCTCATTGGACATTGGTAACAGTCATTTTTAGTTGTCTTTGGTGAACTTGGTCTTTCTTTCCATTCCTGTGCTGTTTCTACTTAGTGATTATCTTCTTTCAAGACCACTGGTCTTGTCTTTTCAATTTTGATAGACTGGTGAATTGATATGACTTATTTACAATTGTAGATTAATTGTGTTTTAGTAAGAAAATTTGAAAGATAATGCTTAAGCCAATTAAAAAAATTTTATTCTAAATTTTTTTCCATAGCAGAAATAACACTTTCACTATAAACAAAGGGGAAAACATTGTTAAACCTATTGATATATTTCTTCCTTTTCTTCTTTAAATTTTTAATTTTCATTTTAAATGCTTTTTTATCCATAATTATCATAGGAAAGTAATTATCTTCTTAAAGAAATTTTAAACATCAGCAGGTAAGTGGAAAGAAGTTATTTTTAAGCGGCTGTGCATTAAAAATTGCACTGTGTATATGTGAAATCCCAAAGGTAAAGCCTGATTTATTGATACCTTTAAGGATGAAGGCAGGGAAGGGCATGCTCTAATCTAGTTTCTTTCCCTTAATTCAGATAGCCTTTGGCTCCTTTGAGGAAGATTAGCCCAGAGGTGGAGGTCTGTATCTATTAGAAGCATACTTTTCAGAGGTGCTGGGTGCAGGAGAACATGGTCCTGTTTTTACTGGCTCCTCTCAGAATCTGTACCTTGCAGCCCCTTAGCGTGCATTTGCCAAGAAGGCCCTCTCCCCTTCCTCCCTTCCCTGCCGAGTACAAGTTACACAATCTCAACTTTTCCTCAATACTCCTGGATATAATCAGTCAGTTTCCTGGCACACTTGTACATGTTCTAATATTTAATAATATTTTCTTAAGGAAACCCCTTCTCTGGAATGTTGGAATGCATTCCTGTGCCTCTCCTTTTTTACTGCCTATAAAAATTTTTTGATAAGGAAGTATTTCATTAGAAAACATAAAGGCTGGTAGGGTCTTTACTTATGCTTTCTTTTAGCCTAATTTTCTAGGCTAAATGATCCCTAAATGTGCTAAAACATCAAAAAGTTGTAATGATTGACATGTTCTCCTTTTTTCCTCTCCTGGGATAATTCATACATGTTTTAGATACATTAGGTTTTAGAATAGAATCATTGATGAGTGATTTGAGAGTATTTATCCAAACTTTTAGTACCTGTTCTCTGAACCTTATTATGTGCAATTTGGAGTACCACAGTTAAAATTTTAAAGGGGCTGATTAGAGTTGAGTACATCTTTTTTGCCTGTAAGATACAGAAACAGGAAATTAATGATACAGTCTATGTGTGTGGGGAGTGATATTCATAATAATGTAAAAGAATGGTGAGTATTTTGGTGGCATTAAAATTTCATGGGTAAGCATGGTTTGGGGGAAAATGTCTAAAAAGGCATCATAGGGTGATGATAGTGAAAAAAGTGGTGAGAAACAATGGTCCAGAGTATAGATACTTCTCGTATAGTATATAGTGTATAGATAGTACTATAAAGCAGGACCCACCTGTACAGGGTAATTATTATCTCTTAGTTCATATATACTGTACATTTTTATATTCTGGATGCTAACCTACTTCAAATAGCAAAATATCTAATACTGAATAGAAAACCATGTGATTAAAATATTTAGTTCTTAGCAGTTTTAAAATTTGTTTTTCTTAGCATGCATGAACTTGTCATTTAAAACTAAACAGTATAGATTTCTTTTTTATTTAGTATACTTATTTTTTAGAGCAGTTTTTAGGTTTACAGAAAAATTGAGTGAAAGTACAGAGAATTCCCATATTCTATTCCCACCTCCACCAGTTTCTCCTATTGCTAACATGTTGTATTAGTGTATATGTTAGTTACAGTTGATGAACTAATGTTGTTACATTATTATTAACTAAAGTCCATAGTTCACATTAAGATTCATTTTTTGTGTTGTACAAGTCTATGAGTTTTGACAAATGCATAATGTCATGTATACACCATTACAGTTTCATACAGAACAGTTTTACTGCCTTAAAAATCCCCTGTGGTATGTTAAATGAAAATAAGTCCTTTTTTCTACCCACTTTCCCAGTCTGACTCCAAGAAACTACTGTTAATATTTTCTTGTGTCTTTTCAGAATTGTCTTGCAATTTGACTTTTTAATGAAACAATGAATTTTGGACCTCTTTCCATATAGTACATGTAGTTACCGCGTACTTTCCAGTGGCAGCAGAGTAAACGATCTGGAAACCTTTTAAAGGAAGGGATTTTTAGTGGCTGTGAGGACCAAGCCCACAATGTATTTGCTTTGGAGCAGTGCTCTTAGAATGAGACTGTAAGGTAGCATAGCTAATGCTACACAATAATGCCACTTTGGTATGAAAATTGAATGTTGTAACATATAATTCAAGGTTTTAGGATTATTGAACACATAATAACATATTATTAACAGGAGATGAAGAAAGTACTCTGACATATGTGCATATATGTATTATGTTCACTTCATGAGTACCTTTGTCTAAATAGAAAAGCTTTTACTTAATATTATTCAAAAGAATAATAGTTCCTCATTCTTGATATTTTAAACCTTTAGATAGCTTTCATCGATTATGTGATTAAATGCTTGTCAAAAAAAAGTGTATTATGTTTTCTCTTTGAAATATAGAGCTTGAAAAAAAAAATGTCAGTCAGTCAATGAGCTTGTAAGGATGTTTCAGGAAAAAAAATCAGGCATCATCTTAAGCTTTTCCATAAAATTATAAGAGTATTTGCCATGGAAAAATATTTCTGGAGATTCCTGCATGATAAGTTCTTGATATGTATTACTTTTAGATATCAAAATTAAGTATTGTTCAGTTGACCTAGTAGACGTTTAAAACTAGTTATGAAAGAAAGAGAACTTAGTGACAATTCAAATAAGTAAATGGACTTTTTGCTATTTTCTGTTTACCATTTCACTGAATGGAAATTAGCACCCTTTATTAGAAAACCAAGTGTTGAATTTATTTTCCTTGACTTTCTGTATTTTTCTTACCTTTCATATGCATCATTGAATAATTTGGTAATATGAACTTTTGATGAATCATTTAATTTACACTCATGTTCATAGCAACACTATTCATGATAGCAAAAAGAAGCAACCCAAGTGTCCATCAGTGGATGACTGGTTAAACAAAATGTGGTATATACATACAATGGAATATTATTCAGCCTTAAGAAGGAAGGAAATTGTGACACATGTTACAACGCAGATAAACCTTGAAGACATTATGCTAAGTGAAATAAGCCAGTCACAAAAAGGCAAATAGTATATGATTCCACTCATATGAGGTAGCTAGAATAGTCAAATTCATGGAGATAGAAAGTAGAATGGTGGTTTCAGGGGGCTGGAGGAAGGAGAAAATGGAGAGTTATTGTTTAATGAGTGTAGAGTTTCAGTTTTACAGGATGGAAAGTTCTGGACATTGTACACAGTGTGAATGTACTTAACAATACTGAACAATACACTTAAAAATGGTTAAGATGATAAATTTTATATGTATATTTTACCACAATTTAAAAAAATTTAAAAAGCAATTTAAAGATAAACACATACAACTAATTTTGTCCAATGGAATAGTCTAGCAAGAAGTAGAGAAGTCTAGAAGTTTGAGAGACTTTTCCTAAGAATGTACTGTCACATTTCCTAAATATTTGGGAATATGTTACTGATTCAAACTGCTAAGGCAGTGCAGAGGGAGAGAATTATTTTGGAAATTATTGTCTCCTCTTAAAAGGATTATAGACTTAAAGCTTTAAAAAATTTCTGTATAAAAGTTTTCTTTTAAATGCCATTTGACCATTTATTTGTATCCATTAGTTTTGTGTTCATGGTGTCTCCGATTTAAATAATCTAATCTAGAGATTATAAGGCTAAGTAGATATAAGGCCAGGTTAGAAAGAAGATACCTATATCAAAATGCTAAGATGCAGGTTGAAAAGTATAGCCTACCCACAACAAAAATTTGAAGATGTAAGAGCAACCATAAGTCCGCTTCAGAGAAAAGAGGCAAATCGCGTGCTTCAAATTACTCCTGTTCGTTTTTCTCAGAGCGATCAAAATTATTTGATAACAGAAAACAGTATTAGTTTCTTTTAAGTTTAGCCACCAGAGCTAGGCTTTCATTTCCAACATTCTTTAATCAGCTGCTGGGTTCTGAGAGAAGAGTGAGGAGAAAAATGTGTTTGGATATGCTTGTCAGTCCATATCACCAGCCTTCAGCTTTTATTTGCAGTATGTTTAGAAGGGTTCTTTAAAAAATGATGACAGCCACAAAACCACATTACTGTGCAACAAAACCACATTACTGTGCATAGTTGTACCATTTAGTTAAATACTATATGCTATATCACATTTTCTTTAAATTCTTAATAAATGCAAGAGTGAGCAGAGTACCTGATTAATCTTGGGTCACAGATTTTATCTTATTTATCTTTGTAACTCTAACACCTAGCCCAGTGCTAGGCAAATAAGAAGCTATTAATAAATGTTGGAATGAATGAATGACTAAATTAATGAATATGTACTCCTTTGTGAATTGGGATAAATATCATTTTCATCTGTAAATCTTTCTTTTATGAATATGTTTCATTTGTTTTGCCGAGATGTTTGACTCCTTCCTTTTGAGTTCTATAAATGTCAATCAAGTAAAGTTGGCGACAGTGTTGTCAGATCTTCAACATCCTTATTGATTCTATGTCTGCTTATCCTATCAATTATTGTAAAAGAAATATTGAAGTCACCAAGTAGAAATGTGAATTTGTCTATTTCTTTTTTCAGTTCTATCCAATTTTGCTTCATATATTTTGAATCTCTTTTTTTATGTGCGTACATATTTAGGATTGTTACCTCTTTTTGATGAATCAACCCCTTTATCGTTATGTAGTGTTCCACTTTACCCCTGGCAATATTCCTTATTCTGAAGTCTACTTTGTCTCATTTTAATAAAGCCATTCTAGCTTTCAATAAGGAAATAAATAAAAATGAAAGCTTACTTAGCTGTATTTAAAGTAATTTTCTTTTGTAGTAGGATTCCAACAACTAAATAAAAGTGTATTTAACAAAAATGTATATATATAGTGTTTACTTTGTGCCTTGTACGGTTCTCCATAAGTCATGTAAAATTCATAAAAACCTATGAGGTGGTTATTATTATTATTATTATTATCATCATTCCCTTTACATGGGAAAACTGAGGCACAGACAAGATAGGTAACTTGCTCAAAGTTTTCCAGCTAGTAAGTGTCTCAGCTGGGATTTGAACCCATGTCTGGATTTCAGAGTCTGTTTTTAACCACCACACTAAGCAGACTCCTATTTTTAACAGATAGCAGCTCTAAAAATTATTTCCATCTCCCCGGAAGACTGCCCATACTAGTGAGCTTATCTTATTATTTATAGTAAATTTTGTTAAAATAGAAATTTTCTAACAGTAATATTCACTGTACTTATCATCAAGCTTATTTAATGAGTATGCTGTGTTATTTTTAAAGTTATGTTTATTATAAACATTTAAAATATGCCTAGTAATATTTATATTAATAAAATATTGATAGTGGTAAATGGGCATTATTTCAAAATGTAATGGTGTGTTTATGTGTGACTGCTGGGGTGCTTTAACTTTCTGTTGTATTGGTAAAGTGTTCTTTCTGCCTGAAACATCTTTTGAAGTGTCAGAGAAGAAATGGGAGGCATGGGATCAGAAGTATTGGATTTTTAGACATCTAGCTATTATTTTTGACATCTGTGCTAGGTACCAAACAAATTTTGTACCTTGTAACGCCCTTGGTCTGCTAGTTGTCTTGGTAACTGCGGAACTGGAGTGCTTCTGTTCCTTGCCCAGTTCTATGATCTAGGAAGGAGTTCTGAAGATTCAAGCTCTAGATGAGTTTGAGTTTGATATTTCACAAATCAAGATACTAAATTCACATTTTATTTATGGTTATTGCAACCCATCTTTAAAGCCTTTTGGGATATTTCTTAGTATTTTGGTTGTTTAAAGTCCCCAAATAGCCTGCATTAAAAAAAAAAAAAAGTCTGAATTCACTGTGGTATCTATTAAACAAAACCTGTCATTTTTTTAAAAAGGAATTATCTGTTATATTCAAATATAGCTACAGCAGAAGGCTTAAATATGGACAGAGCACTATTTGTCTTTTCAGGTGTAACTGTTTTAGAGAAGAATAATAACTACATTTCTTTTTTTTAACCTTTATGCCTTCTCTCTTTCCCCAAATAACTAGTACTCTTACAAATGTAGTATCTGGCAGAAATTGCTTTATGTTAAAGATTAAAAACAACAACTAATAGTGACCATTTTCTGTATAGTATTTTCCAAAGTATGTTCTGTGGGATCTAGTCTTGGGAGATGATCTGCTAGAATATGGTTTTGTAATCATAAACTGAGGAACAATTGCATAAATACTGCTCCCAACATACACAGATCCATGTGTCACCACACAGGCGTGGAGGAGTTCCAGGATACATTAACATATTAATGATACAACGAAGTCCTATAGTAATAAAAACTTTGTTAGCTTTGTTTGTTTAGCTCAACATTTCCTGCATTTATTTTAACTCAGAACCTTTTTTCCCCTTAATATCAGTTAGATGTCTGATGCCCTTTGTGCTCCACAGACTTCTCTTTGGAAAATAATGCTATCCAGTATAAAAGTATAACAGTATATTATTTTAATGAGGTTTCAAAGTACTGACCCATCAAAAATCTACCATTATTATTTCATTTATAGTTAATAAATTGATTTATTTATAGTTAATAAATGTTAGAAATTGTTAGAAACTTAAGGTGCAGTGTGCCTTCCCTGAATTTATTACACTGTAGTAGCTTGTATTTATTGACATGTTACTTTCAAAGACTTTTAATCTCTCTACTTGATAGAATGATAAACTTCATTAATTTCAACTAATTGGGGAATCTATGTGAATCCAAAATAGTGTAAAAAAATACAGAGTGATTTTTAAAGAAATGCAATTTTATCACTGTAAACACTTCATCTAAAATTATACTAACAAAGTATTCCCAAGTGAAGATTCTGGGTGGAAGTTCTTTAAAGAATAAATGACAGTAACTTGTACTTAGTTCAGGTGCAGATATATAGGTACTTCTGAAATACTGAGATTATTTTAAAATGTTTCTTTCAAAAGTTTGAGCTTTTATTACATGAATCTTATTTGTGCTATTTGCTTGCCAAACCATTTCTTTATAGATTAATCTATTGCAAATTCTTAATATGGTATATCTTGTAAAACCTTATTTAGTGATCCATATCCCAACTGAGATTAGAATAAAACATGGAAATAAGGCAGAGGAGAGATCTTCTCTAATGATTGCAGAAGGAAAGAAAAAAATCTCTTTTGAGCACTGGTAAAAAAAAACAAGAACCAAAGACTCAACCATTACAGCTAAAAGGAGTGATTAATAATTAATAAACCAAAAGGGAAGGCATCTGCTTGTTGAGTTTTATAAAAGTCCAGACTGAAGGTCAAGAAGTGTTAAATCGGAAATAGCAATCAAAAAATGACAAAGAGAAAAATGAAAAGGTGCTGGAAAAGAAGGATGAGATTAATAGTGGTGGCTGTAGCAACTAAGATAATTAGATGTTGGGGAGGTCCAAAGCAGGTGCCACTTCACAGAAGAGCCGTCATCAAAAGGAGCCAAACCAGCAGCAAAAGCAGATAAATGGTGTCACTGTCATGGTTTCTGCTGAAACCTCTAGGTTCTTCTAGGAAAGAAGCACAGGGAATTGCAGTAGCTCTTAAAGTGCTATCTTTTTACATGCTAAGCATTCATTTCAAGAATATATCTAGAATAGCCCATTCTCTACTCTTTATTTTTGTATTTTTAAAGTAGCATTTACACATTTGTTCCCTAAAATCTTGTCAAACCAGTGTTCTTACCAGGCTTTAATAGACGTGATGTGTTGAGATTTCCTCCAAATCCTTTTTACTTCCTTTGATACTTTATATTCCTTTGTGGTATAAGAAAGTATAGTAAAGCATAGTGTAGTATCACCCATTTTGTAGAAATGGGGAAATCAAAGCTAAGGTTAACTGGCTTTTCAAGGAATGGAGGGAAGGAGGCTTTCAAATGCAGCTTAGAAACCAGGAGTTTGGTAAATGTGCTGCCGAAGGGAGCACAGGAGTTTGGTATTTTTATAGGGAAAAAATATTATGGCTAATTGAGCAGACTTTCTGAATTTAACTTTTTAATGCTTGATTCTACACTTAAGTATTAAATCTTTCAAGTATTATCTATATCAGTACTAACTAATCTGCCTTTCATTATATAATGGATAGCTGATCCAGCCTTTCCTTTTAAGAAAAGCCTTGATATATTAGATCGTTAAAACAAATTCTAACATTTGGTGTTCATTAGTGTTGTAACCGAAACAAAAACATTTTAATGGTTGATCCCAGAGTATTTTGAAGTTAGTATAACTTTGTTGGAAAGGTATTTAAGCTATATAGTATCAGTTGCAAATAGGCCATGAGCCAATTTTCAAAGCTGTTTCTAAGTAAGACATTGAGTATGTCAGAATGCAAAAAATACATAATGTGGCACCGTGCCACGTGGCAAGGAAACAGTGAAACAATTACAGTGGGATTTGTATTGATAATTGTGTTTCTAAGTGAGTAGTTTAAGATATTGTGAAGCAGAGTTTAGAATAACTACCCAGTGTGTTCAACGATCACTTTATTTTAGTTGTTTGAAAGAGGTGTTTTGAATATAAAGAAGAATGAGAATTGCTGGACAAACTTCAAGCTCAACATTTAGGGTTTATAGCTAATTGACCTGGCTAAAAGTGGGATGCTTCAACTTTCTGACTGTACATTTCAAGAAAACTGCTAATTATCATTTATCTATCAAGGTAAAATAATGACTTTCTGTAATCTAGTGATTAAAAAGGTAAAATTTTCACTGAAGATACCTTACTGCTTGTTTTTGGCTGGCCAAAGAGTTTGGCAAAAGAATACTCAAATAATTTACTTTGCTTGTGGTAAATGCCGAAGAAAGGCACAGTTAATGTTACATGGACATTCAAAATTGACTTTGTACTTCGTTTGCCATTCTAAGGCAAAGAAAAGAAATGGAAGACAGAATGATTAGATTGATACAATCTAATAGTTTATATGTGTGTTTTGACATTTAACCATAGACATTATTGCTTGCAAGAACTCTTTTTTTAAAAAAAAATATCAGGGTATTTTTTATTCAAAGTTGTTTTCATTAGTGTAATTTTTCAATGTAAGATAAAAGACTTAAAAATGACATAACTATTAGATCTGTTTCAACAAGTGTTTCTGAAACGTGTAGATTTTCAGTGTTATTCACATTACTACAATAAACATTACCTAACACAGTCCATTATGAGTTTCTGGTTATTTGAACAACATGTTTAGGTTGTTTTGAATTATTTTCATTATGACTGTGAACTGATTTGTTTTTGTGTGTGTATTTGTGTATTTTGGCTTTATCTGGACCTCAATTAGAGAGTTTAATTGCCAATTCTATCATAAGATAATTTTGAAGCCTTACTCTTTACTTTTTTTTCCCTTCTCCGATATACTTTTTGGTTGGAAATATGTTTTGGGATGTAGTATTTGGAATGTATGAATCACTTGGCATGCTTCAATATTTAGAATAATTTATGGTGAAGCTGAATTTTCAGTGACTAGTCAGTATCCTTTGATATTTTTACTTAAGTAAGCTGTAAATTTGTCAGGTTGAATTTATAGGATACTTTGAAAAAATGTTGGTTTTCTACCAGTTTAATTTTTAATTTTGAAAAAAATTCAACTCATTTAAAATAAAGTTTTAATTTTTAGTTTATTAACTTGTTTTTTGTGTTGGTTTATTATTTATTTTGTTCTCAATCCACACGGTAGACTCTTGCTCTTAGAATAAAATGTCATTAGATCCAAATAGGCTTGAGTGATTTTTAAAATCATCCTAGTGATACTTTTGTAATTTTCTGTTCTTTCTTGAGCCTGTTGTTTTGAGTGAATGTTGCCTTCTGATTGTTTCCGTCTATGCTAGCCAGTATGATTTGTATGTAGAGTAAGAGCAGTGGGTGTTCATTAGGAAGAAAAAAGATAGAAGGTGGGTCGATTTTTTTGGAAAGCATTTTCAATGATGTAAACATTGACATACTGACTAATAAAATCAGAATGTCATTTTTATGATGATGAATAAGTATAGGTAACAAATATGGGAGAGTTTAAGAACTATTATCAGAAAAAAAAAGAACAACTGTCAGTTTCTGACACTCGTCTAGTCAAAGGTTCAGCAAAGCTGGAAATCTGTAAAGCTGTAAGAGGATATGATCTCTCATTTTCTGATTATGATAAATATCACTGTGTTTTATGGGTAATGGCTTATATATATTTTATTTTTTATTTTTATTTTTAATCTTTTTTTAAAAAATTTTAATTTATTTTTGGCAGCGTTGGGTCTTTGTTGCTGCGTGCAGGCTTTCTCTAGTTTCGGCAAGCGGGGGCTACTCTTTGTTGCGGTGCGCAGGCTTCTCATTGTGGTGGCTTCTCTTGTTGTGGAGCACGGGCTCTAGGCGCGTGGGCTTCAGCAGTTGCAGCACGCAGGCTCAGTAGTTGCGGCACATTAGCTCAGTAGTTGTGGCTCGTGGGCGCTAGAGCGCAGGCACAGTAGTTGTGGCGTACGGGCTTAGCTGCTCCACGGCACATGGGATCTTCCCGGACCAGGGTTCGAACCCACGTCCCCTGCATTGGCAGGCAGATTCTTAACCACTGCGCCACCAGGGAAGTCCCTTGTATATATTTTAGATTACTTTTAAAAATAGATACCATAAGCATATGGTACAAAATTCAAAAGAAATAAAGGTAGAGTATCAGTCTCTCTAACCTTGCACTTCAGCCAACCAGTTCCTCTCCTTGGAGGCAGCAGATAATACCAGTTTCTTAAATAGCTTTCCAGAGACTTTATGCAAGTACAAGCATATATGTAATGTGTGCTTGTATTTTATTTTACAATTTATTATCCAAATTGTAGTACACTAAAAACAGTATAATATCCCCTTTTCCCCTGTTCCCTATTTAACAACATATCTTGGAGATCATTTATTTGAGAGGTGTTAATTGAGTGAGCATGAATTGGATGGAGAGTAAAGATGAGGCTAAAGCTTATGGTTCCAGGAAATAGTATGGCCTGTGACCAGGACTGGACTACAGGATAAGGAAAAGATTTATGATGAATGGACATTCATCCTGTGATAGCAGGACATTTAGTCCTTGTCCACATGCACACAAGTTGGGGCACAGCCAGATTCTTAGAACATTTCTTTCTTTAACCCACTGTAACCAGTTTTCTATGTTGTTACATAGTCTCCATTATGTTAATTTTTATGGCTTCACAGTTTTAAAGTTTTGTAGTGAAGCTACTGTATCTGCTGTATAAAAGAATGATTTGGACTTCCTGGTGGTCCAGTGGTTAGGACTCTGCACTTCCACTGCAGAGGGCGTGAGTTCGATTCCTGGTCGGGGGAGTTCCGCATGCAGCGCAGTGCGGCCAGAAATAAATAAATAAATAAATAAAATAAAACAAATAAATAAAATGCTGAGAGAAGAGGCTTAAAAAAACAAAAGAAAGCACGATTTAAAAATTGTTTCCATGTATTTCTCTCCTGTTTCCATCACAACATAGCCACTAATAAAGATATCTTTCAGTTTTTGTCTAGATAGGCAGACATATCATACTTTTCACGTAAGTAAGATTGTGTTATTTTTATTTATTTTGATGCCCAAATTATACTAGGAATGGCCAATGAAAACAGGCTACTTCAAAGCTGACTCTTGTGTCCTTTTGACATGTCCCTGTGATTGAGCCCTTTCTTATATTCTTTCATAACAAAATATTCTAGGCTCATTTTGTACTTTCCCTGCCTAAGCCCTGTACTCAGTCATTTCTCCAAGTAGCTCTGGCTCTTTTTAGTGGAGAATGGTATTTAGAAACAAAGATCTGGATACTAACATTGCTTTTAGGTCCTGTTAGCGGACAGAGGCCTCATTGCTTTTAGGTCCTGTCAGCAGACAGAACTTGGAAATTATATATAAATGTGTGTGTATATACACACAGGTATATATATAGAACATATGTATCTATACGTATTTTTATATCAATCCATCTATATAAATAACCATGAGTTTATACCTATACCTTTAATTGTAATCCAATATCATGGGTTTTTCCCCCTAGGCTTTCCTCTTTCCATGTTAGGAAACCTCTCTTCCATTGACTGCAATATATTTACTTATTTGCTCATTTCCCTTATATATCGCAAATCTTCTGGCTACAACTGGCCAAATTTTTGCTCCAGGACATGCTGACTCTTCTCTCCCCAGCAGCTGTGCCCAGCCCAGGGGAAGGGAAAAAGGATGAAAGAGAAGGGAGAGGGAGGAAGGTCCTCCTAGTGAATTTTGGCTCAATTATTCCATTGGATGAAAAGAACTAAAGGAAGAAAGGAGCCATATCGAATTTTAAACTTGAGAATAGTAAATCTCTCTTTAAAAAAAAAATTGTTTCTGGCTTTCATATCACTTTTTTTGCCTTTTATTTTAAACATTTTAATCTTTAACCTACCTAAGATTTGGGGGGGGTTATTCTAGGATCTAATTATATTTTGTTTTTCCAAATGGATAGCTAGTTATTCCAACATTAATATTGACTAATTTATCTTTTCCCCAGTGAGTTGAAATGCTGTCTCCATTGGATTCTGTTTTACGTTGTTCTTTTTCTGTACTTTTATGTTCTATTTATATGTTTGTTTCTTCCATTGCATGCCTGATAGTGGGGTAGTGTAATAGTACTTCATAGGGTGATTGTGAGCCTTAAATGAGAATTGCATATAAAATGATTAGATGCCAGCCATATAGTAGAAAGTAGCAAATACATATTAGCCATTATTATTATTATCATCTCAATGTAAAAGGAATCAATTTTTAAAATAGTAGGGGAGTCAATTGCAAAAAAAGGGAAAAAGTATAGTAAGGAATACTGGCATCTCTTTTTTTCCATAAAAACTTAGAGCTCCTCATTTTTTATACTATGCTTATAGAAATGTCAAGAGCTCATTCTTTTTATACAGATAAATTATATTAAAAAATGCAACCAAGATTACATGACGTTTATTCAGGATTATAGGTGTTCTAGATTACAAGCTCTTTGAGGGAAGAGACTATGTCTTATTTCATTTAACAAATGTTTATTGAGCACCTCAGTATGCCAGGCCCTGAGCATAAACAAGACACAACAGCAGCCTGGAGCAACTCACAGTCTAGTTGCAGAAACAGTCATATAAACAAACAAACACAAATAATGTGAAAAGTGTACACACACACACACACCCCCCCCCCGATGTTTTTAGCTACCTTCCACTGATGTGGAAATACTTATATCAGAACTGCACACATTCACTGAGACATTTTCCTACACATAGGGATGGGATGATGAGAATATTTAAATAGTGTTTTTATGCTACCTTCCCATGAACTGTTACTCAAAGTACTTATTTGTCCCCAACCCCCTACCCGCTAATCCTTGTACAGTAACAATGACAAAGAAGGTGAAAAGCCACATTTTTGGAATGCTTCTTTTGTATATTTTCTCCTTTTAAAGATATTAACTCTATGTACTCCATGTTTTATCCTGAGTAGTGAATGCATATACTATACTACATATTAACAAAATGATGGTGATTTCAGTACCTCATTCTAATATTATTTTCTCTGAATGCTTCCTCTAGTTCTGTGACTAAAATCATGTAATTAATTTATATTTTTGTAGGATCAAATTGATGCATTTTAAAATCTAAGCATCTGTTCTATATATGTTCCACACCTGTGACAAGATGATTTTCACCATTCACTTATAAAAGAGAAACACATTTTTAGGAAAGGGTACCCCAGCTTTGAAGCATACGTTCTATTTTGTGCTTGGTAATCATGTGAAAAATACCAATTACTGAAACTCTGAGATGAATGTAGTTACTTGGAATCCTAGGATTCATACCAAAAAAGCCCTCTAAATCAAAACCATACTGCGATGCAATGGACCAAATCTGTATAACATAAACCTTTCAAGACCAATGTAGCTAAAAAATATATCCGTGATTTGGGAAGGCAGCTTTAACAAAACAGTATTGTTAAAAATAACTAAAGTGAAACAGCTGGCAACCAATCTGACAAACACGGGCCATGCCAGGAAGCTGTGGAACTCAAACCCCCATAGTGAGTATTCAGAGTAAATATTAGTGGACGATTAACAGGCTGTATTTCTTTACAGTTTTGATAATCTTTTAATGCATTTGAAGTATTTTGACAAGTGGAATTATGGAATTTCCAAAGATTAAAAACCTAAATAAAAGTACCATTTCAGTTGAAATGAAAATCATGACACACATGTTATATGGCGATCGTCTCTCAATAAAGTTGGGATAAAAGAGAAACTCATGACAATTTCAGATCTTGATGAGAGTGTAATTTAGGTTTTGGTATAGTGTCTATTAAGAAAGATAACGTATCCTGGTGTCACCTTCATTATTAGAAAATTGTCTTCAGGAGGAATACAAATAGGAGAGGTCTAGGCATGCCTTTCAAGTGTCAGAAAGACAGGCTGTATAGTGGGCGTTGCTATAAAAATGTAGAGGCTGGCTTTGGGAGCAAACAACAGATCTGTTTAAATCCTAGCTGCTGTTAGTCCATTGAACGGTATAGTTAACCTTTCTGTGCCTCAGTTTCCTGAGCTGTGAAATGTATAAAATAGATCCCCTATGGTAGTTGTGAGATTTAAGTGAGTAAATACATGAAAAATGCTTACTGTGTTATTTGCACTCCAGCAAGACTTGGTAAATACTGGCCATAAAATTCAATGTAAGCAGACATCCTCCCCTCGTGCAGTTTTGCTCCAACTTTCTTCTCTCCTCTGCTTACTCTCATTTTTCCCCTTTCTCTTTAGTTTTCTAATTTTCCCACTTCTCTTTCTACTCTACTCGCTCCTATGTTGTTCACTCTTTCTCTCTCTCTTTTAACTCTCTGTTTTCTCCCATTTTACCCCAAGTTTCTATTATCTTTAGAAATTTCCCAATTCCTATTACTTTGTCTGACAGGCCCAGTGGGCTACACTTTCTACCCTTCATAGGCCTTCCTGTGTCTCTGCCTCAGGGGCTCTTAACCTTTGAATGCCCTTCAGAGATCTTTGAATGCCCTTCAGAGGGCCTAAAGAACCCCTGAAATTGTATACAAAATTTTATGAAGACTCATTCTTTAAGGGAAAGTTTCCATAGTTCTTTACCAGGGTTTCACAAATTCTCCAAGGTTGAAAACCATTGCTCCATGGGAGATAACCCTCCCTCCCAGATGATTTGTTGGGCCTTTTTGCCGTTTGCCTCACTGGTATTAGGGTACCTCTCTACGTATGGAAAGGTGCTCACTACTTTGTTCTCTATACTCAAAGAGTACATGAGATTTGTACCATAGTATTTATTATAAAGGAACTTAATTCCCAGGTCATTCATTAATTGTTGCATACTGTGTTGTGATTTCATATTTGTATGCATCCGCTTTGTTTTTAAAAATGTTAGTGGTTTTAGAAATACAACATTATGTATTCCATAAAATTATTTTCACTGTTTCAAATATTCATGGCAAAAATGGCCAGCTTAATTTAAAACAAAGTAGATATTTCTCAATTTAATTTTTTTTTTCCATTTCTGGAAACAAAGCACTCAATATTTTAGAAGCTAATTGTATATTGAAAAAACAGTTGGAATCAGTTATAAATTCACTAGGAAAAAATCCCAAATTGACAGCATTTTGGGTTTCTTTTAAGCCTTTGAAGGAAGGCATGTCAACTATGACAAAACAGTAATGTAGACTTTTAGTATTTTTTTTCTAGTTGGTCAAAGAGCCAAAGTTGTTTTCTTAACTAAAATTGTCATTCACGTGAATCATCGTGACAGCTTGAAAAATTTAGAACTCCTCTAGGAAAAGGAGATACCCAAGTATCACATTCTTCATATGTCTTATCATGTGTAAAAGTCTAGAGAAGAAAAATATTCCTTTGAAAATAGTGCTTCTTTCATCTCTGTGCTGATAATTCTGACCTCAAAAATAAAATGCCCATTTTCAAAGGCTTTGATTCTACTGGGGAGTAATCAAACCAAATTAACAAACACAAACCCCGTGACCCCATCTTTTAAAAAAAATACTGGTAATCAATCCTGGCTTAGCTAAGTGCCGTAACTGGGGGGAGTTTAGCTAACACAGTGCTATATACGTACATGACAAAAATAAATTGAGTGCCTAGGTAGGTGCTAGGATCTGGGTGTACAATACTAAACATGGCACCTAAGGTTCTTGCCCTTAAGAAGAACAAATATATATATATGTATGTGTGTGTGTATATATATATATATATATATACACACACACATATATATTTGCATATGCATATATATGCATATGCATGTATATATGTATACATACTGTATATATTCATATACAAATAGTGCAAAGTGCAGTGAAGAAATGAATAGGGCCTGAGGAGGGAGTAAATTTTGCTTTATAATGCCACCTGCCAATAGTTATTTGATAGAAAAAGTAGAGCCCTTCACTTAGTGTTGATTAATCTGTTTTCTGTGTTTTAATAATAAAGTTGATGGCAGGCCATGATTTTTGGCTGTTCCACAAAGAAGGAGCTCTAGTCATCTAAAAATTTTTTGTACCTTGAAACATAAAATTTGCTCTGGAAATGAAAACATGTAGATATATATGCAAGAGATGTTGACCACAGCCTATATGGGGCAGTAAAACTGGAAGAGCTTTATTATTTTTCATCACTGTGTTTCCCTTACTAGTAGATCCTTTAACAAGGCTGAATCATAGAAACTGATGTCCTAGAGTGCCTGTTTTTGGAGATAGCTCTGAACACTGGGCTCTAAGGAATAATTGTAATATTGCCAAAACTAATCTGACCCTTTCACTTTTCAGGTGATAAAGTGGAGTGCTTTAGTTCCCTCCTTTTAGTTGATTAGAGGAGGATCTTATTGTGGAACCTAAATATTCTGATCCAGTGTTTGTTTGTTTTTTTCATTGTAAACGGCTTCCCAGAAGACTGTGCTTTGAAACCTGAGTGTTAAGGAGATGAGTGGGGGTACCCAACTTCTTGAGATGCTCAAGATTTGGGGGACTAGGAGAGTGGCTTCTCTAGAGTGCTAGCAATTCTGTTTGTTTCCTGGGGAACTGAGGCAGTTCAGTCTAAATCATTTTCAAACTTGTCTTGGGAGCTTAAGGGTCCCTTAGAGAACCCTCAGGGTTCTCAATGGGAGTAGGTTTATCAAGAAGGGAGAGGTCTCTGCTGGTCTCCCCTTCTCCTCTCACTTCCCTTAACTAGGGGACTCCTACTAGATACAAAGCAAAACAAAGAACTTGAAAACAAAAGCAAATTCTTTGTCATAGAACCCTCCTGAGTTAGAGGGTTTGTATAGCAACTCTTGAAGATTCCATATGAAAAGGAACCTCATCAGGACCTTTCACCTGGACTCCGCTGTTCTTTTATCCTTCTGCCATTCCTCCTCTGCCCCTCTCCTCACACAGCCATTTTGTACCAAGGGAAGTAAGGAAAAGATATACAACACTTGAACTTTCCACACTGTGGAGCTGTGTAATACCGTTTAGAAATGATAGATTTAAACAATTAATATTTGAAAGCCCTGAAAGTTATGTTTTTAATTATCTAATTAAACGGGAAAATATATTATCTTCATTAAGAAGAATATATGTGGAAGTAACCAACACACTGAACTATTTAGAAAGCAACATATTTTAGCCAGTAATGAGTCTTAACCTTCACAGGATTAGCACATGGAAATCGTTATTATGTACTGGTAGATAGATCCACGTCACCATACTTCTTAAGTCAAGGACGAAGTCCTCATTATAGCAGGGCATTCTGCTTTTCACAATTAATCTTAGTTGGTTGCTAAGTGCTTTCCATGCTTAATGAAACAAAATGTAGAGAGATGACTTGCTTAATTTTGCAGTGTAAAATGCTTCCTCCTTTTTATTTCAAAACGTGTTTTTCTCCCTACCTTTTGAGGACATCTTGACTTATTCAAATTTTGCATAATATTAAGAGTACCATAATTTATAAGCTAGAATAATAGTATATGATTTGAATGCTTCCTGTCTAATGTGCCTGGAATTTTTCTCCAATTATAGGAGAGGCGAGACCATCACTCTCCAGTTTCAAAAAAAAGAATGCAGCTGCTTGCAAGGGGAAAGCTAAACTAACAGAACATTTAATATTTTGAAAAATATGTCCTGGGGGAAAAGGCTTTTCTGTTCAAAAAGATATTAAATTATTTAGCTTGGCGGCTCCAGGGTGTGAATATTTTGAGCCCCATCACTGTCATTTATTTTTTGTTGAGTTCAGTTGGAAAAATTGAAAACTATTCTGACATGCAGTCCTTTATTAGATCTCATATAAACTTTTGGCTGCAACTGCCTACACGTTACTGTGATCTGCATAGGCACATTCCATTTTTAGTGGATCAGTGTTTAATTTTCAAAATTCTCAGCAAATAGCAGAGCTGCAGCCAAAAATTCCTCCACTGAGATTCCTTCCGGCCCAGATGAAACTAATAGTTCCAGGCTGTGTTGCTGTCATTCATTACTAATCCAGGTATGGCTGCTTACTGTGTTTAATTTTCTTTTTCTGAACTTAAAGGCAGCATTTGACTTTTTCCCATGAGAAGCCAGTGATAATGTGCCTGAAATTCCAGCAACTGGAGATAGTGGGCCTTTTTCACACTGACATAACTAGGCTTTGTTTTAGGGCTAGTATAGTTATGACCTTGATGATAGACATAATACAATGGAAGACAGGCTTACAGTAGGGTATTAAGGAAAAATAAGGATGTATTAGGGATTTGCCCCAAGTTTTTGAAGTTGGTGTCATAGATAGCAGCTGTTTCCTACCACAAAATATCCTTTGATGCTGCTTGCCATTTTGGGACAGAATGTTGAATTGGATAGACAGTATGTTTCCATTTTTCTTAGAATTCTTGTTATAAAATTAGTAGAACTTTCAGAAACATTCAAAATGTTATCACCAATTATCATTTTGTTAAAGTCAGAATCATGTTGCGTTTTAACCTGTTTTAATTGATACTTAAAAACAGTGTGTATAATATAAAGATCATAGAATTTGGAATTAGATAAAGTTCTGGCTTTATCTCTGCTGGATCTGTGACCTTAGGTCAGTGATATAAGATCTCTGAGTCTCAGTTTTTTCATTTATAAAATGGGATAATAGATTATAGAGTTGGTGTGAGGATTAACAATATGGTAGATATAAAGTATCTATATAAGGCCCAGGGCATATCTGGTACTCAGCAAATGGTACATTATATATTTATTATAAAGTATCTCTGTCCAGTCTGTCCACCTGCCCACCCACGTGCCTATCTACTTATATTTATCTTCTAGTTCTTTTTTAGGCCTCCCCATTTTTTGTTAATCCAGCTCTATTCTGTTGAAATTTAAAATATGAAAATATTCATATTTTCATAAATGAAAATGAATAAATATGGAAAATGGATAAATGAATCCATTTATCCATTGAATAAAAAACAAAAGGTTTGCTGGCTATCCCCCAAAAGGCTTGTAAGGTTGTACTATTTTAGTGTGACTTTGGTCTGGTGGTGTGTCAGCATCCTAAGTGTAGATATGTCTCCTGAGGAGACTTTACCAAGGTCATAGCCCAATGTATATGGAGTTACTACCTGCTAAAAGGAATAAATAAGATGAGTTTTCTAGCTATCACTGGAGTATACCTGTGTAAGAAGCCATCATTATCAGGAGATTTCCTGAAGAGCAAGGGGATGTAAAGAAGGGGAATTGGTTGTAGGATTCAGATATTTAGCAGTAAAGGTAAATATGGTAGATTGACCACATGCTCTATTTTCTGCTCCCCACTGAAATGACTGTAGTCTAATGGAGAGGTGAAAACAGTAGACAAAAGTTGAACAGAATTTTGGAAGATAGAAATTGGATGGACTAGTACTTCCTGATTCAGTAGAGCGGAGAATACAGAATCCTAAACATTTGAAGGTTGGAAGCAAATAAGAAGCAAAGTAATTGAAGAGCGGAGCCCTGGAAAACGACAGAAATTGAGGGTACCAGATATTTCTGAAAGCAGGCATGCTGGTGGAGTTGAAAACAGGAGAATTGTTTGAAAATTATATGAGGAAAAGTAAGATTCCTGGGCTCCTGTTTCTGCCGCATGCTGCCAGGTGACTGCCCTTTCCCACTCTGATGGAAGACTAGAGGTATATTTTCTAGAACCGTTGAATTGGGCACAGTTAAGGACAGGGGCATATACCTGTTATGTGCTTGGCACTGTTATAGGTATTGGGGATATATTAGTGATAAAAAACAGACCAAACTCTGTTTTTGTGAGAGGAGATAAACAAATAGTAGACACAATAGTGATTTGTATGGTGTGTTAGAAGGTGATAAATACTTATGGAAAAAGGAAATAGAGTAGGGTAAGGGAGGTGAGTGCAGGGTGGGAGGGGTTGTAGTTTAAAACGAGGTGGCATAGTAGGAGTTATTTGAGCAATGACTTGGAAGACAGGGAATGAGCCATGGGGATCATGGGGGAGAGTGCTGCAGGCAAAAGAACGGCCAGTGCAAAGGCCCTAATGTAGAGGCAGGCCTGAAGCAACAAGGAAGTTAGTTGGTTGGAGGGAAGTGAGAGATGAGGAGCATGGGGTGGGTGGTAGAGATCATGTGGGGCCTTTCTGGCCATTGTAAGGACTTGATGTTCTCAGAATCAGTTGGGGTAACATAGTCTGATTTAGGTTTTAATGGGATCAAAACCAGAGTCTGCCTACTAGTTGTAATACTCTCTACCCACTTCTGGCTAGCACACAGAGGGCTGCCAGGCTTATTACCACCTCTCTCCCTCTACCCCACCAAACACACACAGGAGAATGGAGGATATCTCTCCAGGGAAAAAGAACAGCTAAAGAAAGAAGAGCTACATGTAAGGACATTGGGGTCCCCAGTGAAAAAACTGGTTTGTTATGGTGAAATCTACTAGTCAGTAAGTTCTACCTTCTACGTACAGCTATTGCTCATCTTTTTATTGTCTCCCGCTTAACTTGAACAGACATGTTAGAGGAAAAGTCTTTAACGTGAAAGAAACCAAAACAAATAGGAAAATTTTAAAAAAGAATGTGAAAGGAACAGAAACAATGTATGAGCAAAAGACATTTCAAAAACCTGTAATTAAAATCTCAGAGGTAAGAGAAGATATTGTATCTATAAAAAAATAGGATACTCTAGAAAGGATCCTTTAAAGAATAAACTCTTTTGAATATTTAAACGATTATTAATTCAGTAGGAGGTTTGAGAGAGAAAATTGAGACTGTCTTCCAAAAAAGTAGATTAAAAAGATGATGAGATAGAAAATAAAATGGAGGTGGAAGAAAAAAGAAAATACAGTTAGAGGAAAACCAGGCTGTCTAATTATTTGACTAATTTAGAGGAATTCCAGGAAGAGTTTGGGGTAAATTAATATTGTCCCAGTTGGTTATACATTCTAGACTCTAAATTCTGTGAGGTCAGGAATTGTATAGCATCTTGTTCATTATCACAGTATGTGTGCATAAATGATCCTCAGATACTTTGACTGAAATTACCCTCATATCATTGAGGTGTATAGAAAACTGAGCAAATTAACAAAAGCAGGGGCAGCTAATTAGAAGGAAACATTTTTTCAAGAAACAAAATCCAGTCATCATTCTTTTAGTGCTTCACTTGGGAATAATATTTAGTCATAATAATGTAAAACACCCAATGTTGATTTAACCAACAGTCGTGATAGAACTATATTGAGAAAGGGGGGAGGGGAATACTATAGACAGCTAAATCCACATCCGTCTATAGTAGGAAGTCAGTGTGTAATGCTTGAAATGTAAAATTGTAAAAAGCAGTTATGAACGTGTTATCTAGAAATACTAGTGGAAAGACTACAAAGTGATAGCTGGAGAAAGACGGGGCAGGGGACCACTTTTTCACTCCCATTATCTGCCTTGTAGAACTACTTTTAACTCTGTAAATGGATTGTTTTGATAAAAATAAAAATTTAAGATATTTAATGGCACTGGGCTACATCCTTCTCCACATTAAGGCAGTGCTTGTCACCAGAATGTGGCTGTCCTTAGGCAAAGGAACCCTCTCTCTGGACAGCCCTTCTGTTTTCTCTCCACTTCCATTGCTGATGCACCTCTCTTCTGAATTAATGTATTTCTTTAGACATGTTAGTACAGTCAATCAAATCATAGCCAAGTGGCTAGGAATATTCTCCCTATAGGTTCTCTTTATTTTGTGGTGACTCTACATTTAATTCTGAGGATACTTTTCCCCAAGACTTTTAAGTCATTGATGGTTACGTTATTGTAACTTCTAAGTACTGATAATACATTTCACTATAAAGAAAGCTACTAATTTTTTTTAATATCTTTATTGGAGTATAATTGCTTTACATTGTTGTGTTACTTTCTGCTGTATAACAGTGAATCAGCTATATGTATACGTATATCCCCATATCCCCTCCCTCTTGCGTCTCCCTCCCACCCTCCCTATCCCACCCCTCTAGGTGGTCACAAAGCACCGAGCTGATGTCCCTGTGCTATGCAGCTGCTTCCCACTAGCTATCTGTTTTACATTTGGTAGTGTATATATGTCCATGCCACTCTCCTCACTTCATCCCAGCTTAGCCTTCCCCCTCCCCGTGTCCTCAAGTCCATTTTCTACGTCTGCGTCTTCATTCCTGTCCTGCCCCTAGGTTCTTCAGAACCATTTTTTTTTTGATTCCATATATATGTGTTAGCATATGGTACTTGTTTTTCTCTTTCTGACTTCACTCTGTATGACAGTCTCTAGGTCCATCCACCTCACTACAAATAACTCAATTTTGTTTCTTTTTATGGCTGAGTAATATTCCATTGTATATATGTGCCACATCTTTATCCATTCATCTGTTGATGGACACTTAGGTTGCTTCCACATCCTGGCTATTGTAAATAGTGCTGCAATGAACATTGTGGTACTTGACTCTTTTTGAGTTATAGTTTTCTCAGGGTATATGCCCAGTAGTGGGATTGCTGGGTCATATGGTAGTTCTAATTTTAGTTTTTTAAGGAACCTCCATACTGTTCTCCATAGTGGCTGTATCAATTTACATTCCCACCAACAGTGCAAGAGGGTTCCCTTTTCTCCACACCCTCTCTAGCATTTATTGTTTGTAGATTTTTTGATGATGGCCATTCTGACTGGTGTGAGGTGATACCTCATTGTAGTTTTGATTTGCATTTTTCTAATGATTAGTGATGTTGAGCATCCTTTCATGTGTTTGTTGGCAATCTGTATATCTTCTTTGGAGAAATGTCTGTTTAAGTCTTCTGCCCATTTTTAGATTGGGTTGTTTGTTTTTTTGATACTGAGCTGCATGAGCTGCTTGTATATTTTGGAGATTAATCCTTTGTCAGTTGCTTCATTTGCAAATATTTTCTCCTATTCTGAGGGTTGTCTTTTCATCTTGTTTATGGTTTCCTTTGCTGTGCCATTTGTCCCATTTGTTTATTTTTGTTAGGTCCCATTTGTTTATTTTTATTTACATTTCTCTAGGAAGTGGATCAAAAAGGATCTTGATGTGATTTATGTCATAGAGTGTTCTGCCTATGTTTTCCTCTAAGAGTTTTATAGTGTCTGGCCTTACATTTAGGTCTTTAATCCATTTTGAGTTTATTTTTGTGTATGGTGTTAGGGAGTGTTCTAATTTCATTCTCTTACATGTAGCTGTCCAGTTTTCCCAGCACCGCTTACTGAAGAGGCTGTCTTTTCTCCATTGTATATTCTTGCCTCCTTTGTCAAAGATAAGGTGACCAGATGTGTGTGGGTTTATCTCTGGGCTTTCTATCCTGTTCTATTGATCTATATTTCTGTTTTTGTACCAGTACCATACTGTCTTGATTACTGTAGCTTTGTAGTATAGTCTGGAGTCAGGGAGCCTGATTCTTCCAGCTCTGTTTTTCTTTCTCAAGGTTGCTTTGTCTATTCGGGGTCTTTTGTGTTTCCATACAAATTGTGAACTTTTTTGTTCTAGTTCTGTGAAAAATGCCATTGGTAGTTTGATAGGGGTTGCATTCAATCTGTAGATTGCTTTAGGTAGTATAGTCATTTTCACAATGTTGATTCTTCCAATCCAAGAACATGGTATATCTCTCCATCTGTTTGTATCATCTTTAATTTGTTTCATCAGTGTCTTATAGTTTTCTGCATACAGGTGTTTTCTCTCCTTAGGTAGGTTTATTCTTAGGTATTTTATTAAAGAAGGCTACTAATTTTTCACTTTTGTTCCAGTGAGTTACGTATAGTAGACTGTAAATTCTCTGAAATCAGGGATTATGTTGTTACTTTTGTTCACTGTCTATCCAGTGTCTATCATAGTATGTGCATATAGAAGATCTTCAGATATTTTGACTGAAATCATCCTCATATCTCATTGAAAAGCAGATTATATAGTGTTTAAGTGCATGGCTTTTGAGTTAAACAAACCTGGAGTTTTGAATCCCATGTCTATCACTTACTAGCCATGTCTCTCAACTTCTCTTCCCAAACATAGTCTCCTCATCTGTATAAGGGGGGAATTGTTCCTATCTAATGGAGGTTGTTGTGAGGATTAGGTAAAATAAAGCAGATAAAGTACCCAGCACATAGTAAGTGCCCAGTAAATGTTCACTGCTGTTCTTTCTACCTTATTTTTGAGTGATGTCACTACCATTTGCTCAGTCTTTGAAAAATCCAATCTGATTGTGAAGTAAGGGTTTTTCCTATTTATAAGCGTTCAACAAGTGTCAATGACTCGAGTATATTTCTTCAGTTCTGTCCTTTTATTCTATGTCTGCACCCATGTCTTTCTTAAGTACTATCACTTTTTGTTTCCAATTAACACCTTAAGGCCTCTACTTCACAAATATGTTTTCACCTTTTCATCATTTGTTGTTTCTGATCATTGTGTTATTGTTCTTTCAAATCACAATGAATGATTAATTTGGCATTTAAACATAATGTTTGGCATTAATAAAGCAAATTATACCCCCCAATTCTTTAGTAATGTTACTGCAATGTAGATTATATCATAACTCAAATATTTTTTAAAACAAAAATTCTGTCTCGCAGGAGATAGATTTACTTATTTTTAGGAATGTTTATTATATAACTTCTAGTATAGTGGGGAAAATGTTCTAGTCCTTCACAATACATTTTCCTCATGAGGTGTTTTGGCTGCATTAAAAGAGAGTGGTAGTAAGATAATTCTACAACTTGTTTTTTTGAAAGGCTGAGCAACCCTTTTAAGACTGGGATGTCCTCCATGGTAGGAATCTTGTTTTCTACTTATTTTTGTTCACTATCTAACATATAGTAAAATCTTAACTGTTAACTGAATGACTACATTCATTAATGAATTAACTATAGTGTTTCATTTGTTTATAACTTTTTATTTTGATATCAATTCAAACTTAAAGAAGAGTTACAAAGTTAGCACAAGGATATCCCATATACTGTTTACTCAGATTTACTAATTTTTTTTTTAATAAATTTATTTATTTAGTTTTGGCTGCATTGGGTCTTCGTTGGTGCGCACAGGCTTTTCTCTGGTTGTGGCGAGTGGGGGCTACTCTTCGTTGCGGTGCGTGGGCTTCTCATTGCGGTGGCTTCCCTTGTTGTGGAGCTTGGGCTCTAGGCACGTGGGCTTCAGTAGTTGTGGCTCGTGGACTCTAGAGTGCAGGCTCAGTAGTTGTGGCGCACGGGCTTAGTTGCTCCACAACATGTGGGATCTTCCCAGACCAGGGCTCAAACCCGTGTCCCCTGCATTGACAGGCGGATTCTCAACCACTGCGCCACCAAGGAAGCCCACCAATTGTTTCCTAACTGTGAAATTTTTTATATACGCGTAATGTTTTTCTGAACCATTTGAGAAAAAGTTGCCAACATGGTGCCCTTTTACCCCTAAATACTTCAGTATGTAGTTCTTAAGAAGAACATTCCCTTATATAAAATACAGTATACTTATCAAAATGAGGAAATTTAACCTTGATATAATACTATTTTCTACTATTTTTTTGAATCTGTAGTCCATAGTCAAATTTGTCCATTGTCTCAATGGTATCTTTTATAGCTATTTTTTTCCCTCAGTCTAGTATTTAATCCAGGAACAAACATTCCATTTACAGTTGACCCTTGAATAATGTGGATTTGAACTATGCAGGTCCACTTGTACACAGATATTTTTCAATAGTAAATACTATTGGGCTGGCCAAAAAGTTGGTTTGGGATTTTCCTTAAGGTGTTATGGAAAAACCCAATGAACTTTGTGGCCAAACCCAAACTGAGCTTTCAAATGGCAAAAGTACTGGTTTTCTCATCAGTCTCCAATTACAGACTTGAATACATGGCAAAATTACCTGGAGTTTCTGACTAGCCACAAGAGACACATTGGGCACCCTGGGCCCTACATGAATAAATTTTGGATGCATGGAGTTGTGCTTTTGGTGAATTGGATACCGAGTTAATATCTGAGTTTGGTCTAGGCGACTTTGGATCTGCCAAATGCCTAGCAATGTTGAGGGAAAAACTATACTTTTTTTTCTGGCTGGACCCAAAGTCTAGTTTTCCCAGGAGGTGAGAGTCGTCTTGTATGAGATCCCAGAGGAAACTGTAGGCACAGTGTTTTGTTCAGTGCAAAGGTGTCAATGCACACCTGCATTGAAGATAAGACCAGTTAGAACTGTGTTCCTGAGGCGGTTTTGAAGCTGTGGACATCTAGCTATCCAACGAAGAAAGTAGTTTGTTCCCTCTAATTCTACATAGAAATACTTGATCCCAACGGCCTTTTACCCTTGATGTTGCTCAGAAGACACAGGAGAGACTTTTGGAGCAGTGTGTTCTTCCACGAAAAGTAATGCGGACGCCAGAGTCCTTCGGGTCCTGAATGGCATACTAGAGTTAATGCACTATATTGTCTAAGGCTTCATGAAATCTCCTGCATGCCTAACTTCGTTGTTAGGAAAAACAGGATCTTACTTTGAGGCTATCAGTCAAGTTCAGTTTGCCTCTTAGCTAAAGAGTGCTGTGGGATCAGCTCCTATCAAGGAATTGCAGGCACCCTGTTTTTTTTGGGAATACTCTTTTTCTCATGTGGCATGCCTGCAGTGAATGGAAGACGGGCAAAAACAGTGTTTTTCAGGCAGTTTTGAGGTCGCAACTATTGGCCTGGCCAAAAACTTAGTTCAGGTTTTTCTGTAAGATGTTACAGAAAAACCAAACGAACTTTGTGGCCAACCCAATACAGTACTACACAGTCTATGATCGATGCAGAGGAACTGCAGCTATGGGGTGCTGACTGTAAGTCATATGCAGAATAACACCTGCATTGTTCAAGGGTCAACTGTAATTTTCAGTCTCATTAACCTCCGTTAATCTGGAACAGTTCTTTAGCCTTTGTTTTCCTTTTTTGACCTTAACATATTCTAAAGAGTAGAGGCCAATCATGTTGTACAATATCCCTCAATTTGGATTTGTCTAATATGTCCTCATGATTAGATTGAGGTTTTGTAGTTTTGGCAGAAAAGCAATAGAAGGGAGGTTGCGCCATTCTCAGTATCAGTAAGCACATGATATCAGTTTGTACAAATATTACTGATTTTTCACTTGTTTAAATTCTGTCTACCAGGTTTCTCCACTGTAAAATTACTGTTTTTCCTTTGTAATTAATATGTAATTTGTGGGGAGGTACTTTGAAACTGTAAATATCTTGTTCTTCATCAAACTTTCACCCAATAGCTGTAAGCATCCATCATTCTATCTTTCCATATTTATTAGTTGGCATTTTGCTCTAAGGAAGAACTTCCTTTTTCCTCTTTATTTTTAATTTATATTATTCAAACTCATAGATTCTTATTTTATTCAAGGAGTTATATTGCATTACTGTCATTAATTATTTTGATGCTTGAATTATTCTGGATTTGGCCAGTGAGACACACTGCTCCTCTGTCCTTTTCATATGTCTTCATGGTTCTTTGAGAATTTCTTACTTTGGTATAACAAGATGTCCTAGGTTCTTTGTGTACTTTCCTTGCCCCAGCCCTGGACTCAGCCTTTTTCTAAGGTGCCCTGGTTCCTTTTAGTGTAGAATGGTATTTAAAAACTAAAATCTGGGTTATTGGCTCATTGCTACTAATGTGTCATCGGTTCTAGACCCTCTCAAGTCTCAGATCTCACAGACTGAGCTAGAAAATATGCGTGTGTGTGTATGTATCTATGTCTATGTCTAAATTAAAGTTCTGTATCTAATTAAGAGTTCATATTAATTTTTCCACTAAAATCCAACACCCCAGGATTTATTCTGATCTCCCCCTATATTTATACCTCCCATCTCCAACAGTGAGAAACTTAGCTCTGTGGTACTGTTTTGTATCTTGAATGTCTTGTCCAGCCTTGACATTAAGTGATGAATACTTTAAGTATTTGAGTAAATGAATGAGTACATGAAATAGTTGTGGTATTATCTCTGTACATCCTCACAGCTGTGACCAGTGCTTGGCATGAGGTAGATATTGATTAAAGCTTTGTTGAACAAATGGCTCTCTTCTTTCCAATATCTTCATTTTCCACTTTCATACAAGATGAGATATGACTCCATAAGAATATTTTTGTTTTCTACCATTTATAGCATGAAATTAGATAAATTATTCAATGAATATGAAGTCAATCCTTTTTTCATAAGAAAAAGTCATAAATAAAAATAAAATTGCTCTGTAAGAAAAATAGTTCCTTTGTTTTGTATAAAAACCCTCAAATGTGGGCAGCGCCATTGAAAAGGTTTCAGCATTTCTAGTTACAAAA
The DNA here is from genome assembly GCF_028564815.1 of Eubalaena glacialis. Classification (NCBI taxonomy): domain Eukaryota; kingdom Metazoa; phylum Chordata; class Mammalia; order Artiodactyla; family Balaenidae; genus Eubalaena; species Eubalaena glacialis. The sequence continues at coordinate 21,667,024 of NC_083718.1, forward strand.
ATTGTAGCTTGCGGAGGCTGTCTGGCACATTTTTCACTTTTGTCAGCTCTGGCGATGTGAAATATGTTCTTCATCTGAATTCTCTTCCTATACACCCTGCCGTCAGGCAAAAAGAATTTCCATTTCACTGCTGCTTGTCATTAAGCTGCTATAAACAAGAATGCTTGAAGATAACTTATGAGCAAGGGACTAGAAATTTCTGATAACCGTAAGAATCATTGCCAAATTATATTACTAACTCTGTGAGTGATCTGGGGAAAAACAGTAGGGTTTCATTCACCTATGCCCTCAAAGGTTATAGATTTACAATTTAGGACAACCATTAATGATGGTACCTCTTGAAGTAGATTTTTTCCCCCTTAAACCTCAGGAAATGAGGTCTATTTTTCTCTCTGATGTAATTAAAACTAACAACTACTGGCACACAAACTCTTCGTTTATCCCTAGAAACTTGCTTAAGAACTATTCTATTTTTACTTTTTCTGTTTAACTAAAGTATGTTAAATATAGCATACGCATTGTAACTTCTAGTGTAGAATTCACAATGTATAATTTCTCATGTCACAGTACCAGAAAAGTAGGAAAGAAACAAGGGGGTTAGTTTTATGTTCAGTATGACGTTTCCATCAGATTGGCCGGGAATTGATTATTTTCGTTTTAAAGAAGTTTTTCTCCAACATAGCTTCTTTAACCCTTTATAGAAACATTTATTTTTAAAAATTTCCCCCATGTATACAAGGGGGAGTGTCAAGAATCTGTGTCTTTTAAAATGAATAGAAAAATCAAGATATTTAAAGCACTTCAGTCTGGAAAGCCTTCTGTAAAGAAAAACTTTATAGCAGTTTACCTAAGCAGTCTTCTTTCCCAAGATTGAATTGTTGAGGGCAAGGTTTTAAAGAATTTTAAAGGTTCTATGCATTCCTCTCTTCCTTTTTTTTTTTTTTTTAACTCATGATTATGTTTTTGTTGCAGTCTAAAGGTTATCTTATTTATTGTTGTTGTTTCAGGCTTTTTATTTTCCCCATCCAGTTTTATTGAGGTATAATTGACATACAGCACTGTATAAGTTTAAGGTGTAGAGCATAATGATTTGATGTACATACATCATGAAATGATTGCCACAGTAAGTTTAGTAAACATCCATTATCTCATATGGATACAAAAAAAGAGAAAGAAAATGAAGAAACATTTTTTCCTTCTGATGAGAACTCTTAGGATTTGCTCTCTTAACTTTCATATATAACATACAGCAATGCTAATTGTATTTATCATGTTGTGCTTTACATCCCTAGTACTTATTTGTCTTATAACTGGAAGTTTGTACCTTTTGACCATCATCACGCAATTCTCCCTCCCCCTCCTTACCTCCTGCCACTGGTAACCACAAATCTCATCTCTTTTTCTATGAGTGTCTTCATTTGTTTTGGAAGTATAATTGACCTACATCATTATGTTAGTTCCTGGTACACAACATAGTGATTCGATATTTCTGTAGATTACAGCAGGATCATCGCTAGTCTAGTTATCATTTGTCACCATACAAAGATATTACATTATTATTGACTTATATTCCCTACATTGTGCATTTCATACCCATGACTCATTTATTTTGTAACTGGAAGTTTTTACCTCTTAATCTCCCTCACCTATCTCTCTCACCCTCAGTCCCCTCTTCTCTGGCAAACATCTGTTTGTCTTCTGTATCTAGGACTGTTTCTGTTTAGTTATTTTGTTCATTTGTTTTGTTTTTTAGATTCCACATGTAAGTGAAATTATGTGGTATTTGTCTTTCTCTGACTTATTTCACGTAGTATAATCTCTAGGCTCGTCTAAGTTGTCACAAAAGGCAAGATTTCATTCTTTTTTATGGTTGAGTAATACTCCATGGTTCATGTATATACCATTTCTTCTTTATCCATTCATCTATCAATGGATACTTAGGTTGCTTCCATATCTTGGCTGTTGTAAATACTGTTGTTATGAACACAGGGGTGCGTATGTCTTTTCAAATGAGTGTTTTCATTTTCTTTAGATAAGTACCCAAGAGTGGAATTGCTGGATTGTATGGTAGTTCTATTTTTAATTTTTGAGGAATCTCCATACTGTTTTCTATAGTGACCACACAAATTTACATTCCCACCAATAGTGCATGAGGGTTTCCTTTTCTCCGCATCCTCATCAACACTGGTTATTTATTGTCTCTTTGATAATAGCCATTCTAACAGGTGTGAGGTGATTTCTCATTGTGGTTTTAATTTGCATTTCCCTGAGGACTAGTGGTGATGAACATCTTTTCATGCACCTGTTGGCCATGTTTATGTCGGATTTGAAGAAATTTCCATTAAGGTCTTCTGCACATTTTTAAATTGGATTGTTTGTGTTTTGGATGTTGAGTTGTATGAGTTCTTTGTATGTTTTGGATACTAGTCCCTTGTCAGATATATCACTTGCAAATATCTTCTCCCATTTAGTAGGTGGCCTTTTCGTTTTGTTGATAGTTTCCTTCACTTTGCAAAAGCTTTTTAGTTTGATGTAGTCCCATTTGTTTATTTTTGCTTTTGTTTCCCTTGCCTGGGGAGACATATCCAAAAAAAATTACTAAGACTTGTGTCAGAGAGCATACTGCCTATATTTTCTTCTAGAAGTTTTATGGTTTCAGGTCTTACATTTAAGTCTTTAATCCATTTTGGGTTTATTTTTGTATATGGTGTGAGAAAGTAGTCCAGTTTGATTCTTTTGCATGTAGCTGTCCAGTTTTAGTAACACCATTTATTTAAGGGGATTATCCTTTCTCCATTGTATGTTCTTGTCTCCTGTGTCACAGATTAATTGACCGTATAAGTTGGGTTCGTTTCTGGACACTCTGTTCCATTGATCTATGTGTCTGTTTTTGTATCAGTGCCATACTGTTTTGAGTACTGTAGCTTTGTAATATAGTTTGAAACCAGGGAGCCTAATACCTCCAGCTTTGTTCTTCTTTCTCACAATTGTTTTGTCTAGTCAGTATCTTCTGTAATTCCGTAAAAATTTTAGAATTATTTGTTTTGTAGTGTGAAATATGCCATTGGCATTTTCATAGGGATTGCATTGAATCTGTAGATTGCCTTGGGTGGTATGGTCATTTTAACAATGTTAATGCTTCCAATCCATGAACACAGTATATCTTTACATTTGTTAATGTCGTCTTTCATTTCTTTCATCAGTGTCTTATGGTTTTCCGAGTACAGGTCTTTTACCTTCTTAGTTAGATTTATTCCTAGGTATTTTATTCTTTTCAGTGCAATTGTAAATGGGATTGTTTTCTTAATTTCTCTTTCTGATAGTTTGTTGTTAGTGTATAGAAATGCAACAGATTTCTTTCTTTCTTTTTCTTGGGCTGTGTTGTGCGGCTTGCAGGAGTTCCCTGACTGGGGATTGAACCTGGGCCATGGCAGTGAAAGTGCCGAATCCTAACCACTAGACCACCAGGAGACTCCCTGCAACAGATTTCTGTATATTAATTTTGAATCCTGCAGCATTACTGAATTCATTGATGAGTTCTAGTAGTTTTTGATGGTGTCTTTAGGATTTTCTATGTTTAGTATCATGTTATCTGCAAACAGTGACCGTTTTACTTCTTTTCCAATTTGGATTCCTTTTATTTCTTTTTCTTGTCTGATTACTGTGGCTAGGACTTCCAATATTATGTTGAATAAAAGTGGTGAGAGTGGGTATCCTTGTTTTATTCTTGATCTTAGAGGAAATGCTTTCAGCTTTTCACCATTGAGTATGATGTTAGCTGTGGGCTTATCATATATGGTCTTTATAATGTTGAGGTGCATTCTCTCTGTACCTACTTTGTGGACTTTTTACCATAAATGGATGTTGAATTTTGTCAAAAGCTTTTTTTTTGCATCTCTTGAGATGATCATGTGATTTTTATTTTTCAATTTGTTAATGTCATGTATCACATTGATTTGCAGATATTGCACCATCTTTGCATCCCTCCTACCCATCTCGTGGTTGTTCCTTCTTTATATCTTTAGTTGTAGAAGAACTTTTCTGCTAGTCTTCTGGTTTTTCTCATCAATAGTTACTCTGTAAATAGTGGTAAATTTGGTGTGCCCATGGGAGATGGTGAGCTCACTGCTTCCTATTCTGCCATCTTGGCCACTCCTCTGGATTTATATCTTTTAAGTATAGGCATATAAAGCTAAAATCCTAAAATTGTTGTTGAAAAAGTATTTTGGGGTGGGTGGTGTTGTCATGTCATAGATTCCTTGTTGCCTGTTCTGGTTATCTCTGTAAATAGAAATAGCCACTTGATCATGGTGTATGATCCTTTTAACATAATATTGAATTCAGTTTGCATGCCACGGATGCAATGATGGTTCAGTATCTGCAAATCAATCAATATGATACATCACATTAACAAATTGAAGAATAAAAATCATATGAACATCTCAAGAGATGCAGAAAAAATTCTTGACAAAATTCAACATCCATTTATGGTCAAAACTCCACAGAGTGGGTATAGAGAGAACGTACCTCAACATTATAAACACTGTTCTTCAACAGTGCAGCAGAATGTTTACAAAAATGATACATGAATATTTTAAAATATGTATATTAAAATTTAACTAAATGAAGTTGAAGACGAGGGCCAGTTTGAATTAGAAAACAGTCTGAGGTGCAGAACCATAAACTGATACTGTCTTAGCGATGAGAATAGCCTAGGGTGGCCATGTTTCTTCTTCACAACTGTATCCCTAGTACAAAAGCACAGTGTCTGCCTGGAACATTGTAGATACTTGGTAAAGATCTGTTGAATGAAAGAGTGAATCCTAAAAGCTTTGGAGTTACTTTTTAATTTTACAGATAAAAAAACTTAATCTAGAAACTGAATGGTTGAGGCAGAAGTGGAGCTCAATCTCCTGATGGCCATTCAGCACTTGCTACATTTTTAAAAGAAATTAATTTTATTTTTAAGATCTGTAGTAATGGGAACCAAGCCAAGCATATATAATAATATAAGATTTCTAGGCATACTGTTGAATGAATTGGCCATTATAATTGTGATTAACATATTATTTGTCTGTAAATATGTGATTATGTTCTTGTGAAGGTACTTAAACTTTGCTTTCTTGTTTAGTTACAATATTTTTTCTTTTAATATAGTTTGTACTGTTAATTTGTTAGTAAACCCTTTTTTGAGGTTATACAGAGGTTCTTTCAGTAAACTTCTCTCTCTGGGCTATCATAAAGTCTGTATTCGTTGAACAATATAGTTATCATTGACTTTAGTGTGAAGAGACTTTGGAAATTACGTAGTTCAAGCAATTCATTATTTAGAGAAGCAGATGGACCTCCAAGTAGTTAAATGACTTGTCAGTGTCACATTACTCACTCACAGCAAAGCTAGAAATAGAGCTTGGTTTTATGGTTCCCTTTCCAGTATATCTTTATTGTAAATAATAGATTTCTAACTACCGTATAATATAGAATTCAATGTCTTTTGGTACAGATTTGTCTAGGCAGTGATATATGTTAAAATATAGGACACCGAGGGGTAGCCTTACATGTAAAATTGATTTTGCAAAAGAAGCTTTTCTCTCCTCCATGGTGCTCAGGCTGGTGTGTTGATTGCAGGGGGAGTTAATGAGAGGGAGATCTAAAGGGAAAGGAGACTCGTTTGATATTAAGTTTGGGACAGACACGTGAAAAGAGTCTGTACATTTATTATATCTATCAAGAGGAGGGAGAATGAGAGGGCAGACAGCAGAAGCAAAAAGCACTACAGTTCTGAAGCCTGTGGAAGGAAAACCCCATTCCCATAAAGATTGACAAAATGAAAAGGCAGAGGACTTCCTACCAGATGAAGGAACAAGATAAAACCCCAGAAAAACAACTAAATGAAGTGGAGACAGGCAACCTTCCAGAAAAAGAATTCAGAATAATGATAGTGAAGATGATCCAGGACCTGGAAAAAGAATGGAGGCAAAGATCAAGAAGATGCAAGAAATGTTTAACAAAGACCTAGAAGAATTAAAGAACAAATACCTAGAAGAATTAAAGAACAAACAAACAGAGACGAACAATACAGTAACTGAAATGAAAAATACACTGGAAGGAATCAATAGCAGAATAACTGAGGCAGAGTAACAGAAAAGTGACCTGGAAGACAGAATGGTGGAATTCACTGCCGCAGAACAGAATAAAGAAAAAAGAATGAAAAGAAATGAAGACAGCCTATGAGACCTCTGGGACAACATTAAATGCAACAACGTTCACATTATAGGGGTCCCAGAAGGAGAAGAGAGAGAGAAAGGACCTGAGAAAATATTTGAAGAGATTATAGTCAAAAACTTCCCTAACATGAGAAAGGAAATAGCCACCCAAGACCAGGAAGCACAGAGAGTCCCAGGCACGATGAACCCAAGGAGAAACACACCGAGACACATAGTAATCAAATTGACAAAAATTAAAGACAAAGAAAAATTATTGAAAGCAACAAGGGAAAAACGACAAATAACGTACAAGGGAATGCCCATAAGGTTAACAGCTGATTTCTCAGGAGAAACTCTACAAGCCAGAAGGGAGTGGCACGATATATTTAAAGTGATGAAAGGGTTGTAGGTACACCAAGATTTCTCTATCGGGCAAGGAACTCATTCAGATTTGATGGAGAAATCAAAAGCTTTACAGACAAGCAAAAGCTAAGAGAATTCAGCACCACTAAACCAGCTCTACAACAAATGCTAAAGGAACTTCTGTAAGTGGGAAACACAAGAGAAGAAAAGGACCTACAAAAGCAAACCCATAACAATTAAGAAAATGGTCATAGGAAAATACATATTGATAATTACCTTAAACGTGAACGGATTAAATGCTCCAACCAAAAGACACAGGCTCGCTAAATGGATACAGAAACAAGACCCATATATATGCTGTCTACAAGAGACCCACTTCAGACCTAGGGACACATACAGACTGAAAGTGAGGGGATGACAAAAGATATTCCATGCAAATGGAAATCAAAAGAGCTGGACTAGCAATACTCATATCAGTTAAAATACACTTTAAAATAAAGAATGTTACAAGAGACAAGGAAGGACACTACATAACGATCAAGGGATCAATCCAAGAAGAAGATGTAACAATTATAAATATACACCCAACATAGGAGCACCTCAGTACATAAGGCAACTGCTAACAGCTCTAAAAGAGGAAATCGACAGTAACACAATAATAGTGGGGGACTTGAACACCTCACTTACACCAATGGACAGATCATCCAGACAGAAAATTAATAAGGAAACACAAGCTTTAATGACACAATATACCAGATAGATTTAATTGATATTTATAGGACATTCCATCCAAAAACAGCAGATTACACTTTCAAGTGCACACGGAACATTCTCCAGGATAGATCACATCTTGGGTCACAAATAAAGCGTCAGTAAATTTAAGAAAATTGAAATTATATCAGGGGGTGGTGGTGGTGGTGTGATGAATTGGGAGATTAGGATTGACATGTATACACTGATGTGCGTAAAATGGATGACTAATAAGAACCTGCTGTATAAATAAATAAGTAAAACAAAATTCAAAAATTAAAAAAAAAAAGAAATCAGACATCTTTTCTGACCACAAAGCTATGAGATTAGAAATCAATTACAGGGGAAAAAAATGTAAATAACACAAACACATGGACGCTAAACAGTATGTTACTGAATAACCAAGAGATCACTGAAGAAATCAAAGAGAAAATCAAAAAATACCTAAAGACAAATTACAATGGAAACATGACGATCCAAAACCTATGGGATGCAGCAAAACCAGTTCTAAGAGGGAAGTATATAGCAATAAAAGCCTACCTCAAGAAACAAGAAAAATCTAAAATAGGCAATCTAACCTTATACCTAAAGGAACTAGAGAAAGAAGAACAAACAAAACCCAAAGTTCATAGAAGGAAAGAAATCATAGAGATCAGAGCAGAAATAAATGAAATAGAAATAGAGAAAACAATAGCAAAGATCAATAAAACTAAAAGCTGGTTCTTTGAGAAGATAAACAAAATTGAAAAACCTTTAGCCAGACTCATCAAGAAGAAGAGGGAGAGGACTCAAATCAGTAAAATTAGAAATGAAAAAGGAGAAGTTACAGCGGACACTGCAGAAATACAAAACATCATAAGAGACTACTATAAGCAACTCTATGCCAATAAAATGGACAACCTGGAAGAAATGGACAAATTTTAGAAAGGTATAACCTTCCAAGACTGAACCAGGAAGAAATAGAGAATATGAACAGACCAATCACAAGTAATGAAATTGAAACTGTGATGAAAAATCTTCCAAGAAACAAAAGTCCAGGACCAGATGGCTTCACAGGTGAATTCTATCAAACATTTAGAGAACAGCTAACACCCATCCTTCTCAAACTCTTCCAAAAAATGGCAGAGGAAGGAACACTCCCAAACTCATTCTATGAGGCCACCATCACCATGATACCAAAACCAGACAAAGATATTACAATAAAAGAAAATTACAGACCAGTATCACTGATGAATATACATGCAAAAATCCTCAACAAAATACTAGCAAACAGAATCCAACAACACATTAAAAGGATCATACACCCTGATCAAGTGGGATTTTTCCCAGTTATGCAAGGATTCTTCAGTATATGCAAATCAATCAATGTGATACACCATATTAACAAGTTGAAGAATAAAAACCATATGATCATCTCAATAGATGCAGACAAAGCTTTTGACAAATTCAACACCCATTTCTGATTAAAAAACTCCAGAAAGTGGGCATACAGGGAAACTACTTCAACATAATAAAGGCCATATACGGGAAACCCACAGCAAACATCATTCTCAATGGTGAAAAACTGAAAACATTTCCTCTAAGATCAGGAACAAGACAAGGATGTCCACTCTAGCCACCATTATTCAACATAGTTTTGGAAGTCCTAGCCATGGCAATCAGAGAAGAAAAAGAAATAAAAGGAATACAAATTGGAAAAAAAGAAGTAAAAGTGTCACTGTTTGCAGATGACATGATACTATACATAGAGAATCCTAAAGATGCCACCAGAAAAGTACTAGAGCTAATCAATGAATTTGGTAAAGTTTCAGGATACAAAATCAATGCACAGAAATCTCTTGCATTCCTATACACTAACAATGAAAATCAGAAAGAGAAATTAAGGAAACAATCTCATTTATCATTGCAACAAAAAGAATAAAATACCTAGGTATAAACCTACGTAGGGAGGTAAAAGACCTGTACTCAGAAAACTATGAGACACTGATGAAATAAATCAAAGATGACACAAACAGATTGGAAGAATCTTGGATTGGAAGAATCAACATTGTGAAAATGACTATACTACCCAAAGCAATCTACAGATTCAATGCAATCCCTATCAAACTACCAGTGGCATTTCTCACAGAACTAGAACAAAAAATTGCACAATTTGTATGGAAACACAAAAGACCCCGAATAGCCAAAGCAATCTTGAGAAAGAAAAACGGAGCTGGAGGAATCAGGCTCCCTGACTTCAGACTATACTACAAAGCTACAGTAATGAAGACAATATGGTACTGGCACAAAAACAGAAATATAGATCAATGGAACAGGATAGAAAGCTCAGAGATAAACCCATACACCTATGGTCAACTAATCTATGACAAAGGAGGGAAGGATATACAGTGGAGAAAAGACAGTCTCTTCCATAAGTGGTGCTGGGAAAACTGGACAGCTACATGTAAAAGAATGAAATTAGAAAACTCCCTAACACCATACACAAAAATAAACTCAAAATGGATTAGAGCCCTAAATGTAAGACTGGACACTATAAAATGGTTAGAAGAAAGCATAGGAAGAACACTGTTTGGCATAAATCACAGCAAGATCTTTTTTGATCCACCTCCTAGAGTAATGGAAATAAAAACAAAAATAAACAAATGGGACCTAATGAAACTTAAAAGCTTTTGCAAAGCAAAGGAAACTACAATCAAGATGAAAAGACAACCCTCAGAATGGGAGAAAATATTTGCAAATGAATCAATGGACAAAGGATTAATCTCCAGAGTATATAAACAGCTTATGCAGCTCAATATTAAAAAAACAAACAACCCAATTCAAAAATGGGCAGAAGACCTAAATAGACATTTCTCTGAAGAAGACATACAGGTGGCTAAGAAGCACATGAAAAGCTTCTCAACATCACTAATTATTAGAGAAATGCAAATCAAAACTACAGTGAGGTATCACCTCACACCAGTTAGAATGGGCATCATCAGAAAATCTACAAACAACAAATGCTGGAGAAGGTGTGGAGAAAAGGGAACCCTCTTGCACTGTTGGTGGGAATGTAAATTGATACAGCCACTATGAAGAACAGTATGGAGGTTCCTTAAAAAACTAAAAATAGAACTATCATATGATGCAGCAATCCTACTACTGGGCATATACCCAGAGAAAACCGTAATTCAAAAAGAGTCATGCACCTCAGTGTTCATTGCAACACTATTTACAATAGCCAGGTCATGGAAGCAACCTAAATGCCCATCGATAGATGAATGGATAAAGAAGATGTGGTACATATATACAATGGAATATTACTCAGCCATAAAAAGGAATGAAATTGGGTCATTTGTAGAGACATGGATGGATCTAGAGACTGTCATACAGAGTGAAGTAAGTCAGAAAGAGAAAAACAAATATCGTATATTAAGGTATATATGTGGAACCTAGAAAAATGGTACAGGTGAACCGGTTTTCAGGGCAGAGATAGAGACACAGATGTAGGGAACAAACATATGGACACCAAGGGGGGGGAAAGTGGTGGGGGGGGGTGGTGGTGGGATGAACTGGGAGATTGGGATTGACATATATATACTAATATGTATAAAATAGGTAACTAATAAGAACCTGCTGTATAAAAAATAAAATAAAATTCAAAAATTCAAAAGAAAAAAATAATAAAATAAAATGCATATATTGTGGGAAAAAAAGGGGAGGGAGAATGATTATGAGGAGCATAAATTATGGTACGTCCGTAGTGTGCAGTGTTTTTATAGGTATTAAAAGGACTGGGTTAACTGTGTGTCTTCTGATGGAAGACAAAGCCATGATAGCAGTGCAAAAGGCAAGTTGCAGTGTAATACATTTCATTAAAACTAAAGCAAAACCATATATATATGTGTGTGTGTATATATATATATACATATATACATATATGAGATGTTTATATATTATTGCGTTGACCAAAAAGTTTGTTTGGGTTTTTCCGTACAATGTATAACAGAAAAACCCGAACGAACTTTTTGGCCACCCCAATTATTTGAATGAACATGGAAGAATAACCAGGCTATTAGCATTTCTTCATTTATTGTTATACTGTTTAACTTGCTACAGGAAGCATCTATTACTTTTGCTATTAAAGAGATCTAACAAACAAAATTTAAAATCAATCTATAGCTTTTTGTATTTATGATTTTTTAAATGAACTTGTAGTTGTGAAGTTAGTTAAGAGAATTTCCCACAGAAGAAAACAGATTATCTGGCCACTAAATTGCTGAACTCTGGTAGTTTCTAGTTCACTGAAATTCTTCAGTAATAACATATATACAGAAAGAAATATCTTGAAGATAATTTTTAGATGTGCTTTCCCTAAGATCAAACGTTTTTAATGCTCATATTCTTGATTTACATAATGTTAAGTATTTTTTCTTATTTTATTTTAGAAATCTTTTGTATTTAGCAGTGAACTGATTAGATTAGTATATTCACCAATGAAAGGTGAATATTGTTTCCATGTGAAAGAAACCAATGCTAAAAAATAAAGCCCTTCCTACTAGAGAATGGACTTGAGGATATGGGGAGGGGGAGGGGTGAGATGTGACAGGGTGAGAGAGTGGCATGGACATATATACACTACCAAATGTAAAATAGATAGCTAGTGGGAAGCAGCCGCATAGCACAGGGAGATCAGCTCGGTGCTTTGTGACCACCTAGAGGGGTGGGATAGGGAGGGTGGGAGGGAGGGAGATGCAAGAGGGAAGAGATATGCGAACATATGTATATGTATAACTGATTCACTTTGTTATAAAGCAGAAACTAACACACCATTGTAAAGCAATTATACTTCAATAAAGATGTTTAAAAAAAAATAAGATAAAATCATCATTAACAAAAAAAAAAAAAAATAAAGCCCTTGATTCAGTTAAGACTCAAACCTTCCTTTTGCCAAGAAATGTATATGTAGTTTAATTAAAGTTTTTATTTAAAAAGGGACAAAATAAACTCTTTGCATCTTGTGAATTTTCATAAGTTCTAAGGCTCTGAGCCTTCAATAACTCTAAATAAGTGTAAAAGCCCTTGTACTTTTCCAGCATTAGAGATGCTTCAGGTCCTAAGAGGTTGTTTGTTTGTTTTAAATCAGAGGTACTAATAAAAGAAAAATATTTTTGAATGTAAATATTTACCAGGAGTCTGTTAGTCATAGGTTTCATTTAACATTAACAAAGCTGTTCTTCACATAAAATTTAAAAACTAGTCAATTTAAAAACTATGAAGAAAAATACCAGTAACAATTTGAGTGTATTTGGGCTGGAGAAAACAAAATACTAACCCTTTTCTTGAGTAAGGTGTGTTATGAGTTGATCTTGTAGAAAGCTTTTATTTTTTCACCAGAATAGCTCCAAATTAATATCTTTAAGAGACCATAAGATTGCAACCTAGACCTGATTCAAGCACTACATTTTAACAAGCGAATTCTTTCTCTCTGAGGAGCCAGTAAAGCTTGCAGAAACCATGGGCATCTGATCGAAAAGCTCATGATAACTTTAAGGATTAGTTGATTCAGGCTACAAAGGAACAAAATAAATTACACATGATGAAACAATTATAAAGAAAAATAGAGGGATCTTATCTTCTCCTTGATTTTTTCCACATTTTGAGATGTAACTTATAGGCATCTAAATTTGCATAGTTTAGTTTTATAAATTATAAGTTTGCGTAGTTTCCTTTTCAAGTGAAACATTAAAGTTAACCCTTCATGAATTCTGACCATCTCTTATACCTACTATTATTATAACTCCAAGTGAAAATTAGATATTTATCAGGTCAAAGGAAACCATTACTTTAGTTTACTAATTTTGTGGAGGGGTTAAGGTGAAGATAGAAAATGAGAGAGAATTCTAGGCTTGTAATGGGGTTGGACTGGTGGGTCATTGAGGTTGGGCCTTACATTCTTGGAGGGCCTTAGATTTAAATTTTTAATATTATCCTCAAATAAGGTCATGATATATGATTGTATGTGTTTTGTCTTTGTGTTAAAGACATTAAACTATAAAATATACTATAAATTATTTAAACTCTATTTTGGCTTTATTTTCCTTTTCTGTGTACTAGGAGCCTAAAAAGAGGGGAAATGGCCAGAGCCTCTCTTGATCTCTTAGAGGGGCAAAGAGTATTTTGGATAGGGAATAACATCAGAAAACATTTATTAGATGTTTTTATTATGAATTTAAATTTAAACATTCTTGATCTTACTATTGCATTTTAAGATACGTACATGATTCTAAAGCTAACCTGGAAGAAAAAAATATGAAAATAGCCAGGAAAATTTTGAAAAGGAGAGTTATGAAGGGAAGTTTGATCTGTCAGATAACAAAATGCGATAATAGCAATATTTACCTCTTAGGGTTTTCATGAAGATTAGATGGTATTATTTATTTAAAATTCTCAAAATAGCATCTGACACAGAACAAATGTTTAATAAATTTTTAACTGCTATTCTTACTTCCCTGATTTGGATATTCATTTTATTTCATAAGCATTCATTGCTTGCTATGTGTGTATGGGGAGAGGTATGACTGATTAGTCATGGTGGGGGAAGAAAATAATAAGATTAAACTTCTGGAGTATATAATGTGATATGTCTTTATTTTTTAATAAATTTATTTATTCTATTTATTTCTGGCTGTGTTGGGTCTTTGTTGCTGCACATGGGCTTTCTCTAGTTGTGGTGACAGGGGGCTACTCTTTGTTGCAGTGCATGGGCTTCTTGTTGTGGTGGCTTCTCTTGTTTTGGAGCTCGGGCTCTAGGCGCGCAGACTTCAGTAGTTGTGGCATGCGGGCTCAGTAGTTGTGGCTCACGGGCTCTAGAGCGCAGGCTCAGTAGTTGTGGCGCACGGGCTTAGTTGCTCCGCGGCATGTGGGATCTTCCCGGACCAGGGCTCGAACCTGTGTCCCCTGCATTGGCAGGCGGATTCTTAAACACTGCGCCACCAGGGAAGTCCCTGTGATATGTCTTTAATCTTTAGTAAGTAGATTAAAAATGAAAGTAGAGTACCAACACTTTGGTGAGCAGTTTTGCATTTTCTATTCACAAATCCTTCTTACTAGCAATTTCATTTCTTAAATACACTGGAGTAATTCCTACATATATACAGGAGACATACATAAATAGGTTCTTTACATCACTGTCTATAATTGTAACATATCAGAACTACCTACGTGTTCATCAGAAAAGAATAGGTTAATAAATTTTGATGTCTTTATACTGTTAAGCAGTTAAAAAGAATGAAGTAGAGCTGTGTATGAACATAAATCTCAAAACCAGCATTGAGAAATAAAGTTGCAGAATGATAGGTACGGTATGATAGTATTTGTATAAAGTTTGAAAACATGCAAAGCAGTACATATATTATTTATAGATACATATGTAGTAGTATAAGATAGGCATGGAATGAAAACTCCGAATTTAGGAGAGTGGTTACCTCTTTGGAGGGAAGAAAGGGAATAGGATTCCAGAATGATCCACAGGGCCTCCATTTTGCTTGTAATGTTTTATTTAAACCAAAAAAAAGGCAAATAAGTCAAAATTTTAAGATTTTTATAAACCTTGGAAACAAGTACATGGATATTCATTATATTAGTCTTTATATTTCTCTTATGTTTGAATTATTTCACATGCATGCAAATTAAGATAGATATGTGAAGATGTTCTAAAAGCAGCAAGAAGAGAGAGAAAGAACATGGCCACTGGAGTAAGAGAGGCATGGGTTTGTCCTCTCTCTGCTTCTTCTTGCCTCTGTAGCCTTGGGCAAGTTGCTGTATCTCTCTGAGATTGTTACCTCATCTGTAAAATGAGGATAATAATATCTCCTTCCCAGTTTATTGTGAGGAATAGATAACATACCTAAAGTACTTTTAGTTCTTGAGATGCAGAAGTGCCAAGCACCGGGAATAAAATATGAACAACAACAGGCACTGTCCCCACCCTTACATAACGTCAGTGTAGTTGGGGAAATAAATGATCAATTAATCACCCAAACAAAAGTAAACAGTACCTGTGATCTGTGTCTTAAAGGACAGGTGCAAGGCACTATGAGTCCTTCTAATAGGGAGTATTATGGACCATGTGTATTTGTGCCCGCCCATCCCCTCCAAATTCATGTGTTGAAACTCTTAATTCCCAATGTGATGGTATTTGGAGATGGGGCCTTTGGGAAATACTTAGGTCTGAGAGTGGAGCCAACATGATGGGATTAACGCTCTTAGAAGAGACCTGAGAGACCTCGCTTCCTGTCTCCTAGCTGCCATGCAAGGAAACCAGGAAGGGGGCTCTCAGCTGAGCCCAGCCATGCTGGCCCCCTCATCTCAGACTTCAGCCTCCAGATCTGTGAGGAAGCAATGTGTGTTGTTTAAGGCACCCAGTCCACAGTACTCTTGTTATAGCAGCTCAAACTGACTAGGACAAGGGGAAGTCATGAACGGCTTCCCTGAGAAGTGCCTTAGAGCTGGGCTTTGAAGAAAAAGAGCAGGAACTTCAGTGAAGAGGGGAGGGTAGAGTGGTCCAACCTGAGGGAGCAGCCTGAAATGTTGTAGGAGGGAGCGCAGCCATTAGAAGGAGCTGAAAGGAGGCTGGCCGGTGGGATGGAGTGGAGAGTTCCAGGGGGAGAGTCGAGGTGCCGCATAGTGCTGAAGAAGTAGGAAGGCCAGGTCTGCAGAACTCTGTAGGCCCTGTTGGGTAATTTGGGGTGTGAGAAGAGCAATTGGAAGATGCTGACCACTAAGCTAGAATTTCATAAATCAGGGTGGACAGAAGAAATGCTTGAAGGACAGTTTGGAAACAACTTTAAACAATGTGGCATTGTTAGGGAGTCCTAGAAAATGGTCTGCCTAACTGGCCCAGAACAATCAGAGCTAGTGGTGATGGCCTTTTAGAAGACAAGAATTAAGAAGCTGAAGTTGCATCCACAAACCAATGGGTAGTTTGTTTTAACTTTTATGCAATCGGAAGAGAGTGTTGGTCACCCAATAATCCTTTTTTACCAATAATTGCTCACCTTAATGGTCATCTTCTTTAAATATCAATATAATAGAGTCCTTAGTTGTACAGATTCTAAGTTTATGCTGTATTATACAAAGTTAGAGCCTAAAATAAATAGTGAACCAATACCAAGGAATTTAACAGTATTCTAAATAGATTCCATTGTGTGTAAGCACTGTTACCAAAATGACCACTGATATGCTTACCCCTCCTTCAACTGAAGTGCTTAACACATTAATGTTTAAAATGTTTTCCGTACCTTAATGAATTAAACAAATACTTGTTGAGGGTTTACTATGTTCAAGGCACCATGCTCTGTGTCACATGGCAGGTGATCGTTAAATGAGTTTGTTGGTGTCTTGCTTCTCACGCTGAAAGATCACTCCCTTCCCTTCCCCTGCTATGGAGCTGCTCCCCTTGGTTTCTGAAGCATTTCTATGTTGCCTCCAGCAACAAAGAGGTGACCAGAAATTGGATGAGAGGCGAGAAGGTGTGGGCTGGTTTTTAAAAATAGGTTGAAAAAAGAAAAACATCTCTTTCCTTATTGGTCACATTTAGAGGATGCTAAGGAACCAATTTGTTATTCTGCAAACTGGTAAGTAAAGGGAAAGAAAGAATCAAGGACTGAAAGTGTAAGTTTAAAAGTAGAGAATTATGAAGGTAAACATTTTTTTAATGGCTGCATACAATTCTGTTACAGGAAAGACCTTTATTTAACTAGTTCCCCATTGATGGATAATTTGTTTCTTTTCCCTTCTCTCTCCTCTTCCTTTTTTTTTTCTTCTTTTTCCCCTTCACTAAATAAAGAATGGTACAACAAACATGCTTGTATATGTTATTTTCATGAACTTTTAGGTTAGTCATAGGGAAAACTCCTGTGGTAATTAGGGATTTCTGGGTTAAAGGTATTTTTTTTTTTTTTTATGGCTGTGTTGGGTCTTCGTTTCTGTGCGAGGGCTTTCTCTAGTTGTGGCAAGCGGGGGCCACTCTTCATCGCGGTGCGCGGGCCTCTCACCGTCGCGGCCTCTCTTGTTGCGGAGCACAGGCTCCAGACGCGCAGGCTCAGTAATTGTGGCTCACGGGCCCAGCTGCTCCGCGGCATGTGGGATCTTCCCAGACCAGGGCTCGAACCCGTGTGCCCTGCATTGGCAGGCAGATTCTCAACCACTGCGCCACCAGGGAAGCCCTAAAGGCATTTTTAAAGATGTATTTTTAAACTATTAATAATAATTACTGTGTTGTCCTCTAGAAAGGTTGCACTAGTTTACATTACCTCCCACAGGTATAACAGTGTACATTTCCCCGCACCTTTGCCAGCATGAGGTATCAGCAAACTTAAATTTAGCCTATGTGATAAGTTAAAATAGCATCTGAATGTTTTGAGTGTAATTTAGTTATGAGTAAGTTAATTTTAATTTATTATTATTATTAATTTCTGGCCAATTGTTCACATTTTTTAGGTAGTGCTTTTTATTACTCATTTCTAACCAGGAGTCCTTAGGTTTAATGCTTAGGTTGGCTCCAAGGTGCTCAGTGACTTTCATTATGCTCACAGACATTTGACTTTATAAGGAGGCACAGTGGGTGTTACAGAAAGGTCTTGAGGGAAGGAGGTCTGCTCTGTGATTCGCTTTATGGGGAATCATGTCCTATTGTCAGCATAGATGCCCTATGTGAAAGATAGGGGTTATAATGATCAGCTACAACACTTTATGGATAACGCATTTTTGTAAACCCTAAAGTAGCGTGGAAGTATAACATGTTATATTTTTTCTAAGTTTATTTACTTTGAAAGCAAAATCTTCAAATGTTCTGTTTAATTCTTAAAAGATCTTTAAGGGAACTTCTGTAATCTTAAAAAATTAATTACAGGAAAGCTGAGATCTGCCCTTTGATACACTAGCAGTACGATTTTATGTGTAAGGAGATGAAATGTAAATACCTGCTTTGGGGGATATAAATAAAAGCAGCATTTTAATTAGCGTTTGTTTATGTGGCGGCTTGTTTTTTTGTTTTTTCTTCTCTTCTTTTGAGCAGTTAAAGACTGCCCTATAAGAGAGGAGGGGCTCTAGTAGTTTTACTTTATCCTGAAATTGACTCTCTCAAGGAAGGACTCTTGAAGACTTAGTTTTTTAATTGCACTTGTTAGTGTAACATTTGTTTTAAAAACAGAATTATTTAATATCTTAAGGGACTGTCTACCCTCTGGTGATAAGACACCAGGCTTTGTTGTTTAAGACCTCAGTGAAATATTTTTACTTTTCCATTTCCTTTGCCATATAAAATATGTTGAAGTGCTTTAGACCCAAACAAGCAAGTTTGATGCCTATTTATCACACGTGAGTATGTTTAGCAATAGTTGTTTAAAAATGTGGAGTAACAGTGTTGGTGAAGGAGGTGGTAATGATGAAATGAGTGAACTATGTCCTGTTTATTTATTTTTTAGTAACCTCATGTGATATCATGTGATGAGTTGAAGGACTGAAGAAATTTTTGAAATTATATAAGGAATATCCATATATTATAGAATTTGCAGTTTCTGTAAAATGCAGCTGTCTACATTTTTACCTATAGATTATGAAGAATGTATTTTAAACTTAAAGTCACTTTTTTAGGACATAAAAGTTATAAACAAAAGGAGAAGACAGAAAACAAGCTAGTCATGCTGTGGTTGCATCAAAAGTGACAAGATTGATATCTATGAAATATAAATTGTTAAAAATACAGATTGATAAGAAGACTAAAATCTTAATAGACAAAAAGGCAATTCACGAAAGAGAACATATATATTACTACTATATAACAGAAAAGATTTAGTTTCCCTAGTGATCAAAGAAGTGTACATTTAAAATAAGATACTGTTTTCACCTATTAGATTAACAAAATAAATACTCCATGTTGTTGAAGATCTGTTGAAATGAACATTCATGCGTTACTTATGGAATATAAATGGGCAGAACATTCAAGAGAGCAACTTTATAATATGTATCAAGACTCTACTTCTAGGAGTTTCAGGGAAATAATAATAAATTTACAAAACGGTCATGTATAAAGGTATTCATTGAGGTATTTTTTTAATTGTAACAAAAATCAGAAGCGATCTAAATGTTCAATCATGGGGGAATGTTTGAATAAATTATAAGGTATCTATATGTGAAATATGCAACTGGTACAGTTTATATTTATAAAATTTAAATTAACTTGAGAAAGTGATTGTTGTGATATTAAGTGGGGAGAAAGCAGAGAGCACAATCTGAGTTATATTTCAAAAAGAGAAACAGACATAGGCCTATAAAAAAGAAAAGGCTAAAAATACCTGTGCCAAGATGTTCAGAGGGTATTCAGGCATGGGATCATGGGCGATTATTTCACTGTTCATGCTTTTCTGTGTGGTCCAGTTTTTCTTCAGTTTGCACGTACTACTTTTGTAATCATAGAGAGAATGAACATTATTTACTCAAAATCATTTATTTGCATGATGACATTCCATGCCAGGGAATGCAGTCTTCCCAGGCTTTTGTAGCAGATTCCTTTTCCATGGTGTAGGCTATTCATCACAAGGGAGAACTTAGTTCTTTTAAAAAGAGGGCAACATTATCCTCATTGATTGAACCACTCAAGAATAAAGATGGTTCTGTGGAAAGTGTGACTTTCCTGAGTGTGGAGAGAGAAGACCACATGTAACTTGGTGGATAGTCATCCTAAAATGTAATGTCTAGAAGAGTTCTAGAAAAGTGTTACATATAGGAAAATTGGTTTTAACTTGTTTGAGAAAACCGAGAGGTCTCCTATATCTTACTAAAGCAGAACTTGTCAATGTCCTTTAGCGTTGTTGATAAAGAAACATTTCAGTTCACATTAATGGATTTTAATAAAGGAAAAAGATGTTCACACAAGGGCTTTTATTTTTTTCTTCCTTCTTGCAGTTCTCTTTACAATGTTGAAGAGCTGTGTTTGCAACTCCGTAATGGATTTATTGACAAAAGCCTGCTGGCATTAGGGATAGTTCAAACTTGTAAAATTAGCAACATCATATTTTCAGTTGTTTTGCTTGAAGGTTTTTACAGGTCATTTATACCTTTGGTTTAAAGGAAAAATACTACTTTGACCATCTTTAATTCTAGATTTTGGAAGATATTCCTATTTTAAAAAGAGTGGACTGGAATAATTTTTTGAGTATTATGTGTCTTTGTGTATCCAACATGTACGCATAAACTAAGACTATTGTACCAAATTAAAACATTTATGAAGGCAGTTAACAAGAATGGACCAACAAAAGGGAAATTTTAAGGTGGGGAAGGTTCTGGATTTTATTTTAACAATTAACATTTAATTAATGTTAATTAATTAATTATTGATTAAAAGCAGATATTTTCATTTCTATAGAATTGGAATTTTGACAGATCTTTAAAGGAAATGCTGTATGAACATACAAGGAATTATCTAATTTCTATCTGAAATTGACATGAAGAAGTTTCAGATTTTCTTAATTTTTTTCATTATGGTTTATTTACCATATGTATTCATGTTGTGAGGTAATCAAGAATAAAATACTGTACATTGCAAATAATTTTAAATAAAATGTACATTGCAAATAAAAATAATAATTTAATTTTTGATGATTTTGTCTCATCTTTTAAGATTTAACCTTTAAATTTAATTCCTCACTTGAAGGCATGTGAGTTTTTCTTTACTTCTAGAGGGCTGTTCTGTCATCTGCACTACAAAGGAGCGGTTTCTCATTCTATTTTAGTAATCTGGGAATGGCAAATATTTAGAAGAACTCCAGTACAATGGCAGAAAGAGAGGGAAATTGAAGTTTGGTGGGATCTTCTCTTGTCTGCACTATATTTAAAAGTATCTTTGTCTAGGGAGGGAAGAAGAAATATTGCAAATTTGCAGGTTAATGTGAAAGAACTAAGTTTTTGTCTTTGTAATTTATGAATGAATGGAGAAAAATATTTTATGTATGTTTCCTTTGTTCCAGTTTTAAAACTTCCTGTATTGTATGTTTTACTTTTAGGCCATTTGTCATTTCTCTGACTTGGTTTTCTATGGAATTTGACAGAACAGAGAAAAGAATTTTATGATGGAATTATATGAATTCCTTGTCTTCTTATGACATGCTAAACCTACTGGAAATAAATGATGATGATGACAATATATTAAATATTGGAATAGCATATCTGTGTAAATATTTAGAAATTAATATAGGGAAAAAATTTTAAATATCGTATAAGCTAAAAAGATAAATTTTTGCAAAGAAAGTTTTCGGAAAGAATGCTGGTCTGTCACATGTAAAACTTTAGTGAAATGTGTAAGATTATGATTGGACCAGGCTTTAGAACATGTATATATAAATATAGAAAAATATATATAGAATATATATAAATATAGAAAAAGTGTATATCTCCATATACCAAAAAAACTTATGGGATAGTACCATTACTTAAAGAAATGCCAGTTCAAATAAGGTAGGAGAATAATTTCATGTCTTTTAAACTAAAATTTTTTTGTTTTTTAAAGAAGATGATAACGCCCGGTATTTGTCAGGTTGTAGGGTGTAGAGTGCAATTTGACAGTGCAATTTAAACTCTATAAATATGTTCATATCCTCTGACCCAGTGATTCCAAGCATGAAAATTTATGCTAAGAAAATAATTTAAAAGATGACAAAGAGGAAAGCAGCAACAACAACCAAGGATGTACATATGTACAAAGTTCTTTACAGAAACATTACTTTTTTCGGTTTCCACATTTTCCGTGATAAAGATCATACATTGTTTAGAGACAGACTATGCAAGAGTTACAAGAAATAGTTGCATAGGCATAAGCATACATGGGTTTGTAATTATACACATATGATTATAAATGTGCTTGCAAAAGGTTTATTGGATATATACATAAGACTCTGGAAATATACAATGTTTAGTGTTACAATTATATACTTAAACAAGGAAACTTGACAGTATGCTAAATTTGCTTACAAGTAGACAAAATGCAAAATACATCTTCTGTACTAAAATGGAGGGCAATCATACTATAATCTGAGTGAGACTCTGACTCTAAGAAAAACTACCAGACTGACAGCTCTTTGATGACAAGAACCCATCTTGTCTTATTCATCTGCCAACTGGAGAGTAGTTGGCTCTCACCAAATGATTACTGATTGGATCTGTCATTTTTTTTTTCTCAAAATCCTGGTTGCTAATTAGGTTCCCAGACTCCTGCCAGGTGACTACATCACAATCACTTGGGCTATTTAAAGATGCAAATTCCTAGGTCACTTTCCTCTGGAATTCTTACTCATTCACCTAGGCTCAGGGACTTTCTCTTTTTTTTTTACTTTTAATTTTGAAATAATTTAAAACCTTCAGAAAATTTACAGAGAGTTCCCACTTAACCTTCACTTAGGATCATTTGTTACTGTTTGTATTCAGTTTAGGGTTTTATTTATTTGTTTATTTGTATTGTGATTATGTGAAACATCATGATTCTAAGAGTCAGAGCAGTACAAAAAGGTGTCCTCAGAGAAGTGTGAATCTATTTTTTAAAAGTCCCCCAGTTGATTCTGATATTCAGCTGTTTCAGAACCACTGGTCTAGCCTATCGGGTTTGAAGTCAGACCTGAATTTAAATCCATTTTCTCTCAAGTATGTAATGGGGGTAAGTTACTTTCCCTCTCTGAGCTTCCAGTTCCTACTTCTAAGGATTGTTGTAAGGATATAAAAATATATATAAAATGTTTATGACAACGCCTGCAAAGAGTGAGAGCCCACGTAATAGCTGTATTTATTCTCTCATACATCCATTTAGCAAATATTAATTACATTGCTACTAAGTACTGAGGCACTATACTGTTTCTCAGTGATACAAAATACCTAATACTTGGTTCATGCCCTTGAGTAGTGCACATTTTATGAGGCTCATAGCAGTTTTTCAGAAAATATAATGATCGTTTCTTAAACTGGTGTGCCATCTATAAGGCTAAGATAATAATTAAGTCATGATTTTATGGAAGCTTTTCTCTAGAAAGGCTAACTATCATGGTTAAAAAAAGTCTAGAGAAGCACATAGTTATGTATCTCTGACTCAAATATAAGTCATTTCAGGGTTTTTAAAATGTATAGATATCAGACCATTTGAAGTTGAATTTTCTAGTGAGTGCCTGTAGACAGGTGATGTGTTCTTAGGTACTAGACATTCAAGTGATATATATGTCACATGTTTTAGAACAGTGTTTTTTATTTTGGCCTTTATAATGTTTAGGTATGTTCCCTGTATACCCACTTTGTGAAGTTTTTACCATAAATGGATGTTGAATTTGTCAGGAACTTTTTCTGCATCTCTTGAGATGTTCATATGATTTTTTATTCTTCAGTTTGTTAATGTGATGTATGATTTGCAGATATTGAACCATCCTTGCATCCCTGGGCTAAATCCTACTTGATCATAGTGTATGATTCTTTTAACATAGTGTTGAATTCAGTTTGCTAATATTTTGTTGAGAATTTTTGCATCTGTGTTCATCAGTGATATTGGCCTGTAATTTTCTTTTTGTATGATATCTTTGTCTGGTTTTGGTATCAGGGTGATGCTGGCCTTGGGGAATGAGTTCAGAAGCGTTCCTTGAACCTATGAAGCCATCTGGTCCTGTACTTTTGTTTGTTGAGAGTTTTTTTATATTACTGATTCAATTTCATTACTGGTAATTGGTCTGTTCATATTTTCTATTTCTTCCTGATTCAGTCTTGAGAGATTGTACACTTCTCAGAATTTGTTCAGTTCTTGTAGGTTATCCATTATTGGTGTATAATTGTTTGTAGTCATCTCTTGTGATCTTTTGTATTTCTGTGGTATCAGTTGTAACTTCTCCATTTTCATTTCTGATTTTATTCATTTGAATCCTTTCTCTTTTTTTCTTGTTGAGTATGGCTAAAGGTTTGTCAATTTGTTTATCTTTTTAAAGAACCAGCTCTTAGGTTCATCGATCTTTTCTATTGTTTTAGTCTCTATTTTATTTATTTTCACTCTGATCTTTATTACTTCTTTCCTTTTCCTAACTTTTGGTTTTGTTTGTTCTTCTTTTACTAGTTCCTCTAGGTGTAAAGTTAGGTAGTTTATTTGGGAATTTTCTTGTTTCCTGAGGTAAGCTTGTATCTCTATGAACTTCTCTCTTAGAATTGCTTTTGCTGTGTCCCATAGATTTTGGATCATTGTGTTTATGTTTTCATTTGTCTCCTGGTATTTTTAAATTTTCTCTTTGATTTCTTTAGTGAACCATTGGTTGTTCAATGGTATATAGGTTAGCTTCCACGAGTTTGTGTTTGTGGTTTTTTTTCATTTATTTGATTTCTAATCTCATTTCATTGTGGTTGGAAAAGATGCTTGATATGATTTCAGTTTTCTTAAATTTACCAAAGCTTGCTTTGCGGCCTAGGATGTGATCTATCCTGGAAAATGTTTCGTGTGCCCTTGAAAACAATGTGTATTCTGCTGCTATATGTCTTGGTGTGGACCTCTTTGGATTGATCTTGTGTATCACTCTCTTTGCTTCCTGGACTTGGATATCTGTTTTCTTTCCCAGGTTAGGGAAGTTTTCAGCTATTATGTCAGCTATTATGTCTTCTCTGTCCTTCTCTCTCTCTCTCTCTCTCTCTCTCTCTCTCCCCCCCCCTCCTTCTGGGACCCCTGTAATGCGAATGTTAGTATGCTTTATGTTGTCCCAGAGGTCTCTTAAACTGTCCTCATGTTTTTTCATTCTTTTTTCTTTTCTCTGTTCAGCTTGCGTGATTTTCACTGCTATATCTTCCAGTTTACTGATCTGTTCCTCTGTATCATCTAATCTGTTGATTTCTTTTACTGTATTTTAAATTTCAGTTAATGTATTCTTTAGTTCTGTTAGGTTATTCTTTGTATTTTCTAACTCTTTGTTAAAGTTCTCACTGTATTCTTCCATTCTTCTCCCAAGTTCATTGAACATCTTTATGATCATTACCTTGAACTCTTTATCAGGTAGATTGCTTATCTCAACTTTCCTCAGTTTTTCTTCTGAGGTTTTATCTTGTTCCTTCATTTCAAAAATATTCCTCTGTTGCCTCATTTTTTCTGATTCTCTATTTTTATTTGTATATCGAGAAGGTTGGTTATGTTTCCCCATCCTGGAGAAGTGGCCTTATGTAGGTGATATCCTATGGCATCTAACAGCACACTCCCTTCTGTTCACCAGAGCTATATTCTCTAGGGGGGGCCCCCAATGTGGCTGTATTGGCCCTTCTGTCATGGTAGGGTTGACTACTGTGGGCATGCTGGTAGGTGTGACTGGCTCCCAGCCCATTTGTTTGCCAGGCCCTGCCTAGTGCAGAGGCTGCTGGCTGCTGGTGGGCAGAGCTGGGCCCTGGGGCTGGCCTGCTTGTGGGTGGAGCCAGTCCCAGGGTGGCTGGCTGTGGGTTCTGGGGTCCCAGTGCTGGTGTTGGCCAGCTGGTGGGTGGGTCTGGAGTTGGGGTTGTCCCAGGGCTGGTGCCACCCACTGGTGGACAGGGCTGGGGTCTGGGGAGTACTGATCCTGGTGCATGCTGTTGGTAGGCGGAGCCTTGTCCCAGTGTGCCTGGCTGCACAGCCTGGGGAGTTCTGGTCCTGGTACCAACCCACTAGTAGACAGAGCTGTGTCCCAGGGTCTCTGGCTGCAGGCCCGGGGGTCCCAGAGATGGTGTCAGCCTGTAAGTGGGCAAGGCTAGATCCCAACTGCTAGGGGACTCAGGAGTGCCTACTCATCCTGCTGGCCTGCTAGTGGTTAAAGCTGTGTCCCTGTGCAGGCAGCTGCTTGGCCTAGGGGGCTCCAGGACTGGCGCTGACCAGCTGGTGGGTGAGTTTGGGTCTTGGCACTAATAAGCTAGAGGGCATACTCCAAAATGGCTCTTGCCAGCACCAGTGTCCTCCTGGTAGACTGAGCTCCCCAAAATGGCTGCTGCCAGCATCTGTGTCATTAGGGTGAGTCCTAGTTGCCTGCTGCTTCTCTGAGAGGCTCTCCAAGATCAGAAAGTAGGTCTGATCCAGGCTTCTTTCAAATTATTGCTTCTGCCCTGGGTGTCAGAGCATGTGAGATTTTGTGTGCGCTCTTTAAGAGTGGAGTCCCTGTTTCCCACACCCTCTGCCTTTCCTGAAAGCGAGCCCTTCTGCCTTCAAAGCCAAATAGTCTGCGGGCTCATCTTCCAGGTTCAGGACCCCAGGGCTGGGTAGCCTGAACTTGATGTGAGGCATGGGCTCCTTGCTTCATGGGGAAAACCTCTGCAGTTGTGATTATCTGCCCACTTGGGGTCACCTCCCTGGGGGTGTGGGTCTTGACTGTATGTCTCTGCCCCTCTTACCTCTCTTGTTGTGTTCCTTCCTTTATATCTTTAGTTGCAGAAGATCTTTTCTGCTGGTCTTCAGGTTCTCATTGCTAGTTTCTCTGTAAATAGTTGTAAGTTTGATGTGCCCGTGGGAGGAGGTGTGTTCAGGGTCTTTCTACTCTACCATCTTGGCCACACACCCAGTGCTTCTCAATTTTAATATGATTCTCAGATCATATGAGGATCTAATTAAAAAGATTTGAAGTCAGTAGATCTGGCATAGGGCCTGAGAATCTGCATTTATAACAAGCTGCAGCTGCAATGGTGTGAATTACACTTTGAGTAACAAGAGTGTACACTTATGTATAGCTGATTCACTTTGTTATAAACCAGAAACTAACACACCATTGTAAAGCAATTATACTCCAATAAAGATGTTTTAAAAAAAAAGTTTATTGCACTGACTTTGAAACTCAGTTCTTCAACTTCTTAGATACGTGCATGCTATTAATGATTAATTTCACTCTATGTGCCTGTTGTACCTTGAGGTATTAGCTATTGAAGTCACCACTTACGGCATTTTAAGTTTTTAAATTAACACTCAGTACATGAAGACAAACCTCTAACAACTAATGGGTAGAATTGAAAAATAAATGTCATGATTTGATAATGCAGCTAAAGATATGCTTCTTCCATTTGGATCTGTATATAATTTGTGAGATTTTACCCCCACTGTGACAGCCACTATACATACCTAAATAAACTGAAATTGGAACCTGACTTGCAAATACCTTTATCACAAAGGGTTAAATCAAGATTTTCTTTAAAAAAGTGTATATAACACTGTTCTCACTGTATCAATATAGAAACAATAAAACAATGTTTCATGAAACAGTTTTGGAACCATTAATAAATAAAATAGAAGGCTTACTTTATTATTTCCTTCATCTGTCCTTTTAAAATTTCTAATTTGTATGTGTTTGAATTTACCTAATTTCTTGGTACAGAAGTACATTTCTATAATTTATATTCTAAATTAGGGATATGTGCTCAAGAATACTTTTCTAATGGGGGGTAGAAGAAAAAAGTTTAGATTCTACTGCTACGTAGCACAGAAAAGATGGCTTTCTTTTGAAAAAAATAAACTGAGGGCAGATGTTTATAATTTGCCATCTCTACTGAATAAAAATCTCCTCAGGGCGTTTCCAGGGTATCTGATATTCAGAAGCTCTTTATGACCACCCCATGTGGTTTAGGTTGACTTTGGCACTCTTCATTCAGAACTAAATATTTATGGCAATACAAGATCCCTTCTTTCCCCCCCACAGCAGAGGATAATGGATCTTTAAGTGACTAATTAGTGTATTACATTAATTAAATTAAGTTGCTCTAGTCCCAATTAATGAGAGTTCTGGGATCTTCAAAACACAAAATAATTAATACAGGGACAGGGCTATAAATATAAATATAAATGAATTAACTCACCCAGGCCCTGTGAAAATGCAGGTTGCTTCGGTTTTATTTATTCTGAGCCCACATCTAAGTTTCTTTTCCTTAGCACTGTCCTTTCGATCTTTGCCTAGTCATTTCCTACTCTCTAAACCAGAGGCTGTCAAACTTTTTGATCTGTAGAACCCTTTATACTCTTAAAATTGGTTGAGGACCTCAAGGAGCTTTGTTTATGTGAGTCATGTCTATCAATCTTTACCATGGTAGAAATTAAAACAATTTTAAAACATTCATTGTCATTAAAAAAAAAAAAACCTATTGCATGTTAACATAAATAACATATTTCATGTAAAATAACTGTATTTCCCAAAATAAAAAATTAGAGTAGTGGCATCATTTTACATTGTTTACAAATATCTTTAAGGTCTGGCTTAATAGAAGACCGCTGGGTTTTCCTGGCTACTTTTACACACCATCTGTTGCAATATTGCACATCATGTAGCCTCTAGAAAACTCCATTGGACACTTGTGAGAGAATGAGTGAAAAAGGCACCTAATGACTTAATATTGTTTCATGGAAATAGTTTTGATCTCGTAGATCCCCTGAAAGTGTCTCTGGGCCCCCAGGTGCTACCCTTCTTCCTAAGCTAAGGAGGGAGTTGCCATGGCTGTCTAGGACCTCCGAAAGGCTCAGTCTACTTCTCTGAAGAGGTTTGGCAGGGGCATAATTAGGGGCTGCTTCGGAGGTGCAGTCATCCCCTCTATTTTACTCTCCCTGATTATGTCATAGTTTCATTCTCAAGCATTCATATCTCACAAGCTCCTAGCTTGTGTCTTTGCTAGGTATAGTAAAGGTGGTCTTTTCCAAGTTGGCTGAAAATGACAAATGGATAGAATTTGCTCAGTTTCGAATTTTTCTCTTATAAGTTTTCATATGTTATTACTTTCTGTTAGTAAACATTAGATGGGAAGACAAAAGAACAATTAAATCATATTATCACTGATGATCATATAAAATTCATAAACTTGTTTTGTATTGTGATATATGGACCCTTGGTTGAGTTTTGTTAAAAAATATATACACAGTAATACTGTCTGCTATGAAATTATTCCTAGTTCGTATGACAGAATTAAACATATCCCGTTTTATAGCATCTCACCAAGAGTCAGCATGGTGTTTCCTAAAGAGCATCACGATTTTCTGGTGCTCTGCCATATGAGTAAGTTTGAAAACCCTTGTAGAGGGCAACTTGGAAGGAAATGTATAGGCTTAAACCAATCTATTTAATATAGCATATAGAGTCCCGCCATCTCTGGTATGAGGAGATAACGGGCTGAAGGAAAAGATTTTTCAGTGATGCCTCTCCAAATTGGGTAATGGCGCTGATCCACAAATTCCTTTTACGTTTCTCCTCTACGTTTTTCTGATTCAGACGACAAAGAGAGCTAGCTAGGCAGTGGCAGATCTGAATAGTGAGTGCTGAGAGATCATCTGAGGCAGGAAGCAGAGAACATCCTGAGGTTTATTAGGTAACACTCCAGATGATGGGAGCGGCTGCCACACCCGTTAGTTTGCCCTTGTTTTGTATGCTATCAGATTCCGGCATTCATGCATTCACAAAATGTTTATTGAGTACTTACTATGTGCTTTAAATTACATTGAAAAAGTCAACAAAGCTCCCAAACTTATTTTCAGACAAAGCTCCGCTGACTCTAAGAAGACACAGTTTAGATCTCTCTGGTAAATAATACCTGCATGTCTTACTTAAGGAGGATTAACTTAGTATCAGAGGCAACTGAGCACAAATGTGGTTGGCTGGGGGCCAGCTCTTTGAAGTTCCTTAACTTGCATAGACTAACCTTGTCAATTCCAAAGGTATAGGAAGCTGGAGTGTACTTTGATGTCAGAACTGTTTTGAGAGACCATCTTCTGTTGCGTTTCGTTTGAAGCAGAGTGACTCAAGGCAATCTTTGCTTACACAGGGCCAATCATTTGACCTAGAAAGCTTAGAAAGAAAAATCCTTTGCCAAAAGGGAGTTGAAGATAGCTACAAGTGATTTGAAACATCATGTTTACTTAAAGAGTTTCCAGAGAGATCATTTGGAATTAATCTGGTTTACCTGAAGGCAGAGGATTAGTGTTCAAAATTATTCCTTATGGGAACTTACAGTTCGGTGTAATGCATCTCTCAGAATTCTCAGGCACCAGCATGTTTTAACTGCAGACATTTCTGAGAAGGACCAGTTTATTGATAAATGCACAACTATCCATAAACACAAAGTGTGTAGTTGAAATATTTTTAAAAACCAGCTAAAAAGGACTTTTGAGTGGGAAAAAAAAATCACAGAAGCTGAAGGTCCAGTTTCAGAGATACCAAGTTATCAGGTTTCTCCCCTGATGTCAGGTTAATGGGAAATTGGAAACTGAAAGCTGGTGTGTGTTACCCTCTTACACCTTAAAATGTTGCTTGTTAAGACAGGCACATTTTTAAAATACTTGTTTGAATACCTGAAGTACAAGCCCTTATTTTCCTGCCTGCTTGTCATCCTTCTGATTGGCTGTTCTTCTGATCATAACCAGAGCATCTGGATATTTTTCAGGCAGTTGAGATTAAAAGAAACTTGTCAAAGTATTTTCTTCTATATTACGCTGAAATTCATGGTTTAAAATACTTGTTAGTTTCAGGCATAATAGTTTCCTGAACTATTGAATAGATAATTATTTATAAATATCACATTGGTTTTGTTTTTAATATTTTCATTTTCAAAATATTGATGTCTTTGAGAATGGAAACAGAGCATTCGTCCTAATTTAGCAGGTTGGAATGGGGTTTGGAGGTCATAATAGCAGAGAAGTGACATTGCTGACCCGTTATCATTTGATTGTTTCAGTCACTAATCTGAGTTACTGATCTTGGGTTCAGATTGGGACCCTTCTGTGTCCTTGGCTACAAATCCCTAAAATATTGACTATGGGACTTTTAGGAGTTCACAGTTTTGGGTGGGTTTGCAAAGTGGATCTGCCTGAATGTTAGGAACAAGTTGGCATTTCATACCACTTGTTTCATTTAAGATCATTTCTAGATGGTTTGGCTTTATAGAGTTACTGAAAATAGTCACACCATGGCCCTACTTCAGTTTCCCCCATTCACTTCTAAGTGATGGGTATGCAATGGAGAGAAAGGCCCACTAGTAATTTTTAATTTTATACTAGCCAATGAGACTAGCCAATCATGATAAGCATCACATGTGAAATACAGGCTGACTACTACATGGATGTGAATGAGATGAAGCAAATCTCTACATGCAAATATATAAAATACATATTGAACAAACCATCTTTTACAAAGTAAACATTTCAAGCTATTACATGTGTTGGACACGCCAATCTTAAAAAGGAAAGAATTTTTAAAGCAAAATTTTCATTTTTTTATTGAATGAAAAGAATTGAAAGTTCTACTTTTAGTCAATTTTTTCTGGAGCAAGGGAATGCTGAGGGTGGGGCAGTATAAAAATGATGAAATTAGAATGTACACAATAATGGGAGAGTCTATTTTATTTTTATTTTTTTTAAAGAATTAATTTTATTTATTTATTTATTTTTGGTTGCGTTGGTTCTTTGTTGCTGCGCGCGGGCTTTCTCTAGTTGCGGTGAGCCGGGTCTACTCTTCGTTGCGGTGCGCGGGCTTCTCATTGCTGTAGCTTCTCTTGTTGCCGAGCACGGGCTCTAGGCTCACGGACTTCAGTAGTTGCGGCGCATGGGCTTAATTGCTCCGCGGCATGTGGGATCTTCTCGGACCAGGGATCGAACCCCTATCCCCTGCATTGGTAGGTGGATTCTTAACCACTGTGCCACCAGGGAAGTCCTGGAGGGTCTATTTTAAATTTTGAGTTTTTCAGTGTTTTTATCAGAATGTATTCTGATAACAAATTCTGCTGCACATTGAAGATAGCAGATAAACCAGAAAGTGTTCAAATAGTCCGTATTTTCTCTCACAAACTGGGTGAGAGTAACTAAATCTTTCTAAACCTCAACAATGTTAACTTTTTTCAGAACTATGAAAATCTTAAGATTTCTTTTTATGTCATTTTATTAACTACCTTATCTTGAGTGACTGGTTATGTTCAGTTTTTTGTGGGTTTTTTTCTATTTGAAAGACTTTTAAGAAATTTCTTAGTTTATTTGGTTGTTTACTTCTTTTTAATCTTGAAACATTTAAGATAAATATTTTTTTCTAAGATTCTAATTATTTTAAAAATACATTTTATACTTTGAGTAGCATATGTATTATATTTCTGATTATGGTGATTTTGGCAAAGGGTGTTGAGATCCTTTGTGAGGTCAAGAATTTTTCAGGTTAAGAGTGAGAGAAGGAAAAACCCTCAAAATCTAAGGAAGCTAGTATTAAATAAATTGATGTTTAATCCCTTGAAAGCCAGGGTTTTGTTTGGTGTCCAGTTACCTTGTGTGCCTTGTCTGTTGAACTGATTGATGATAGGTGAATCTGTTTTCCCCCTAATAAGTGCTTTTCTGCAATTCCTAAAGATTCCTGTTTAAAAGGCACTCTTTCAAGAGATTTTCAGATTAGAGGTGACAGAAAACAAACAGTAGCACTTGGGATACTATCTCTTGGCTTTTGTATACTGTTTTTGTTCCAAAATGTAGTTTTTAGTTGGTTTATCATTTTCCCCATGTGACTATTTTTCTTATAGTCATAGCCGCATGTTATTCAGCTACATAAAATATATATGCTTTGGATCAAAGGCTACAAGAAACGTAGAAAAAGCAAAATACCTATTATATTAGAGACGTGGGATAACGGGTGAAAGTAATTTTTTAAAATGTCTTAATGGGGGCTTCCCTGGTAGTGCAGTGGTAAAGAATCCACCTGCCAATGCAGGGGACACGGGTTCAAACCATGGTCTGGGAAGATCCCACATGCCACGGAGCAACTAAGCCCGTGTGCCGCAACTACTGAGCCCGCGCTCCTAGAGCCCATGCGCCGCAACAAGAGAAGCCACCGCAATGAGAAGCCCGCGCACCGCAACAAAGAGTAGCCTCTGCTTGCTGCAGCTAGAGAAAGCCCACGCACAGCAACGAAGACACAACCCAGCCAAAAATAAATAAATAAATTTATTTTTAAAAATGTCTTAATGTTGCTGGCATTACTTCAGCAATACATAGCATTCAAAGGAAGACAATTTTCATTTTTGACAATCTTGAAAAAACTTTTTAAAAGCCTTTTCCATTTTGCTGTTTTAGAAAAGAAACCTTAATGAAGAAAGTGATAAAAAGTTTTGTATCTTCAATCCATGAATTTAAAACATTTTGAGATCAGTCATAGCTGAGCCTTTTGAGAGCTTAGCCTTTTGAGTTCTTTTGTTGGCATATTCTTAAATATCAAATATCAACTGAAAAGCAGAGGTAGATTGATGAATAACATATCCTTACTGAAAAAGATTTCCTTTAGTATATGGAAGATTACAATCTCCAAACTTTTAATATTTTTAAGCTTCCTGATAATAAAATGCCTATTGTTAATAAATAGGCTCATTCATTCATTCAACATACTATGTAATTATTGAGTGCTTTCTATATGACCAACTTTCTATATGTTGAACACTGGAGATACAATCAATAGTGAGCAAAACCGTCATGGGTTCTCCTCTGGAGTTTATTTATGCCTTAGTTCATTTAATAGATAGTTACTGAGCACCAGCCATGTACCCAGCACTGTTCTACAAACTGGGGTTTTGCTCTGCAGAGGGAGAAACAAGCCATAAATAAGAACATAAATAGATGATTATGATCATTTCAGGTGGGGATCAGTGCTTCCAATACAGTAATGCAGGGAGAACTAATCATGTACCTGTGCTGATCTATCTTATAGACTAGAAGAGGAGATAAATATTAGTACAATTAACCACGCAGACAAATCTGATAAGTGCCATAAAGGAAAAGTAAAGAGTGCTGTGAGACCATGTAAGTGAGGGAGGGGGGACTAGTCCATTTTGAGGGAGTCAGGGAAGACTTCCTGGAGGAAGTGACATTTGAGCTAAGACCTGAACAATGACTAGGTGTGTTAGTTTCCAAGGGCTGTCATAACAAGTGCCACAGACTAGGTGGCTTAAACAACAGAAACTTATTGTTTCACAGTTATGGAGACTAGAAGTCTGAGATCAAGGTGTCCATGGTTGGTTGCATCTGAGGGCTTTGAGGGCGAATCTGTCCCATGCCTCTGTCCTAGCTTCTGGTGATTTGCTGGCAGTCTTTAGTGTTCCTTGCTTCGTAGACACATCACCCTGATCTTTGCCTTCATCTTCACATGGCATTCTCCCTGTGTGCATGTCTGTGTCCTTTTTCTATAAGGACACCAGTCATATTGGAGGGTCCCACCCTACTCCAGTATGCCCTCATCTTAACAAATTACTCTGCATCATTTAGCAATGAGGTCCCATGCTGAGGTACTGGGGGTTAGGACCTCAACATATGAATTCTGGGGGGACACAATTCAACCCTTAACACTAGGAATTAGCAAAGTGAGGAAGAGAGGAGGGGAAAACAATTTTTTTTCAGGAAGAGAGAACAGCATCTGTGAAGGTCTTGTGTTAGAAAGAAGCATGGCTCATTCAAGGAATGAAGTGTAGCTGAGGCATAGAAACTTGAGAGCGAGAGTGGAGTGAGATGATTCCAGAAACATTTTGAAGGTAGAATAGATAGACAGGACCTCACGGCCAGCCAATTGTGGTGTGAAGGAAAGAATAATCAAAGATATCTTCCTACATCTCTAGTCGTGTTGTTGAGTTAAAGTGCTTTTGCCATTTCCAGGTAAAGATACCAAGTAGACAGAAATTTGTATCTGCAGGTCAAGAGAGAGGCTGAGGCTGCAGATAAGCATTTGGGAGTCAACTGCATTTAGGTCAAAGCTGGCTAAAATGACTCAGGAAGACTGTTTCTAGATGAGGGGGCTGGGACTTAGAACCTTGAAGAGCACCTATATTTAAAGAGGAGGCCAGAACAAAAAGCCAACAAAAAGGCAAAAAGCAATATACAATAATATTAATTAAAAAAACCTGGATCGAATACTACTTAGGAAACCAAGATAGGAGAGAGTTTTGAGAAAGAGGGACTAGTTATTAACATCAAATACTACACAGAGGTCAATTAGAGTGAGGCCTGAAAAGAGATCTCATTTGTCAATTTGAGGTCATTAGCAACCTGGTAAGACCAGACTCTGCAGACTGGTGAAAGTAGAAACCAGGTTTTCATGTGTTGAGGGGTGAAAAGCAAATGAGAAAGCGGAAGGAGTAAATATAGAAAATGTATTTATACACTATATATTTATATACTTATAAATAGTCAAATATGTTAAGAATTGGCAATGAAGGGAATGGGATAAGTAGGGGGGCACAAAGTTATAGACGATGATATGATCAAAAGCCAAGAGCAGAAAATCAAAGGGGGGTGGGAGGGGCTGGGGGGATAGGTAGGGAGATAAAGATACCTAAGAGAAATATTTCCATGTGGGATTTGCTTCCTTTTCCCAGATTCCAAATGGTGGAGAAATCAGGAAAATGGGGAAAGTATAATGATGCTCCTGTAAGAATTAAAGTTTAGCTATCAAGGCAGAGATAGTGGATTCAAAGGAATCCATTGATATCAAGTCCAAAGCAAGAGCGGAAAAGACTGACACAGAGAGTCACGGGTTAAGATGAACATTTCTGAGACCCTGGATAGGAGCACGTAGGAGAAGAGGATTCACAATCAGTCTTGCCTGTGGCCATTTCCATGTATCAGTGTGCATTCCTTGCCCTGTCTACTGCTAATTGTTAGTCATTCTTGCAGACAAAATAAGTTTTAATAAGTATTAATTAATTAATTATTTATTTAAGTATTAATTAAGTATTTAATAAGTATTAATAAGTTTTCTCACATAGTCCACTTTGTATGATTCCAGTGAGTGACGTCCCAAGAAGTAACAAGTTTTGACAGCAAATAAGTTCTTAAATTGGTAATTTGGACATGTGCTTCTGTGTTATATTATTAACCTGCTAGGAGACCCAAACCTTATGTAATTCCCATACTACCTAATACTGTTCAGAGGTTTCCAGTGTTTGGTGTTTGCCACAGGCTATGATTATTTGTAAATACTTTAATAGAACAAATGCAAAGAGATGTGAATGTGGCCACGTAATACTCCAATGTGAAATCAGAAACTGATCTATCATCTGAACTAGCAAAGCAATATTGACTTTAATGGCAAAACCAAAAACAGGGCAAGCAGACAAAATAATTTCATTGTTCAAAAAAGAAATGAGCTTAAATGAAGCAAAATGTACCTGAATGCCCAACTTGGAGATCACACCATCTATGTAAAATGAAAGAAAAATTTCTATGCCTGGAGTGTTTGTCATGAAACAAAGATCAAGACTCTGTTTTGTGCGTTTTAAAATTTTCATTTAAAAAATGGTGACTTTTATATATCAAATATTTGTGGTATTACCTTTGTGGTATTTCAATTTTCAAGTGATTTCTATTGGCCATTTGTGTTACTGTTCACTTCATTTAATGTTTTCTATTATTAGATGTCTATATCAGGTACAGATCATTTTTATATGTTGTTGAAATATATAATCTTGTCACAATATATTTTGGTTGATAATAATAATAAACCGCACCTTTATTATTAAATCTCTTGTGTTATATAGAAAACCTCTGAAACTTGTAGTATAACCCTATCATAGAAAAATTATTCACTGTATATATAATTACTGTCACTTGTTATTTACAAACATAAATAAGGGTTTGAAAAGCACAGAATAACTTATGATATTGAAAATTCCTGGGGATTTCAATTTCTTGTTTTCTGAATCTCAGGAATGCCACCTAAGACGCCGATTTGACCCAAAGGATAAAATTAAGGATATAGGTAGAAAAATAAGCATCTGAGTAGGACCTTTTCTTTTTTCTTCTCCTTCCTTCTTGGGGTGGAACTAAGGATGTGTGGAAATATAGATGAATTTCAAAATCTAAAGGGTGGTCAGTTTTCTCTCTTAAGAAGGAGTGAACTCACACCTCTTGATTGTGATGGGCAAATAGGCCGACCTAGGATGCCAGGGCTGGGTGATTATGGTTAGGAACAGCTGACCAGGGATGAGGCTAACGAAGCATGATCCAGTTGAAGGCCAACTGAAGCATAATGGGGAAATCCTGAAAGGCCTATTGGTGACCTTTTCTATAGCAACCCCTCACCCCCTGCTGTATTAAATCCAAGTAGTTAACTGAATAACAATCAACTCAAAACTAATTCAACACATTTTAGTATTACCTTGGCTTATACTTATTGTCTTAAGAATAACCGATCATTTTAAAGAATACTGAAAATCAAACTTTTGCCATTTTTTTCCATTTGTGAGTTACTATTTCTTTATGAAGCGTTGCTGGGAATGCATCAGCAGTTACCCTGGTTCTAGACTCCTTATTTCAAGGTAGAGGATATAATGTACAATTTACTTCTTTAAAAGAACATTATTGATAGACAAATGGATCAGTGGGACAGAAAGGAGTCTAGGTATAGACCCACGCATATTTGGCCAATTGATTCTTCAGCAAAGGTGCTAAGGTAATTCAGTGGAGGAAAATCAGGCTTTTCAATATAAGATGCTTGGTTATCAAAAAATTACCAAAAAATAAATCATAGACCTAAATGTTGTAAAACCTAAAACCAAAAATTTTACAAGAAAACAGAAAATCTTTGTGGCCTTAGGGTAGGCAAAGATTTGTCTTAGTTCATTCAGGCTGCTGTAAAGAAACAAAACAAAACAAACAAAAAAACCCATAGATTGGGTAGCTTATAAACAACAGAAATGTAGTTCTCACAGTTCTGGTGGCTATAAGTCTGAGATGAGTGTGCCAGCATGGTCACGTGAGGGCCCTCTTCCAGGTTATAGCCTTCTCCTGTATCCTCATATGGTGGGAAGGGCTTGGAATATCTCTGGAGCCCCTTTTATAAGGGCACTAATCCCATTCATGAGAGCTCTGGCCATATGACCTAATCACCTCCTAAGGGTCCCACCTCCTAATACCCTTACATTGGGCATTAGGATTTAACATACAAATTTTGGGGGGATACATTCAGACCACAGCAATTTCTTAGGACCAAAAAAAGGCACTTTTCATAAGATTAAAAAAATTTTTGATAAATTGGATTTCAAGATAATTACAAATGTTTGCTCTTCAAAAGAAACCATTTTAAAAATGAATAAGCAAGATACAAAGTAGGACAAAACATTTGTAACACAGTGCCTGAAAAAGGATGTGTATCTAGAATACTTTAAAGAACTCTTACAACACAATAATAAGGCAGACAATTTTTTAAATGGACAAAGATTGGAAAAAACACTTAAATTATTTAAAACCCACAGTGAGATACTACTTACAACCACCAGAGTGGCTTAAATTAAAAAGACTTAGAATAACAAGTATTGGCGAGAAAGCAGAACAAATAGAACATTTCTCATGGGAGTGTAAAATGGCCTAACCACTTGCAAAACAGTTAGGCAGTTTTTTAGTAAACATACATGTACCTTACGACCCAGCAATTCCATACCTTCATATTTACCCTAAAGAAATGATGAACACATATGCCCACAAAAAGACTTATTTGTGAATGTTCATATCAGCTTTATTCATGATAGACAAAAACTGGAAACAACGTAGATGTCTATCAGTAAGGGAATGGATAAATAAATTGCAGTATAGTTATTCAGTGGAATACTCCTCGCCAATAAAAATGAACAGAAGACTGATTCATGCAACATTATGGATGAATCTCACAGACATATGTTGAGTAAAAGAGACTTGGCAGAAAAGAGTACATAACATATGGTTCCATTTACAACGTTCTAGAACAGGCAAAAGTAATGTATGAGTACAGAAATTAGGTCATTGGTAGCCTAGTGTGGGACACGCTGGGGAGATGGGCTATAATATGGTACAAGAAAACTTTCTGTGGTGGTGGAAATATGCTGTAGCTTGACTGGGTTTGTTGTTACATGGATGTATCTGTCCATTTGTCAAAACTCGTTGAACTGTATACTTAAAATCTGTACATTTTGTTGTGTGTAAATTATATTTCAATAAAGTTTAAAAATAACAAAATTGTTTTTAAAATAATTAAAATATTGTTAGCATCTAGTTTTGTGTATTTTTGAAAAAGCATTTGTCACTTAAATTTATGGGGAGTTGGTCTGTATTTCTAGGATGCTTTATTAAACTTTCTAGGAGGCAATTCAGTGATCCTGTCATGAATAATTTAACTTTGCACCTAGTAGTTTTAGTTAAATCCAGAAATAATGAGGTAGGCCCCATTCCCTTAAGGAAACATTTCTTAACATCTGTAGCTTTCACTTTCTTTTGAATGGTTTATATTTTTAAAATACATACCAGTTTTATTATATTTACTCTGCTGTATTTTCAGAGGCTAAAGTATTTGAGGGTTTTAGTTAAACTACACATGCCTTAAAAACAAGAGTATGCCATTTTGGACTTACTTTCAAAAAAATTCTATATCTAATCTGAATCATAAGAATATATCTTTTTCAATCCAAGTCTTAAATCTTCAGAGTCAGTAGTGCATTTTTGCTGTCATTTTTTTTCTGCTTTGTGTCTTGATGTCCTGCAGATGAATTGTTGACATCTGATTTTCACTAGCCATGTTCTTTGAGAAAAAAACATAAGCTTTCTTATTAAATCCTCTTATTTGTAAAGTTCTGGTCACTTTTTCAGGGATTGTAGCTTATAGTATATGGAAGAAATTTAACTGCAGGGACATAAACATTGTTTTGAATGGAAAAAGTCCACACTAGCTGATGTATTATAAAAGTTTAGGCCAGTATCAAAATTTCTTTTTCAGAGGTGGTAAAGAGAATTGTTTTTTTAAAGACTGAGGTCATACAGCAGGGGAAGAAACACAGTTCTTGAAGTTTCAACTTTGTTTTTAAAAATGTGGCATAGAGTGTTCTTTAAAGTGTAAAAGTGATTCTGTTGAAAAACAAATGGAAAATTCTTAGGTAATTTATAACTCTTGAAACTCTTCCTGCTGAATTTTTAGTTTAATGATAGCAATAATAATCTTTTTCAATTAAAAAATGCCTAATGGTTTAAAACATTTCCAAATGCATCATAGCAATAATAATCTTTTTCAGTTAAAAATGCCTCACGGTTTAAAACATTTTCAAATGCATCATCTCATATGACCCACACAGCAGAACAACAGCTCACTGCGGAAGGTACGGTTTCCATTTTTAATAGATAATGTGTGAGGTTGCATCAGGGTTTGGTTGTATTACATTACTTTCATTCCCTTACATCTATCTCTTATATATCTGAGCTCAACTTTTGACTAGTTTAAATTAAATATCTAGTTAGTGTACCTGGGCCCGGATCTGGTTTTTCTAAGCACGGACCTAATATTGAGTTAGTTTCACTTTTGTGTTGTTCAATCTTTAATGTTTCTGGAGAAAAGATTTAAATGTCTTTTTAGAAAATAAATTGTAAATATCTTTTTAAGCAGCTTCTGTATAAAGTAACACTTTGTATGAATATAGCCTTTTTCAGTTCATTCCTACAATAAAGCCATGAGAAAACCAAAGTTCACAAAAATTATGTTTAAAAACAAAATCTTTCCATGTCATTGTGCTGTCTCCCAAAATTTTCAACCTGCTGATTTTAGGGGAGAAATCAACAAAATAGAGTCTGAGATTCTAATGCTAAGAGGAAATTTAAAACAGTTTTAAGGTTCTTTGCTTTCAGTATCTGCCTGAGAAAGTTAGAACGTCTTCTAAACTGATGAATTATCATGTGTGATTTCCAAGTTGGTGAAATGGTTAATAGTAATTAAATAAATGGTTGAGAGTAATTATGAGCATTGAATGCCAACTTTTATGTGGACCGAGTATGCAAAATAAAATCTCCATTTTAATTATGTGTTCATTGCAAAGGGTGAGGGCCTTATTTTATATTGTCTGGCTTGAAGGAATGAGATTATTTAACTAAAGCAAGAGGAAACTTAATGTTAAGTACTATATATAGCTGTCTGTTGCCTTAATAAAAATTTTCAAAAAACAGTGGTTTGTTTTTAACACCCTCAAAGGTTTCTGATTTCAAGAGTTCAAATAATTTTATTATAAAGTTTAATTAAAAAGTATAATATGTGCTGTGTAATTAGGTAAATTAGTAAGATTAATTAAAATAAGTAAAATTCAATGTAGTTTAGTTCCTAAAATCCGCATAGGATTCATGCATTGGATAGTGTACATTTCCTTATTAACATTAATCCTGAGAATTGAGACTGATAGTACAATGTTTAAGAGTTTAGGCTCTGGATTCAAACTGCCTAGGTTTGGTGAACAGTTCTGCCACTTTTTCATCAAACAACTTGGGACAATTTTTGTAAGCCTTAGTTTTCTCATTGATAAAATGAGGTTAATCATAGTACTTGCCTCTACAGGTAAGAATGAGGATTAAATGAGATAGTATATGTGAAACATTTATGTCATACATACAAATTTACATGATACAGTTAATTTGGATTATTATCTATATCAGTAGATGAGATACATAAAAAAGAAAATCCAGTTGATGAGTGGTTTTGACTTTACTACACACTTAATTTGTTGATTTTCAGTACTTCTGTTTTCTTTGTTCTGTTGGAGATCCTATGGAGTAATGGATTAGTCAGAATATGGGAAAGTAGTGACCCTCAACAAATTTGCAAACTGGGTGATATATAACTGGATAGTCTGAAAGACTGAACCTTGCTTGTAGTTAAGCTTTAAATGAAAATAGCAACAACCAAAATAACCCAGAACCTACTTTTTAAAAAAACAGACTTTTTTCTAGAGCAATTTTAATTAACAGCAAAGTTGAGAGGAAGGCACAGGGATTTACCATATACCCCCTTCCCCCCCACACATGCTTAGCTTCCTCCACTATCAGTGTCCCCCCTACCAGCGTGGTACATTTGTTACAATTGATGGACCTACACTGACACATCATAATCACCTTAAGTCCAGAGTTTACGTTACAATTCACTCTTGGTGTTGTACATTCTGTGGGTTTGGACAAATGTATAATGACATGTATTCATCATTATAGTATTATACAGAGTATTTTCCCTGCCCTAAAAACCTCTGTGCTCTGCCTATTCAGAGAATTGCTTGACAGTGTTCTTTAGTAGGTGAAAGGGAATGGAATCTAATACATAAGTGTAGGGGTTAGCCTTAGAAATGAGAACAGTTTATCTCAAGAAACAGGCAAGATGGCAGAAAACGAATTTGTGTACAGGTGCTGGTAGGTGAATAGCTGTGATGGTTTGCAATTGTGGAAGATATCTTCTGATTGCTTGTGTAGTGAAATGGATACCCAGGTCACGAGCCCAATGTGAAGATAGAGAAGGATTTGTCAGAGGGTTGAAGCGCCAAGAAAAAGTATGAAATAGTCATCTATAAGAAAAAGAGAAAGGATTAACAGTGACTAGAGACAAATAGGTTTCGTACCAAGAATGAAAATTAAGATTGACCCCAGACTTCTTAACAGATGCCAGAAGGCTGTGGAAAAATATCTTCAAAGTACTGAGGGAAATAACTTAAGAGTGAAAGTGAAAAGAAGGTATTTTGGAACCTGCAGAGACTGAGGATGTATACT
Source organism: Eubalaena glacialis (assembly GCF_028564815.1). Lineage (NCBI taxonomy): Eukaryota > Metazoa > Chordata > Mammalia > Artiodactyla > Balaenidae > Eubalaena > Eubalaena glacialis. The sequence continues at coordinate 21,709,852 of NC_083718.1, forward strand.
ATTAATAGATTTTTGCCAAAAGAGCTGCAAAAGCATATGCTTCAGCTAGAAAGAAAGTGAACCCTGATGGAAAGTATGACATGCAAGAATCAATATGAGCAAAGAAATGGGTGAATATTTTGGTATGTCTAAGTAAGCATTAATTGTAAAAAGTAAGTTTTAAAATGTAAAGTTGTATATTTAAATATATCTACTCATATAATAATGTGAAGAATTTGGAACATAGGTTTTCTCATATCAAGTTGCGTAAGCTGTGTTCTTCCCTTTAGAATGAGTGAGAAAACAAAAAACTCTGTAAGCTGGTTTTGAAGAGCTCGTGTTATTTAGACTGCCTTTGTGATCACTGTTTAGAAACCTGAGGTGTAGTGTGACCTTAATCTACACTATGTAAAATCAGAAGGTACCAGGCATATTTGACATTACCTTCTAAGTATACCGAACGTTAGTACTCTAAATCCTTGATTTATCAGATACCAAAGACATCCCCAGGCTCTGAGAAGGTTGCTCAGACGCTAGGGAAGAGATCTATCCTTGTGTTTTTGTTTTACTTTTCGTTTTAGATAGACTTTATCGAAGCATAGTTGATTTACAATGTTGTGTTAATTTCTGCTGTACACAAAAGTGATTCAGTTTCATACGCACACACACACACACACACATTCCTTTTTGTATTCTTTTCCACTATGGTTTATCACAGGATTTTGAATATAGTTCCCTGTGCTATACAGTATACAGTAGGACCTTGTTGTTTATCCATTCTATGTATAATAGTTTGCATCTACTAATCCCATACCCCAAGTCCATCCCTCCCTTACCCTCCAACCCCCTTGGCAACCACAAGTCTGTTCTTTATGTCTGTGAGTCTGTTTCTGTTTCGTAGATAAGTTCATTTGTGTCATATTTTAGATTCTACATATAAGTGATATCATATGATATTTGTCTTTAGAAGACTTACTTTGGGATAGTCTCTCAGAAGGAGACAGAGTGAATAAATATCAAATTAGTGCTTAAATATATTTTTAAATTTCCTAGTTTGCTTCAGAATTTGTGTTCAGATCAAATAAAACCTAGCGTATATGCTGTGTACTCCTGCAATTCAGATTCCTTTTATGGAAAAGAAATGTAGCCTGCTTATTCCTTTCCCTAATCAGGGAGGATGAAGCGAATAGTTGTTCGACCACAGCTGAAAAATATTCTCATGTCCTTTATGTAAAGGCTTAGACACCTTTAGAAATCACTTGAAACATGGAAGGTGTTTGATTACCTGCCAGTGTGAGGTTTTTCATCTATTTTATTTTTCCAAAACTAAAAAGTAATCTCCAAAATGTATTTATGAGAGCTTCCTAAGCCTCTGCTCTTAAGTGATCATTCAGCCTTTGGTCTATTACATCGTGATGTCATTACTGAGCCATTTGTTCTCACCTATACCAAAGATGTTATTTATATACTAACATATTTCTAGACTTTTTCATTATCAATTAACACTAGCATTCTTGATGTTCAAAAGAGGCTAAAAGTTCATTTCTGACATCTTTTCTCTTAATATGATACTTTATATTAAATTTAGAAAGGGTAATTTATCTTTAGTTTATTCAGAGGCTCATGTCCTAATAAAGTGATTTCTACTTATTTGATTATATTATTGGAATATTTTATTTACCTTATTAAACTATATTTTATTATGTTACTAGAAAAATATAAAGTATACTCATGCTGCAAGTGATGTTTGCCGGTAAATGCAAATCCTAATTTATTTTGAGGATTTTATTGACTTTTCAATGAGGATTGAAAAGTCTTATTGACTTTTCAGATGAGGATTTTATTGTTAATAGCTATAAAATAAAAAAGAAATTAAATAGCTGCCATAAACCCTTTTAGGAGCAAGTTGGAGCACAAAAAATGCAAAAATAAGATGGATTGTGACATATTAAGTGTTCTGTTGGGTTAACATTTTATTTTACTGGTAGTTAAATAATTTAAGAAAAATTTCTTCCCTTCAGTGTTAATTCCAAATCAGGCTAGTATGAAATACATATTAGTAATGCTCAGAATGGAAAATATACACCTGTGGTAGAAGAATATGTCATGGTAAATATGTTTATACAGCTGTGTGGTAATGTTAGTTATTACAGAGTACATTTACAGAGTCATGTAATGAAACTCATTTTCAAACATTAACTTTTGCATAGAAATAGCTAATTAAAGAATAACTTCATTTTTCAAATGCAGACTGTACAAGCAGTATATAGCATCACTGTAGCTATCTGAAAACTGAATGCATAAATTTGATTATAAGTATATGTTGGCTAATTTCTGAGGAATTACAGACTTCTTGTAAGACTATTTCTTATTTATAATTTATGCTTTCATAGACTATAACTTATTCTTAGTATCAGACTGAATTTCCATTAAACTTTATTGCACTTACGTGGACTCTTCTGTCATGCTTTAATAGAATTATAACATTGATTTAATTGGGTCTCTGTGAAAGCTTCTTTTAGCATTAATAATTCCATTTATTCCATAGGGTTATTAGTTTTGGATAACTTGTATGGCTTCATTCAGATTTGAACTAGAATATGAATAAATATTATTTAAAAATTAAGTAAGCATGAGTAAAAGCAAATTTTAAAGTGTACTCATAGGATTTTGAGGATTTTAAAAATATTTGATTCAAAAGAGTGAGTAAAATGTTACCATTTAATATGTATTGCTATAGCGTTATCTATAAAAATATTTTACCTGAGAAATTTAACACGTGTTGCATGGTTTTGTCCTTTTGTCTAACTTCTGAGCCTCTGTTATGTGCTCTGTGAAACTCCAGAGATACTAAGATTTAAGTTTTATTTCCTGCCCTCAAATATTTCAGTTTCCTTCTATCTGGAAAGAATACCAAGCATCCACTTATAATTACTAGCAATTACTTTTTTAAAACCTACTACATGAGAGGAAGATATTGCAAATCTATTCAGCTTATACATAATGGCATCTTTTATTAAACCTTAACTCTTTTTAGAACTTTCTAAAATGTATTCCAGCTTATAAGAGGACCAGGAAAGAGAATATAATAGGTTCACTGTATATCCATTTCCACTCCTAGAAAAACCAGTTTGAAATGTTTGGGGGGAGGGGGTGTTCGGTAGTTCTTGATTGTTTAAACAATTTAATCTCTAAGATAGATATAGAGTCATGGGGTGTTTGGAGTTGATTCAAGGTTAATTATGGAAGGTTTTGACCTCAGTATTTTTCACAGCACCAAGCATGTAACTAACGTATTGCAGGTACTTCATAAATGCTTATTGAATCAGTGACTGAATAAATAAGGATTGATTCAGAAAATAGTGAAAATTTATTGGCCGAAAAGGAGAGCCTTCTAGCAGAGGGAGAACAGAAGCGGCAAGAATTGTGAAAGGGTTTGCTAGGTTGGACAAGAGATGAGGTCAGAATAAATGAGGAATCTAATTTATAGAGGGGCTAACATTAAACTGAGTAGCTTTAATAAGAGAGCTCTAGGTATTACATGAATGTCTGCTATGAGGAGAATTCGTTTGATTAACTCTGTAGGATATAGTAAAAAGGGAAACAAGCTAGAACAGTGATTCTCAAAGTTGGTTCCTCAACTAGCAGCTTCAGCCTCATCTGGGAGCTTGTTAGAAATGAAAATTCCAGGGCCCTAACATGGAAGCAATCTAAGTGTCCATCATCAGATGAATGGATAAAGAAGATGTGGCATATATATAAAATGGAATATTACTCAGCCATAAAAAGAAACAAAATGGAGTTATTTGTAGTGAGGTGGATGGAGTTAGAGTCTGTCATACAGAGTGAAGTAAGTCAGAAAGAGAAAAACAAATACAGTATGCTAACACATATATATGGAATCTAAGGGGAAAAAAAAAAAAGGTCATGAAGAACCTAGTGGTAAGACAGGAATAAAGACACAGACCTACTAGAGAATGGACTTGAGGATATGGGGAGGGGGAAGGGTAAGCTGTGACAAAGTGAGAGAGTGGCATGGACATATATACACTACCAAACGTAAAATAGATAGCTAGTGGGAAGCAACCGCATAGCACAGGGAGATCAGCTCGGTGCTTTGTGACCACCTAGAGGGGTGGGATAGGGAGGGTGGGAGGGAGGGAGATGCAAGAGGGAAGAGATATGGGAACATATGTATATGTATAACTGATTCACTTTGTTATAAAGTAGAAACTAACAGACCATTGTAAAGCAATTATACTCCAATAAAGATGTTAAAAAAAAAAAAAAAATTCCAGGGCCCTAGCGCGAAACTACTAAATTGGGATCTGGTGAGGAGTTGGGAAGGGGAAGACCCAGCAACCTGTGTTTTAATGGGCCTTCCAGGAAATTCTGGCATCAGCAGGCTCATCAGGTAACAGGTAACAGCCACGAGATTAGGGATTCTATAAAAGAGATGATCACTAAGGTAACTTCCAACTGTAAACTGAACGATATAAAGATTTGATGATTTAGTGTAGTTGTGCAGAAATTATTAATCATTGAGTGTACAGAGTTTTAAACAAAATAGAGATGTTTGTACTTTGGTGCCGTAACCTCAGGCTTTCAGCTTTGCTGGTGGAAGGACACTTACCAGTTTAGCCAGAAGTAACTGGAGACTTATTTGTAAAGTATAATGTCAATTTTTTATGTTATGGTGGGAACAAAACTAGCTCAAAACAGAACAATACACTTCCATTTGCTGTGTTTATTCTCCTGGAAGGTAAAATTATAAATCAAAGAGGTTCTATGATGGACAGAGAATTAAATCAAAAGTAATTGGCTATTCTTAAGCATTATTTCTTTTGAAATCAATAACCTAATGAATTTACTTTCTCCATTCCAAGAATATTTCAGTGTAAAATAAATGGAAGCCTTTTCCAAAATCAAAGACCATTTACTCTTGGCCAGTGCTAAAGACCCTTGATGGATTTTTTTATTCTTTGATCTTTTCTTTTTCTTTCTTTCTTCCCCTCTTTTTTTTCTTTTTGAGAATTTCTGGGGATTATAACTCTCTTTCTTGTGATTATTATAGTACACTTTGTAAATATGTTGTATCCTGTTGCTTCATGATGTGCTTTGGAATACCCTCTATTCTTCCTTGCAGTATATACCTCCTACAAAAATGCTTCTTGGGATAGGTTACTTCTGAGAATGATGTGCTAAATTAAAAAGGGATTTGGATTGATTCATGTTAATTTCAGTTTCTGATTCAAGATACATTTTTCTTAAAATTATATCACCAGTAATACATTGTATGTAGAGAACAAAGGGGTTCAGGAAGAGATAGATCAGGCACTGTGGTGAGTGTTTTATACCAATGAACTCACTCACTGTCTTAAAATTATAACCCTTTCAAGCTCGTTATGAATTACACAAGCAGTTATCACATTCATGTGGTTGACATGCACAGTATGGTTATTTTTAATCAGGGCAAAGAAAACATATATGCCACTGTGATTGTTTATGAATGTGTTAATGCTCTTTTATTGTGATTCAAGATTCCATCGACATGTTTTCGTATATGCACATTTACATGCACTTTTTGTGTGCAAGTTATTTATCTAGAATTACTCTGTATTTGGCACCACACTGGGCACTCAGGTTCAGACAAGAGATACAGGAGAGTTCTGGTCAGGATTGCTCCAAAGGTCTTGTTTCAGCACCATCCTCCGCATGGCAATGAAAGAAAATAAAAGAGAAAGCGAAAATGACATAGCTGACTCAAAATCAAAGCAAACATCTCAGACGACCAGAAAGTGATCAGAAATAGAAAGTTGTAGGTAGGACTGGAATTGTGAGCCTGCCAAGCTCCTGGCCAGAAGCAGAAAGTTGCTCCACTGCTCCTTGGGAGGTGGGGAATGGAGCCAGGCTCATTGCTTAAAGAAAGGAATGGAGTGAGGAGAACCCTTCCTCCAGCCTGATTCCCATTATTGTGACTGGAGGCTAAAAAGTTGCCAGCTCTGCCAACTTTGGGGGGACCATAGTGTTACTGAAAGCTGTGAGCCAAAGAGAGAAAGTAGGATAAAAACCCAGTTTAGGGACCAGAAACGGAGTCATTTTGTCTGCTGGCTCTGTAATATTCCTAATATCACCATAGAGCTGAAGTTCTACAATATTATTATCTAGACTGTTATAGAGCTAAGAATTTGTACAAAATCCAGCTGGGAGAGGGAGCAAGTGCGAGCAACTACAAAAACAATTGTCAGAAGACGGGAAGAAAGAAAAACCAGGTTAAAACAAAATAAAAAATACTCCCATTAAAAAATGAGCCTGCAAACCTAATTGCCAAAAGAACATGTTAAAAAAAACTCCCCTACCTGCCAAAAAAAAAAAAAAAAAAAATTAGAACATGAATTCACTACTATGCAACTTTGACCAAGGTTGTAAAATAAGTATATTTGGGATGCTCAAAGAGCAGAGGAGATAATATCTTAAATTTTCCAGAATTGATGAAAGCCATGAGTCATCACATCAAAAGTGCGCCCAGGTACTTAACAGGATAAATAAAGGTAAATCCACACCTAGAAACAATGTAGTAGAACTACATCAAACAAAAGATAAAATATGAAAACAATTGGGAGAAAAAGGCTTTACTTAAAGGAATTACAGTTAAACCTATACTAGACTTCTCATTGGCAACATAGATGCCAGAAGACAGTGAACTAATAACTTCAAAGTTCTGAGAAAAAAATAATGGTATATAGAATTTTGTACTCTGCTAAACTATTATTCCAGGATGAGAGTAAAATTAAGAAAATTTCAAATATACGAGTGTTTACCATACACCTAACCTCCCCAGAAGAAATACTAACTAAAAGGTACACTCAACAAGAAGAAAAGCTATCCCAGAGGGGAGGTGTGGGCAAAAATACAAAATAATACTGAAATTGACTAAATTTCAGAGGTGTAAGAATCTTTTCTTGTCTTTTGAGAATGTGTGAACATGATATGTTAAACAAGAACATTAATTACTCCAACTACAAAAATATATGCTCTTCAGACACTAAATATTCAATACATGGTATAGAAACTAGTTGTTTGGTAATCAAGAGAGAGAATGATCTCTGTGAGGCAGAGCAGTCTAAAAAGAGAAAAGGAAATTTACCTGTACCTTGAAGAAATAGGTAGGATTCTGCTTTGTCCATCTCGTGGAGACTGAGTAGTGAGAGAGAAGGAACAATGTGAGCAAATTGTATGTAGGTGATGAAGTTCAAGACTCATTTTGAGGATAGTTTGGCTGGGCTTGAGGATTTATGTAAGAGAGTGATTGGGAGGGTTCTTCTGAACCTTTTGGAACCCTTCTGGTAGGCATGGGGGTGTCTCTGTATTGAGAGAAATGGGATGGCATCGTTTTTAAAAAGTTGACTTTTTCTAGGTAAAATCTAGTATTTGTTTTCTATAAATGAGCAATATACATTTCTTTAAGATTTAGGAGTATTTGATTTAGGGGCTTCCTTTTTTTTTTTTTTTTTTTTGGTAAATTCTATTTTCTCAAGTTGTGTTTTCTTTTTTCCTGATGATTAGTTTAGAGCATTTGAAAGCCTCCATCTCTTTATGTTATTTTAACTTACAGTTAAACCTGTTTTTCACTTTGTTCATAGTTGATCTTTAGACTGAATAAATGCTGATTAGGTATTAGTATAAAGTAAGGATATCATAGAATTGGAGAATATCTTCTCTAAACCAAAGCCTCTTGCTGTTTGCAATTTGAATTGTCTAGGAGACAAAGGTATCTTTGCAACAAGGGGACTGGGAGAATGGATTTACTTTGTTTCAAGCGTTAAGTGTGTAGAGCAAAGTTAAGGAACTCTTAAAAGGAAGGGTGCCAATATCCCGTGCCTTTATTTCTTTTGCAGATGGAAGAGATCATTTTACTGAGGGAGTGAGGTGGTGGGGGCCATCTCAAGAAGTAGCAAGGAGTGGGTGCATGCTGGCAGGCAGCAACCAGCGCTCGTATGACCCTTGTCCGTAGGCCAGAGGAGGCTGACTCCTGTTTCTGGAAGTCCAGTGGTCAGCTATTTTTCATAAACTCTTACTAATGTGCTTTAATCAAGTACCTGTGTGTACAGCATTATAATGAATGATATGGGGTTCTAAGAAAAAAATCAGTTGGAATTTCAAGAAGAACCACAGTGTGCAAGAGTGCTTAGTCATACCTTTGCAGTAATTGTAGATACGTGTAATGTTGCAGTTTTCTTCATTTGTGTTTCTTTTCTCCTACTAAATTGTTTTAAAAGCCCAGATTACTAATCTGTAATCTGTGTTAGATTACAGCATAAAACACCTAATTTTTCTTCCGCCTTATCTATTTTCAGTGTTATATTTTGTCCTCTCCCCTCAGTTTCCTGCTTCCCCCTCAGACTGCCTCAGTTTCTGCCTTGCTTCTTTTCTTCCCCATTATTTGATGTGTGTGTCTTAAATTTATCACACTGATACTCCGGCTGTTTTCCATTTCCCATGTTCCTTTTACCATCTGCCTTCTGTGGCTCCTCTCCTTACTCTCTCCTCTTCTATCCCTATTGGCTTTAGTTTCCTTATATGTTGAACTCTTTTTCTACAAGCGATTTCTCAGTTATAGGGGGTTGACTGATGTATTCATCAAATTGTTCCTTTTAACTTTAATTTATTCTCAGAGCTTATTAGGCAGCAGAAAATAAAAGGTAACCACACTCTATTCATAAGCTTCAGTAAACTTTTGTTGAACTTATTTGGTTATTTGAGGTTTCACTAAAGAATGTGAGCTAGAAAAATAGCAGCGTGATAGGGAAGTGCTTTCAAGTCTGAGTATTGACATATGACGTAGTGGGAGCAAGAATGAAGTATAGCTGCCATATGCAGTGATGTGATCTTGGGATATGAGGCAATGTGCAGGACTCTCAACCCACAGGACCAGATTTTTATAGCAGGAATGCGAAAAGCAAAAACAAAACTGTACTTTAAAAAACTTCAAACTATACTTCAGAGTTTTAGAATAAAATAAAAAATAGTGACTGGAACGTAGTACATTAAGATTTATTCCGACGTTGTAAAAAGTATTGGCCCCCCCCTTTCTCCTTGGTTCTTGGTCACTTGTATTCTCCTAAAAAGTTTAGCTGTGAAATGGCTAGAAGTGAAATATAAAATTAAGACTGAATCATTTTATAAAATATGAAAGAATTAAGCAAATAAATTAATGGATTAAATTTATTTTTCATGGATCAGATAATTTGCTTTCACATATTAAAATATTAGCTTGTATGTTTCAAAAAAAGGTGGAGATGTTAAGTTAGACCCATATTATCCAAAATATGAACTTCCACGTTAGAGAGTTTATTTGAAAAAGAAGTTGGTTTACAGCATATTAAAATTACTTGAACTATATTCCTTTATGTGCTTAGCACAAGATTTTACCCGAGATAGTCTTCCTTTTCCTATTTTCCTCTCCTTTTATTAAAAAATCTTTTGTCTTAAAAAAAGTCGCAAGATGTTAGCATTAAACATTTAGTAAAAGAGTAGATAGGAATATAAAAATGAAATAGGAATCTCTTCTTAGCATTCATCTTTGTGATAACTTTTATGAAATATGGGATTCAAACACTCCTTGTTTCTGTATAATTGGTACGCTCCAGAGTCAAGTAGGGATAACTTATTTTATTCTATTCCCCGATTTGTACTTAAAAGTGAGAGTATTTTATTTAAAAAAAAAAAAAAAAAGATTCTAAACAAAAAATAGGTATGGTCTGCTTGTATAACTAATACTGTTATATGTTTCTCTTACCCATGCCAGTATACTCTGATGCCAGGTGATCCAAAGGAAATCATTAAAATCTTCAGGCTGTTATAAAATTCCTTGCTCCTCTATTTGAAGTTAGTTTTGATCAAAGGGACAGGAATTTAATTTTTTAAAAGGAACTTTTTAAAAATTAAAAACTCTTTTAGGGAGACTTGTGCAAGCCCACAATTGAACCTTCCACGTATACTAGTACCAGAATCCAGAAATAAATGTGTTACTGTATACATACTTAATTGCCTTTCAAAATATATTATACCAATGGGATATTAGTTTTATGCTTTGAAGTTGGGATCAGAAAAAAAATTTTTTTCTTGTGACATGGTGAGTGAGGCCTGTACATTATTACTAATTTGGATTCAAATTTTCTTTGGACCAGTTCAAGGGGCTTTGCCCTCAGAGACAAGATGACATGGACACCAGGACCTTAACTCCTTTTTTCAATCTTCTCACCTCCTTTTTCAGTCTTCTCACCTCCCATTTTTTTCACTTACCCTCTTGAAAAGGATACAGAGTTATTTATCACTGTGAGAATAAGCACCGTCAATACTGTCCCCCTCTTAGGAGATATAATGAGAGATCTTGTAAAATTTAGTCTTCGACGGTGTCAAAAAGGGTAATGAAGTTAAGATCACAGTAGCAAAGACTGAGTATCTCTCATATACTCCTGGCTTTATAAAATCTGAGTTCAGCTGTAGCTGTCCTGGACACTGTGTTTGAGTACCAGTTGTCAGTGTGTATCAACAGTAGCCATCATTGCAAATATAATCCGAGACTAAGAAAAGCAGTTATTTCCAAAAGTTAGGTTTCTTTGATCTAAGTAAATGGTGCATTTTAGCTTTATGCAAGATTAGGGATCATTTTAGAGATTTGTGACAGTTCTACTTGTTTCTATATAGGGCATCTGAGCTGGATCCTTCATGCTGGGTTTGACTTCTTGCAAAGCCAGCAGGGTGTGGATGCATATTACTAAGGCATTCCACTTGGCAGAGAAAGGAATGAACACTGCATTGTCTAATATCCCATAGGGATGGCAAGGGGGAGTGCATAATGTTTCTTCGCTGTGACTGAGGGCTGTGTTGATGGTGTACTATGTAAGGGAATGTGGCTTGAAGATATTAAGTAGAGCACATACTTAGGAATTCTTCGTCGTTGACTGAGATATCCAGGAAAGCAAAGACTATTGGGTGACCAAACAAGGCAGACGCCTTAATTTAGGAATAAAACAAAGAACTAACTAGTTCTAATTCTTCAACCCCTCAATTTTTTCATCCTTCATTCTCCTTTAGTATAAGGCACTTTCAGTGATAGACCTTTGTGAAGTCTAAATACTGGATAATAACATTGTGATAAGTATCTCTTCTCTGTTTCTTTTTAAGGCAGAGGTTGTGTGTATGTATGATACAATGACCTGCTTAATAAATAAGTACCTTCTTGATGCCAGTAATCGTGTAAGCTTATTTTGTTGTTGTTGCTTTGTATTCAGAGTAACGGAATTCCCATCTCCTTTGGTGTTTCTTTGCAAAGGCAGTGCTTGAACCAGTGCTTGTTACATATTTATTGTGGTAATTTTCAATATACAACTGGGCTGTGAGTTTTGCTATAAAGGAATAAAAATATTTGAATTCACTTTAAGTATTTTCTCCCTACATTTTTGTCAAAAGTCTTGTGATCTTAGGTTATTTTAGTGCCTGGAACAGGTTAACAAAGAAAGTTGTGGAATTTTCTTCTCTAAAGATGTTTAAGGTTAAGGACGCCTCAACTGGCTGCTGCAGGTTTTATCTAGCCCCAGTTATAGTATCTTGAGCCTTTTGGGGATGCCAGAATCTAGTAGTACAGGGGTCCCCAAGCCCCGGGCATGGACCGGTACCGGTCTGTGGTCTGATAGGAACTGGGCCGCACAGCAGGAGGTGAGTGGCAGGCCAGCAAGCGAAGCTTCATCTGTATTTACAGCCGCTCCCTATTGCTTGCATTACCGCCTGAGCTCCACCTCCTGTCAGATCGGTGGCGGCATTAGATTCTGATAGGAGCACGAACCCTACAGAGAACTGTACATGTGAGAGATCTAGGTTGCATGCTCCTTATGAGAATCTAATGCCTGATGATCTGAGGTGGAGCTGAGGTGGTGATGCTAGCACTGGGGAGCGGCTGCAAATACAGATTATCATTAGCAGAGAGGTTTGACTGCACAGAGACCATAATAAATCAGTTGCTTGCAGACTGATATCAAAACCCTATCAATGAGTGGCAAGTGACAATTAAGCTGCATCTGGTGGCAGGCTTTATAGTGGCAAGTGAGTTGATGTACTTCAATTGTACAGCTGCATCTGGTGGCAGGCTTAAAGTCAGAATCTGACACTTATTTTAGTCCGTGCGTGGCCCGCCCATTATTTGATTTATCACTTCTGTCCGTGCCTCTTTCCTGCACTGCACACTTGTCTCAGTCACAGTTTTGGTAAGCCCACAAGCTTACCCTAGCCAAAATGAGCAAAAAACACATGTCGCTGGAGAGCTTCTTTGCAAACGCAGAAAGACCCAATGATGAGACAGCAGAAGGCTCTGAGACTGCCAACCAAAAGAAAGCTGTATGTAAAAGAAAATACCAAAAGTCCTACTTAAATTGCAGGTTCATTGCAACAGGTGATTCACATTCTCCAAGCCCGCTTTGTATAATATGTGGCAACTGGCTATCCAACGAAGCCATGAAAGCTTCAAAACTGCTTTGCCACATGGAGACCAATCACCCTGCATTAAAAGACAAGCTTTTGGAGTTTTTCAAAAGAAAAAATCGTGAACACGAAGACAGAAGCAATTACTGAACGCCACCACTTCATCAAATGTGTCTGCACTGAGAGCATCATTCTTAGTGGCTAACCGCATTGCTAAAGCTAAGAAGCCCTTTACTATGGGTGAAGAGTTGATCCTGCCTGCTGCTAGGGACTTCTGTTGTGAACTTTTAGGAGAGGCTGCAGTTCAAAAGGTGGCACGTGTTCCTCTTTTGGCTAGCACCATAACTAGACGACTTGATGAAATAGCAAAGGATACTGAGGCACAATTGTTAGAGAGGATTAATGAGTCACCGTAGTATGCAATCCAGGTTGATGAGTCTACCGATGTTGACAACAAGGCAACAATGCTTGTTTTTTTTTTTTTTTTACTCATATTTTTTCTTTTTTTTTTTTTTTCACACACACTGTATTTTATTTTTACACAACGCTTGTTTTTGTGTGATATATTTTTCAGGAGGATGTGCATGTGGATATGTTATGTGCACTTTTGTTGCCAGCCAATACCACAGCTGCAGAACTATTCAAGTCTTTGAATGATTACATATCAGGAAAACTGAATTGGTCGTTTTGTGTCGGTATATGCACGGACGGAGCGGCTGCCATGACTGGACGGCTTTCTGGTTTCACTACTCGGGTCAAAGAGGTCGCTTCTGAATGTGAGTCTATGCACTGTGTCATCCCTAGAGAAGTGCTGGCTAGCTGAAAAATGTCACCTGAACTTAACAACGTTTTGCAGGATGTGATTAAAATTATCATCCACTTTAAAGTATACGCCCTTAACTCACGTCTGTTCACACAGCTCTGTGAGGAGATGGACGCAGAGCACTCACGTCTTCTCTTATACACAGAAGTGAGATGGCTTTCTAAAGGTAGACCACTGGCCAGAGCTTTTGAGTTACGAGAGACACTCTAGAGATTTCTTTTAGCAAAACAGTCACCACTGGCAGCACAATTCAGTGACACAATGGATCGCAAAACTTGCTTACTTGTGTGACATATTCAACCTGCTCAAGGAACTCAATCTGTCACTTCAGGGGAGAACAACTGTGTTCAAGTCAGCAGATAAAGTGGCTGCATTCGAAGCCGAACTGGAATTATGGGGGCGATGAGTGAACACTGGGATTTTTGACATGTTTCAATCATTAGCAGAGATTTTGAAAGAGACTGAGCCAGGGCCTTCTTTCTCCCAGCTGGTGCATGGTCACCTATCTCAGCTTTCAGAAGAGTTTGAGCATTACTTCCCAACCACAAAAGACCCCGAACTGGGAAGGAAATGATCCGCGACCCATTTGTGAATAAGCCAGGTGAATCGACTTTGTCCGCGCTAGAAGAGGATCAACTGCTTGAGATCGCAAATGACGGTGGCCTTAAAAGTATGTTTGAGACAACTTCAAATCTCCATACGTTCTGGGTTAAAGTCAAGGCGGGATATCCTGAGATTGACACAAAAGCACTGAAAAGCCTGCTTCCATTTCCAACATCCTATCTTTGTGAAGCAGGGTTTTCTGCAGTGACAGCAACCAAAACGAGATTACGGAGTAGACTGGACATAAGGTATCACTGTCTCCATCACTCAGGTATCACTGTCTCCCATCACCCCCAGACGGGACCATCTAGTTGCAGGAAAACAAGCTCAGGGCTCCCACTAATTCTGCATTATGGTGAGTTGTATAATTATTTCATCACATATTACAGTGTAATAATAATAGAAATAAAGTGCACAATAAATGTAAGGCACTTGAATCATCCCGAAACCATCCCCCCCCAACCCTGCGTCTGTGGAAAAATTGTCTTCCACGAAACCAGTGCCTGGTGCCAAAAAGGTTGGGAACAGCTGTAGTAGTACATGTCACAGCCCACCCATGGTGGCTTGGTATGGGCATCGGACATCTTCCCTGTTGTGTCCACACTTCCCAACACTGGAGCTGGAGCATTTACCAGTACATACCCAGGAGGTCTATTCTGGCTGGCAGCCCAGAAAGGTATGGTAATGACCACCCAGAGCTTGCTTAGACTTTCATCATTGGGGGTTTGCAATGAATGTGCCAAAGATGCCTTGTTCCTGAGGACCACCAATCGTTGTGATGATTTTTGTTTCAATGGTTTTGAAGTGGCATTTGTCATGCTATTAAGTTAATATGTTAAATATGTTAAGATAACCTTTTACTAGAATAGAAACAGAGGGAATATTTCCTAACCCATTCTATGAGGCAAGCAGTATTCTAATACCAAAACCAGACAAAGAATTACAAAAAGAAAACTACAGACCAATATCTTTTGTTAACATAGGTGAAAAAAAAAACTCAACAAATTATTAGCGAATTAAATCCAATAATGTATGAAGAGAATTACAGTTGACCCTTGAACAACATGGGGATTAAGACCCCCAACTCCCTGTGCAGTTGAGAATCCATGTCTGACTTTTGACTTCCTCCAAACTTAACTACCGTTAAGCCTACTGTTTACCAGAAGCCTTACTGATAACATAAAAAGTCAATTAACACTTATTTTGTATGTTGTTTGTGCTATATACATATTCTTACAATAAAGTAAGCTAGAGAAAAGAAAATGTTATTAAGAAAAATCATAAGAAAGAGAAAATACATTTTAAGTACGGTACTGTATTTATTGATACTGAGAGTTTGCATTGTCTGTTTACAGGATGAATTATCTGCCAGTACTTACATCAATATTTTCTTATATGATACAAAACACTGTAGATGTTATACATGTTACTAACACTAGACATCAAAAATAAAAGATAATGTGGAAAAAAAGATAACCTTTACTGTCCATAGTAACTAATCCTAGTTTCTGATGCACCCCATTTATAAATGTATTCTTTCAGCCAGGCCTATATTTTGAGTCTGACAACACTGCCATGTTGGGATACTTTAGTCTTCTAGTATATATCTCATATTCTTATATTCTGATAGAAATAAATATCCTTACTCCCTTCCCATTTGTTACTGCATTATTTCTTATCTATTTACAGCCATCTCACAAAATTTTATTTCATATAAACATATGAAATATGTAGCCAGACATAGCATGAGTTTCATAATTTTGAACTGCTTGAACTTTTGAATAACTAATGAGTGTGTTTTCAACATATAAAGCAACTCCTGCCACTTTTATGAAATATCTAACCCTAATAAACGTCTTCAGTCTTAGAGTTCGGGTAGTTTAAGGTTCTTTCCTTGCCAAACATAATATTACCACATGTTATAAAAAGTATAAATAAATAAAATAGGATTAGAATTTTCATTTACTTTCATCCATACAACTTCATTTTATATCAGAGAATGTGATGTGTCATAGTGTTACTTAACCTAAGCCTTTAGCAGTGACGACAGGTGTTTGTACGCAAGTGACACATATGTTTTCCTATAAAGTCTGACTTTTGGAAAATTAACTTGCATGTATTTTTATTTCATGACATAAGTAAAGTAAGTGTAACTTTCTCCATAAATATTAGAAGTCTAACTTACAGAAAATTTCAATTTATTGGTCATAATCCTTCTTAACATATGCTGTAATACCACATTCATTTAGATTCATTTAAGGTTTGGTAACAATGCAGCTGAAACCATTAAAATAATGTTCTAATTAGATGAGAGTTAAGACACACTAATCTTCATTCTAGGAGTATATTTCATGCTAGGAGCATCTATTGTAAAAGTAAAATATCTTACTTTGAAATCCTATACTGCAAACCAAAAATATTTTGGAACCTCTCCAGAGCCCATGGCTGCACTGTGCTTTGCTTTTAAATCATCATGTGTCACGAGATTATATTCTTAGATGATCTATAGTCTAGTTATTTTGTTATGGCTGAAATGATCCAGCTTGTTTTTGATATAAAACTATCAAATCTGAGCCTCCTCTCCTCCTCTAAAATATAAAACATTCTTCATACTTGCTGTGGGAGAAAGGCTCTCTCACAGAGTGCTGTAGCTGCTCATGTCAAGACAAGATGTTCACCAGAATACCAACGTGAAACCTATAATAAACTAACTTGCTTGAGTTATTTTTCACATTTAAAAAGTTCTTTTTAGTAGCAATTTTTTTGTTAGGTCAGGAGAGCTGAAATTTTTGCCTGTTGCTTTGTATTGCACAGTAAGATTTTTTTCCTTCACAGAAAAAAAGACTACTTTTTC